>NC_141047.1:46820236-47320236 GCF_041138505.1 Cibotium barometz
GTTTTTATGTGTGTGCACACGTGTTTGTTTGTGCTCATTTGCAGGAGGGAAGTACTCACTTGGACCACACTTTGGAGGAGGGAAGTACTCACTTGGACCACACTTTGGAGGAGATAGCTAGCAAGGGTAATGTCTAAATGCTTTGAATTATTTTTATTTGACTAGACTGATGAAACTATATGCAGATTAGGGGCAAAGGTAAGGTCAAAATGCTTTGAACTATTTTGAACAAATGCCACATGATGGTTTTATGTTAATGTACTAACCTTTGCCTAAATTGTGGTAGCATTATGTCAAGAAAAATATTTTCTTGACATGCATAAGATTAGGGTTTTACTCTTTTGACTCATCAAAGCATATGCTTAATAAGGGCAAGGTCTAGATGCTGAGAACTCTTGCTTCACATGTGGGATGCCTTCTCTTGGACTGCACTTATCCATGTGTGATATGGGCTTTCAGTAAATGAGATTTATTGATGCTTCTATCTTCAATATGTAGATTACATTGATGCCTCTTGGAATGCACTACTCAATATATGCTTGGGATGGCCTAATGGAAGATAGAAGCATCAATGTCAAGAAAAATATTTTCTTGACATGCATAAGATTAGGGTTTTACTCTTTTGACTCATCAAAGCATATGCTTAATAAGGGCAAGGTCTAGATGCTGAGAACTCTTGCTTCACATGTGGGATGCCTTCTCTTGGACTGCACTTATCCATGTGTGATATGGGCTTTCAGTAAATGAGATTTATTGATGCTTCTATCTTCAATATGTAGATTACATTGATGCCTCTTGGAATGCACTACTCAATATATGCTTGGGATGGCCTAATGGAAGATTTGAACTATTTTGGAACCTATCCATCAAATGTATGCCATGTGTGGTGTGTTCACAGAAGCATGACAAGTGCTTGTGGAGCTTTCTTCTTGCTTCTCACCTAGATGTTATCTTGAATAGGGCCAAGGTGAGAAAGCATTAGAGTATACAACACGAGAGCTCCTTTTCAGATGCAGGCTCTCTTTTAGATGCAAAGACATTTGCTTACATCATGCAAGCCCATGGGCTATAGGAATAGGGACAAGGGGAAAGAAACTCACCACAAGATTGCTAGAAAACGTTTTTGGCAAATAGTACTAATTTGGTGGATATGTATACCAATTGAGGTGCACTCGCATAAGCATGAAAAGTGCTTGGAGAGCTCCCTTCTTGATATGTTCTCTTGGGATGCACTATTTGCTAGGTACATCCAACAAGGCCAAGTAGAGGAAGCAGTGGACTAATTTTAACAGATGGAACAAAAGGACCTTTTCAAATGCAATGACCTTTTCTTGCATCTAAAGCCTATGGGAGCAAAGTAATAGTTGACAAGGGGGAACAAATTTACGATGCGACTTCTAAATAGGGGGATGATGTAGGAAATATTGTTTTTCTTGGTAATGTGGTGGTGTGTATGTATGCCATGTGCGGTGGGGTTGATAAAGACCACCAAGTACTTCAGGAGCACCTTTCTTGGGATGCTATTCCTTGGATTGCACTAATAACAGGATATGCCCTACAGGGTTGATATGACCAAGCACTGAACTCTTTTGATGAATAGATACAAGGCAAGGCTTTTGTCTAGATGCGTAGATGTATTCCCCTGGACTACATTTATTGTGCAAAATGCCCTGCAAGGACTACGTCATGATGCTCTTCATAAATACCTGGATTTTGATAGCACCGCAAGTGTGCCGTCTGAACCTAAGTTGCTTCCGAGCCTACATTCCTCAAAAACCTTCTTGAATAATAATGACAGCTGTGTGCACCTTTCTATAAGCCTTCCGAGCTTGCCATCCATGCACAAGTTTCTAAATTTGAATGGTTGCAGCTTCTCTCTTCAAGTTTTCATACTGCATTCGAGCAAGCTTACCTGCAATTAGAAAAAGAGCTTAGTGAAAATATTCACTTCAATAGCACATCATCTATTGCAATTCACTTCCCTATGACAAGAGCTTATTGTTTTCCTCATATTTCTAATGCTGGCTTTAAAAGTCACCAACAATCCATTTTAATTAAAAAAAACATAAATGAACAACCCATAAAATAATCTCCTCTTGCTCAAAAAACCCTTCAAAATAACAATTGCATTTAATATTGAGCTTGATTGTAGTCACATTATAGTTACAATAAGAATGATAACGGAACATATGCAATTGTAGCCTCCTACCAAAAGGGCTTCACTTGATAATTAATCAATTTGATCTTCTTCAAGGAAAACCTAGAAAGTCTACAATTTTAAATGCTTAAAATCTAGGATTAGCCTTTGAAAATGTCAAAGGGTTATCTAAAACAAAATGATTATCATGTCTTGCATTGTTCAAAACAAACTACCGATTCAAATTTGTGCACTGCAGATCCTTGAAACAAGCTGTTCCAATTGAGGGAAATTTGTGCAAAGACTTCAAGGATTCACTAGGAAATGGAGGAAAAAGGCTTGCCACAAAGGGGCTATTGGATGAACCCAACAAGGTTTGGTGCTCTGCAACAACAAAATCCTTGTTCTTGTTAAGAAACAAATTTTCCCCTCAAGGGACATGCATTGAATCCAAAGATGCAAAGGTTAGAGACATTGCATGCATGCCAAACAAGTAAAATTGACACAGCATACTAAACCAAACGGCTTACCTCACCAGCATAGTGAGAAATCATGAAGCCTGTTCGAGAAAGGTTGGGTTTGATAAACCATTGGGGATATTAATGTTCAAGCTAGAAATGCATGCCAGGTTTCATCCAAAAGAGAAAATATCCCCAAGGGTTTCTATATTACAAACAAATGAAATAATCATAAGGTAAGTAGAACGTGGCTACACACGCGGCTATAGCCGTGCAACAGTAGCCACATGCAGAGTCGGGTACTGTAATTGTGTGCACCCTATGCCGCACTTGCCCGGGTCCCCTGTCTCTACTATTTCTCCTCTTCATGCAGCTATGCTCCCTATCTCTTGTAGTCTTGTAGTATAGTAAGTGTACTATTTTATTTTTTTAACAACTTCATGGGAGACCCTCTCATAGCCAATTGAGTGCATTTTTAACTTGTACCTTGTTTCAATCTTTTAATTACATTTGTTATTGCGCTTGAATTGATTACACTGAAAAACAATTGTGATCAATATGTAATCATGGGTAGCAAAGAAAATATTACAAGAATGCTTAAAATTTATTTCATAGGATCATAATATATTGAGTTGACAAACATGCTTTATGTGCATGTGCAGCAAGAGAACATGTCACAATGCCTTTTATCATCGTAGCCCCACAACATTGTAGCCACTTATATTAATGGTAGAAGATAGCAAAAAATCAATGGTGCAACCCCTTACTACTACTACGCCATAAAGAGAGAGAGAGGGTCAGTGTGGCTCTTGATTCTGTAATATGTATTATATAGCAAGCACTGCCGTGCATGCAAGGATATCATAGATCATAGATAAAATATTGAGTTGACAAACATGCTTTATGCATGTGCAGCAAGGATATTAAAGAGAAGTGAGAGAGGGTCCGTTTCTGTATGAGCACTGTTCACTCACTGTTTGCATGGCACCTCAGACTTGCTTGCTTCTGCCATACATGCAATAAGAATTTAAAAGATGAGATGCCATTCCTAGTATATGGAGGTTACAAAAAATTGGATTCAGATACCTGCATGCAAGGATATCATAGATCATAGATAAAATATTGAGTCGACAAACATGCTTTATGCATGTGCAGCAAGGATATTAAAGAGAAGTGAGAGAGGGTCCGTTTCTGTATGAGCACTGTTCGCTCACTGTTCGCATGGCACCTCAGACTTGCTTGCTTCTGCCATACATGCAATAAGAATTTGAAAGATGAGATGCCATTCCTAGTATATGGAGGTTACAAAAAATTGGATTCAGATACCTGCTACGATAAATATGTGGAATCTGTTATATGATGACCAAGTGTGCATGTAATAGTGTGGGGAATGTGTTTTCTGTGTCGAATGTAACATTGTAGGGTTCACAAGGCCACAGAGAGAGAGAGAGAGAGAGAGTTGCATACCCACAACTGCAATAAACAATCTTCTTTCCATGTCCTTAGTGATAGGGGGGCCAAGAGAGTATGTGGATGTCAAGAAGAATGGAGCTCATGACCTGGAGATGGGGCTGGTGGGCGAGCAGTAGAGCCTAGCTATATTCTTTGAGGAGGTGAGCATATTGAAGAAGGAAATGGAGAAGGTGAAATAGCTACTGAGCAGGTGGCATGGTGCCCACGAGGATAGCAAGCCTGCACACCAAGCACACTCAATGAATGATGTGCGTAAGCTTATGGATGGAGATGTGTGCAAGGTTTTTCTCAAGTCCACAGCTGTTAAGGCTAGAGGATCTAGATGCTTTCGATCAAACCACTAGAAGGGTTCTTGGGTGTGATGACACTAACTTTTAGCTCCCCGTTGAGTTTAACAAATGATTGACATCCTAGACAGTGGAATTGGAGTTAGTTTAATCATGGGAGAATGGTGGAGTTAGCTTAATCATGGAAGAATGGTGGAAACAATGGGGAAAGTCACCTATGGAAAAGACCCCCTAGTTATCAAACTAGTAGATATTAACCTTGCTACACCCGAAAAAATCCTCCCAAAAAAAACCACAATAACCTTTGGGATTCAATTTTTCCACACCCTCATAGTCATGCGGGTTTCATACAAACACACATCATTTGACTACAGCTTGGGGTGACCATTCTTGCATATAGCGAGAATGCTACAAGACTGGGATAGGAATAATGTGTACATCCCCGAAGGAAAAATCAAACCTTGAGAATCAACTTGGAGACTTTAAAAGTTAGAGCCATGGAAGGCATCCCTTTAGTGGAAGACCACCCTATGATCACTATTCACTCACTGTTCACATGGCACCTCAGACCTGCCTGCTTTTGCCAATACATGCAATAAAAATTTGAAAGATGAGATGTCATTCCTAGTGCTTCCAGATCGAGGATAGAAAACATTGGATGCAGATACTTGCTAAATAGATATATGGAATCTGTATATGATGACCAAGTGTGTGTGTGTGTTAGTGTGGGGAATGTGTACTGTGTGTTGAATGTAGCAATGCACGATTCAGATACTTGCTACAATACATATGTGGAATCTGTATACAATGACCAAGTGTGTGTGTAATAGTGAGTACATCCCTGCGAATGAGCACAAATAAACACATGTGAACACACACAAAAACACACACGCATGCACAGCATAGCATCTCTCTCTCTCTCTCTCTCTCTCTCTCTCTCTCTCTCTCTCTCTCTCTCTCTCTCTCTCCCTCCGAACCCTCAAGTGCCACATTATACACCTGACAACCCTCCTAGTGGCTTGATCGGAAGCGTCTAGATCCTCCACCCTTAACGGTGGCTGTAGACTTGAGAAAAACCTTGCACACATCCCCATCCATAAGCTTATGCACATCATTCATAGAGTGTGCTTGGTGTGCATGCTTTCTATCGTCATGAGCACCATGCCACCTACTCAGCAACTCTTTCACCTTCTCCATCTCCTTCTTCAATCTACTCACCTTCTCAAAGAACATAGCTAGGCTCCACTGCTCACCCCCAGGCCCATCTCCAAGTCCCGAGCTCCATTCTTCTTGAGGTCTACATACTCTCTTGGTCCCCCTATCACCAAGGACGTGTCAAGAAGATCATTTATTGCAGCTGTGGGTATGCGACTCTCTCTCTCTCTCTCTCTCTCTCTCTCTCTCTCTCTCTCTCTCTCTCTCTCTCTCTCTCTCTCTGTGGCCCCCTGAAACTCGCAATGCTACATTCAACACATAGTACACATATTGGAGCAAGGAGTAAGTGTTATTTTTTGAATTTGGGCATGGATCTCGTTGATTGACCTTGCTGGTCCTCAACGGATGAGTCCATGGCTCTTTTATATGGATCTGCTGGTTGATCTTGCTGATCTTCAACGGAGATTCCAACTGGTTATTTTTATCCTCTCAAAAATAAAAGAAAGATCCTGTTTTGGCCTGGAGAGAGAAAATGTCTAGAGGGAGGTAATTCAAAATTGAGATATTCTTGGATATAAAAATCCTCCTAGTGTCTAAAAACATTTTCCTTGAAACAGAAATTCAAAAAGAACTTTCCAATGTGCAATTGGAATTAATTGAAAATAGGTAAAAAGGACCTTAGCCTAAGGGTCCAGATTTTCAGAAATTTTTGAATTATGCTCCAATTAAGGTTCCTATGGACCAATAAGATTAACCCAAATGTAGGGAGGAGATAAATTGAAGAATAAAAGAAAAACCCCCCAAAAAAAAGTAAATGCTCACATAAGATGAAGAGTTGACTGAGTACAAGGTTTATTAGTTAAAAATTAAGAGATATTTAGAGGAAATGATGCATTTTTGACACCTCAGTGTGGGGATCTCCCCTCATGAAGGAGGTGCCTATTTCACATGTGTGGAAGAGTTTTAAACTCAAAAATAATGAGATATTTTCATCTCTTCTCTCTTCTGTTTCATCTAGATCCAAAAAGTAAGCTAAACGGACCTAAAAATGGTCAAAATTGACCAAACTGATCTGGAAAATTCTAGAATCAGTTTTCTTGGTTAGAGGCTCCTTTTTTTCCTATAAATAGAAGCCTCCCCTAAAATCTGAATGGTGTTTATGCACTATTACTCTGCTCCCTGTCCTGAGCCATTTACATTAAATTTCTTGATAGCTCAATTGTTTTTGGCTTAATCCTTTCCAAAGTAATTGGTGGCCACTCTTGCTTCAAACAAGAGTAGAACCCTCAATCCCTCAAGCCAAAGGAAAGATTACAACTCCATGTAAGCTAAATTTTCTTACTTTTTAATTTTAAATCTATGGTTTTCTTGATTTTCTTGTTTTATAGTTGATTGAAGTAAATTCTAATGCTATGCCTTGATGAAAAGGCCACCCCCTTCTCTTCTTTACAATTCAGCCTTTCTTAATCCTAAA
Organism: Cibotium barometz; assembly: GCF_041138505.1. Classification (NCBI taxonomy): domain Eukaryota; kingdom Viridiplantae; phylum Streptophyta; class Polypodiopsida; order Cyatheales; family Cibotiaceae; genus Cibotium; species Cibotium barometz. The sequence continues at coordinate 46,827,221 of NC_141047.1, forward strand.
AAGATTAGTTAAATGATTAATTAAACTTTTCTTATTAGTTACTCTCTTGATTTTTCTAAAAATTACGTAGATTAGAGTCATATACATCTAGATTGGATTAATTTAAGTTGAAATTGGAATGAGAAAAATGAGGAATGGTCAGCCATATAAAGGAGATTATGGTAAAATTCTCCAGAATTTTGTGGAAAAGAAAGTTTATTTTTATGTTATTCCAAAAGAGTAATTCCCACCGTTTGTGCATTCTAAAAGAAATATTCTAATTACTCCATGCACATATTCACCTATGAATATGCATGGATATCACTGATATTAATTATTAAAATTGATTTCTATGCATAGAAAGATGCATAATGGAATTTTTTTAATTATAAAAGTGTTATTTTCATTAAAATTGATTTTATGCATAGAAAGATGCATAAAGGATTTATTTTTATTTCAAAAGTGTTACTCTCATTAAAATTGATTTTATGCATAGAAAGATACATAAAGGATTTATTTTTATTTCAAAAGTGTTTCTCTCATTAAAATTGATTTTATGCAAAGAAAGCTGCATAAAGGATTTATTTTTATTTCAAAAGTTTTACTCTCATTAAAATTGATTTTATGCATAGAAAGATGCACAAAGGATTTTTTTTATTTCAAAAGTGTAATATTCTTTAAAGTTGTTTTTTATGCATAAAAGGATTTTTATAAAAGTGTTATTCCCACTGAAGTTGATTTTTACACATAAATAGATGCGTAAAGAATCTTTATATCAAAATTAGAATTCTCTTAAATTCTATGTGTAATTTCTATGAATAGATGTAATAAGATGTGATGAGAATCAGATAGGTGTGAATGAATGGATGGATGGATGTGATGTGAATAGAGGTGATGAGATGTGAGGTGAATAGATGTAATGAGATGTGATGAGAATCAGATAGGTGTGAATGAATGGATGGATGGATGTGATGTGAATAGAGGTGATGAGATGTGAGGTGTGAATGAATGGATGGATGGATGTGATGTGAATAGAGGTGAGGAGATGTGAGGAGAATAGATGTAATGAGATGTGATGAGAATCAAATAGGTGTGGATGGATGGATGTGATGTGAATAGAGGAGATGAGATGTGAGGTGAATAGATGTAATGAGATGTGATGAGAACCAGAGAGGTGTGAATGAATGGATGGATGGATGTGATGTGAATAGAGGTGATGAGATGTAATAAGATGTGATGAGAATCAGATAGGTGTGAATGAATGGATGGATGGATGTGATGTGAATAGAGGTGATGAGATGTGAGGTGAATAGATGTAATGAGATGTGATGAGAATTAGAGAGGTGTGAATGAATGGATGAATGGATGTGATGTGAATAGAGGAGATGAGATGTGAGGAGAATAGATATCATGAGATGTGATGAGAATCAGAGAGGTGTGAATGAATGGATGGATGGATGTGATGTGAATAGAGGTGATGAGATGTGAGGTGAATAGATGTAATGAGATGTGATGAGAATCAAATAGGTGTGAATTAATGGATGGATGTGATGTGAATAGAGGTGATGAGATGTGAGGTGAATAGATGTAATGAGATGTGATGAGAATCAAATAGGTGTGAATTAATGGATGGATGGATGTGATGTGAATAGAGGTGATGACATGTGAGCTGAATAGATGTAATGAGATGTGATGAGAATCAGAGAGGTGTGAATGAATGTATGGATGGATGTGATGTGAATAGAGGTGATGAGATGTGAGGAGAATAGATGTAATGAGATGTGATGAGAATCAGATAGGTGTGATGAGAATCAGATAGGTGTGAATGAATGGATGGATGGATGTGATGTGAATAGAGGTGATGAGATGTGAGGTGAGTAGATGTAATGAGATGTGATGAGAATTAGATAGGTGTGAATGAATGGATGGATGGATGTGATGTGAATAGAGGTGATGAGATGTGAGGTGAATAGATGTGATGAGATGTGATGTGAATCAGATAGATGTGAATGAATGGATGAGATGTGATGTCATGTGAATCACGATGTAAATGAATGATATGGGATATGAGTGGATGATATGTGATGAAAATAGATGTGAATGTGTAAGTGAAGAATGGATGTGAATGTATATGTGAAGAATAGATGTGAATGTATATGTGAAGAATGGATGCGAATGTGTATGTGAAAGAATGGGTGTGAATGTATAGGTGAAGAATGGATGTGAATGTATATGTGAAGAATGGATGCGAATGTGTATGTGAAAGAATGGATGTGGTTATGTAGGTGAAGAATGGATGTAAAAGTATGTGAAATAATGGATGTGGATATGTATGTGAAAGAATGTGATGTGGATATGTATGTGAAAGAATGTGATGTGATGTAAAGAGATGTGTTGTGACATGAATATATGTGGATGTGAAGTGATAGATATGAATGTACGAATAGATGTGGGTAATCGTACATGTGAACAATTGGATGAATGTGGATGAATGAGATGAGATGTGTATGAATGAGATATGATGTGGATAGATATGATGTGATGTTATGTATGTGATGGGATGGTGATGAGAATGAATGTGATGGATATAAGTGACTGTGATGTGAATCGGGATAGATGTGAATAAATGTAATGTGAGGTGAAATGGATGTGATGTGAGGAGATGGGTAGATGCGAGTGGATGAGATCTGATGAGGATAAATGAGGAAAGATGTGATGAGATGAAAATGATTTGATTGGATGAGAATGGGAATACATATGAAATGGATGTGATTTAAATAATGTGGATTGATGTGAAACAATGTGGAAAGACGAGAGTTCGTTTATAGAAACTGTATTTATGACCTGTTTTTAAATGACTATTTTATGTCAAGAATGTGGGGAAGCATTTTGATCATCTTGTGAATGAGGTCGTGGAGACCTAATCTAATAAAGTTACAACAGCTGACGGAGAGTCAATGGAGGATGTCTTGCGTAGCAATGGATGAGGGACCAAGGAAGCAGCCTATGAGTGAAGTGCTAGGTGACCTGCGAAGGATCCTAGAGGGTGCTAACCATATGGAGGTAGACCGATGATGAAGGACAAATTGGAAATTAGGATTCAACCGGATATTTTGGAGGTTTATGATCAATGATACTATAGTTTCAGTAAAAGATTGTTTTAAAGACAGCTGATTCTGTGAAAAAGGCAATTTCATATTGGGTGTGTAAGTGGTGTGACTAATTGTAAGTTTTTCGTGAATATCCGGCTAGGGGGCCTGGGAATTCTTTTTCCCGGGACAAAACCTAACCGAATTCTTACTTGGATCCCATCACTACAATGGTTGGGCGGTTGGCTAACCCACGGGACTAGATGGGGTTAGGCTGGACTGATGGGTCCCTAAAATGAGACTCAATTCTGTTATGGTACGATAGATGAAGTAAATCCCAGATAAAAATTGTTCTATTGGAAAAGAATCAACGGCTATGCCTCTCAATGAGGAAAAAAGCGTTGGTCTCTATGATGCAATCTTTTCCTTCATCTGACTATGGGACTTACTAGTTCCATCAGATGAGTTCAATTAGATAAGGCTTTTAACTACGTTAGAGTAAAATTATCCTGGAGGAATCGCCAGTGCTTTTCGGGCAAGGGAAGTTTTTTTCGTGTTCGGTTTTGGAAGAACGGAGGGATCAGTCTCTTGTCCGAATATCCGTGGGGCGAGGCCCCGAGTGAGGGACCCTGCCCCACGCAAGAAGTGTTATTTCCGGCTGCTAGCACCCTTGAATTTGTTGCGCGATGGGGACAAGCTGGTATCAGAGTAAATTTGGCTAATGTGGATCAACCGAGAAGCCAAAAAATGTCAAAAATTTATGAAGTAACAGTAAAAGGTTGTAATTGTGTGATGAAATTCATACAAATTGATATTCAGACTGAAATTCATAAACTAGTAATTGGGTCTTCAGATGGAAGTACCGCAATTGCACGGAATCCCTGACTTGCTTGAGGCCTAAATAGACATGATGGTATTTACCTTATAATTCCAAGGACCGTGACTACCCGTATATACCGAGGGTATAACTGCAGCTCTTTACTGGCAGTATATACGAGTAAATCTAAGACCTTAAAATTATAAGCATACTATCCAGATGATGAATTCGAATGTGGTTGATATGATTTTAAAATTCTGGTTGAGAACTGATGAGTTAATTTGGATTCTGATTGAAAAATGATGATTCCTGAGTTTTGGTTGAAAAGCGATAAGCTAAGCAAAACCACAATGAGGATGAAGGGGACGAGTTCCTATGATGATGTTCGTAACTGGAATGATGACGATAATGACTTCAGCAAATCACTATGAGATTAGTGGATTGTACTAACAGACTACTACTGTTAACACTTGATCCAGTGGATCAAGTTAAGGGATGTCAAATTAAAAATCTGTATAATTGAAAATTCCCATGGAGGACTGTTCAAATGGAAATTTCAGTCTAATGGACCATTATTGTGATAATGATATGATCTAAAAGAATTGTTATCTGATGATGAGTTCTATATAAGGGATCTTTTTTCCATGATTCTATTGGGTTCACCAGACTATAAGAAACCCCAGAATCAGTTGGATCTTGAGGGAAAGAGTTGTCCTCTAATTTTGCGAGATGAGGATATCTCGTGTTTTTTAGGTGGGGTAGGATGTAAGATTCCTCCCTCCAGCTTTTGAGGTGTGCAGGTGTAAGTACCTCCCCTTCTGATCTTATAATTATTCCCCTCTCAGAAATAAAAGAAAGATCCTAATTTACCGTGTTTTGGCAAGGAGAGAGAAAATGTCTAGAGAGAGATAATTCAAAATTGAGATATTTTTGGATATAAAAATCCTCCTAGTATCTAAAATGATTTTCCTTGAAATAGAAATTCAAAAAGAACTTTCCAATATGCAATTAGAATTAATTGAAAATAGGTAAAAAGGACCTTAGCCTAAGAGTCCAGATTTTTAGAAATTTTTGAATTATGATCCAATTAAGGTTCCTATGAACCAATAAGATTAATCGAAATGTAGGGAGGAGATAAATTGAAGAATAAAAGAAAAACCCCCAAAAATGAGTAAATGCTCACATAAGATGAAGAGTTGACTGAGTACAAGTTTTATTAGTTAAAAATTAAGAGATATTTAGAGGAAATGATGCATTTTTGACACCTGAGTGTGGGGATCTCCCCTCATGAAGGAGGTGCCTATTTCACATGTGTGGAGGAGTTTTAAACTCAAAAATAATGAGATATTTTTATCTCTCCTTTCTCCTGTTTCAACTAGATCCAAAAAGTAAGCTAAACGGACCTAAAAATGGTCAAAAATTGACCAAACTGATCTGGAAAATTCTACAATCAGTTTGCTTGGTTAGAGGCTCACTTTTTCCTATAAATAGAAGCCTCCCCCTTTGTAAAATCTGAATGGTTTTTATGCACTATTACTCTGCTCCTGTCCATTTACATTGAATTTCTTAATAATTCAATTGTTTTTGGCTTAATCCTTTCCAAAGTAATTGGTGGCCACTCTTGCTTCAAACAAGAGTAGAACCCTCAATCCCTCAAGCCAAAGAAAAGCTTACAACTCCATGTAAACTAAATTTTCTTACTTTTTAATTTTAAATCTATGGTTTTCTTGATTTTCTTATTTTATAGTTGACTGAAGTAAATTCTAATGCTATGCCTTGATGAAAAGGCCACCCCCTTCTCTTCTTTACAATGCAGCCTTTCTTAATCCTAGAAAGATTAGTTAAATGATTAATTAAACTTTTCTTATTATTTACTCTCTTGATTTTTCTAAAAATTGAGTAGATTAGAGTCATATACATCTAGATTGGATTAATTTAAGTTGAAATTAGAATAAGAAAAATGAGAAATGGTCAACCATACAAAGGAGGTTATGGTAAAATTTTCCAGAATTTTGTGGAAAAGAAAGTTTGTTTTTATGTTATTCCAAAAGAGTAATTCCCACTGTTTGTTCATTCTAAAAGAAATATTCTAATTACTCCATGTACATATTCACCTATGAATATGCACTAGTTTGGTACCAAAACAGGACACTTGAGTGTCCTTTTTTGGGGGTTGCGAAAAAAAATCAAACTCCTAATGTAGGCTTTAAAAACCAAAATGCTTCATTGGGCATGTAGAACATAACCCTATGCTTATGTAAAAAATGCTAAACATATAAAATGCCTTTTTATTTGGAAGTACATAAGCAACAAAGTAGCATATGTCTTGAAAATGAACATTTTTCAGGATGTTTCAGGATTTTTCCAAATATGCAAGCATCATTCTCTCAAAAAAAAAATCCAATGATATCAATAGCATTTTTCCCAAGATATTTTGATAGCATACATCAGTCCAAGGAGGTAGAAGTTCACCAAAAAAATCATTTTCCTTTCCTAGAATTTTTTCCAAAAAAGTTGTATAAAATCAGCAAAAGTAACGCGTATTATCAAAACTCAATCACGCCACTAAAAAAAATTATAGCCCTATCAATGAGAATGTTGATTATTGGTTTTCATGCTTGAGATGAGATAAATAAGCCATAATTTGATGTGTATGACACTAACTTAGCCTCCACTTAAGTAGGTTCTTATCGCCTAGTTCTAAAAAAACTGTAAAAAACAAAAATATAAAATTTGATCATCTTTTTTCAAAAACTAATCATAACTATGCTTGCACAAGTAGTCTACACCTATAGTTACAACAAATAATGCACTTACACAGCTTCCCCCTTTGATGAAAATCAAAATTAGGCTCATAATTAGACATTTTACGTATTAAAAACAGGTTGCACAAAAGGCCATGTATGAGAAGAGGCCCAAAAAGTGGCTCTAAAGTTTTGAAAAATTCAAAACAAAGTAGTATTTACCCTATATAACATGGGTGCACCTCAAGTTTTACATTATTAGCTTGCATATGGAAGGAGAAAAATTCATGCTCCACCTATATAAAAAACATCATTTCAATATTAGCGAGTCAAAAATTTATCCAATAATTATCGTTTGATGATTCCAAGATTTAGTTTACATCATGGGCTTTCCATCAAGCCAAGTTTCATGATCAAACTATGTCCCTTCTAAAAGTTATGTACAAATTACTACTATTTTGAAAACAGCAAAAATCATGCGTTTTATCAGCATGTGTCTAAGAAAATTAAAATATTACCTTGCAAAAGCTAAGAAAAGTGCAATTTAAAAAATCTCAATTTTTTTTTGGGTCTTGAGGAACATCTGTGGATGTTAAGCATTTCAAAACTCTTAATAGATTGCCCACAAAAATTCAAGAAAAATGCTAACTTTCAGGACACTTTAGTGTCCTCAGGACACTTTAGTGTCCAATTACAGAACTAGTGTTAAAATTGATTTCTATGCATAGAAAGATGCATAATGAAAAATCTTTTTATTATAAAAGTGTTATTTTCCTTAAAATTGATTTATGCATAGAAAGATGCATAAAGGATTTATTTTTTTTTCAAAAGTGTTACTCTCATTAAAATTGATTTTATACATAGAAAGATGCATAAAGGATTTATTTTTATTTCAAAAGTGTTACTCTCATTAAATTTGATTTTATGCATAGAAAGATGCATAAAGGATGGTATACATATGAAATGGATGTGATTTAAATAATGTGGATTGATGTGAAACAATGTGGAAAGATGAGAGTTCGTTATAGAAACTGTATTTATGACCTATTTTTAAATGACTATTTTATGTCAAGAATGCTGGGGAAGCATTTTGACTGTCTTGTGAATAAGGTCGTGGAGACCTAATCTAATAAAGTTGCAGCAACTGACAGAGAGTCAATGCAGGACGTCTCGCGTAGCAAGGTCTGGTAGTACGGTGGATGAGGGACCAAGGAAGCCGCCTATGAGTGAAGTGCTAGGTGACCTGCGAAGGATCCTAAAGGGTGCTCACCATACGGTACTCAAGCTCTAGGTCGCCGAAGATACCCACCCGTGCGTCGTGGAAGATATTAGAACAAGGAGTAAGAGTTGTTTTCTGAATTCGAACATGGATCTGGTTGATTGACCTTACTGGTCCTCAACAGATGAGTCCATGGCTCTTTTATATGGATCTTTTGGTTGATCTTGCTGATCTTCAACGGAGAATCCATTTGGTTTTTGATAAGTGAAAATATTACCGATTACTATGAGCTAGGAACTATCGAAAAGGTCCCTGAGTGGACAAGTGGTGAGTGTTCTTGTTGCCAATGATGCCATAGGTACACCGATGAAGGAAAAATTAGAAATTAGGATTCAACTGGATATTTTGGAAGTTTATGATCAGTGATACTATAGATTCATTAAAAGATTGTTTTAAAGATAGCTGATTCTGTGAAAAATAAAATTTTATATTGGGTGTGTAAGTGGTGTGACTAATTTTAAGTTTGCGTAAATACCCGGCTAGGGGACTTGGGAACTCTTTTCCCTGGTACCCGGGACAAAACCTAACCAAATTCTTAGTTGGATCCCATCACTACAGTGGTTGAGCGGTTGGCTAACCCACGGGGTTTGGCTGGACTGATGGGTCCCTAAAATGAGACTCAATTCTGTTATGGTACGATAGATGAAGTAAATCCCGAATAAAAATTATTCTATGGAAAAGAATCAACGGCTATGCCTCTCAATGAGGAAAAAAGCGTTGGTCTCTATGATCCAAGTGCAATCTTTTCCTTGATCTGACTATGGGACTTACTGGTTCGGTCAGATCAGTTCAGTTAGATAAGGCTTTTGACTACGTTAGAGTAAAACTATCCTGGAGGAATCGCCCGTGCTTTCCGGGCGAGGGAAGTTTTTTTCGGGTTCAGTTTTGGAAGAACCGAGGGATTAGTCTCTTGTCCGGATATCCATGGGTGAGGCCCCCAGTGAGGGACCCTGCCCCGCGCAAGAAGTGCTACTTCCACTGCTAGCACCCCTGAATTCGTTGCGTGGTGGGGACAAGGATCTTTCAGCTCATATCAGAGCAAATTTGGCTAACGTGGATCAACCGAGAAGCCAAAATAAATTAGTAATTGGATCTTCAGATGGAAGTACCGCAATTGCACGGAATCTTGACTTGCTTGAGGCCTAGACATGATGGTATTTACCTTATAATTCCAAGGACCGTGACTACCCATATATACCGAGGGTATAACTGTAGCTCTTTTTACTGACAATATATACGAGTAAATCTAAGACCTTGAAATTATAAGCATAAATGCTATCCAGATGATGAATTCGAATGTGGTTGATATGATTTTAAAATTCTGGTTGAGAACTGATGAGTTGATTTGGATTCTGAATGAAAAATGATGATTCCTCAGTTTTGGTTGAAAAGCGATAAACTGAGCAAAACCACAATGAGGATGAATGGGACGAGTTCCTATGATGATGTTCGTAACTGGAATGACGATAATGACTTCAGCAAATCACTATGAGATTAGTGGATTGTGCTGACAAATTACTACTGTTAACACTTGACCCAGTGGATCAAGTTAAGGGATGTCAAATTAAAAATCTGTATAATTAAAAATTTCCATGAAGGACTGTTCAAATGGAAATTTCAGTCTAATGGACCATTATTGTGATGATAAGGATTTGAATGATATGATCTCTAAAAGAATTGTTATCTCATGAATGAGTTCTATATAAGGGATATTTTTCCCAGGAATCTGTTGGGCTCACTAGACTATAAGGAACCCCAGAATCAGTTGGATCTTAAGGGAAAGAGTTGTCCTCTAATTTTGCGAGATGAGGACATCTCGCGTTTTTTAAGTGGGGTAGGATGTAAGATTCCTCCCTCTAGCTTTTGAGGTGTGCAGGTGTAAGTACCTCCCCTTCTGATCTTATAATTATTTCCCTCTCAGAAATAAAAAGGAGAGAGAAAATGTCTAGAGATAGAAAATTCAAAATTGAGATATTTTTGGATATAAAAATCCTCCTAGTGTCTAAAATGATTTTCCTTGAAACAGAAATTCAAAAAGAACTTTCCAATGTGCAATTGGAATTAATTGAAAATAGGTAAAAAGGACCTTAGCCTAAGCGTCCAGATTTTCAGAAATTTTTGAATTATGCTCCAATTAAGGTTTCTATGGACCAATAAGATTAATCCAAATGTAGGGAGGAGATAAATTGAAGAATAAAAGAAAAACCTCCCAAAAATGAGTAAATGCTCACATAAGATGAAGAGTTGACTGAGTACAAGGTTTATTAGAGTTAAAAATTAAGAGATATTTAGAGGAAATGATGCATTTTTGACACCTTAGTGTGGGGATCTCCCCTCATGAAGGAGGCGCCTATTTCACATGTGTGAAGGAGTTTTAAACTAAAAAATAATGAGATATTTTCATCTCTCCTCTCTCCTGTTTCAGCTAGATCCAAAAAGTAAGCTAAACGGACCTAAAAATGGTCAAAAATTGACCAAACTGATCTGGAAAATTCTACAATCAGTTTACTTGGTTAGAGGCTCACTTTTTCCTATAATTGGAAGCCTCCCCCTTTGTAAAATCTAAATGGTGTTTATGCACTATTACTTTGCTCCTGTCCTGAGCCATTTACATTGAATTTCTTGATATTTCAATTGTTTTTGGCTTAATCCTCTCCAAAGTAATTGGTGGTGGCCACTCTTGCTTCAAACAAGAGTAGAACCCTCAATCCCTCAAGCCAAAGGAAAGCTTACAACTCCATGTAAGCTAAATTTTCTTACTTTTTAATTTTAAATCTATGGTTTTCTTGATTTTCTTGTTTTATAGTTGATTGAAGTAAATTCTAATGCTATGCCTTGATGAAAAGGCCACCCCCTTCTCCTCTTTACAATTCAATCTTTCTTAATCCTAGAAAGATTAGTTAAATGATTAATTAAACTTTTCTTATTATTTACTCTCTTGATTTCTGAAAATTGAGTAGATTTGTCATATACATCTAGATTGGATTAATTTAAGTTGAAATTAGAATGAGAAAAATGAGAAATGGTCAGCCATACAAAGGAGATTATAGCAAAATTTTCTAGAATTTTGTGGAAAAGAAAGTTTGTTTTTATGTTATTCCAAAAGAGTAATTCCCACCATTTGTGCATTCTAAAAGAAATACTCTAATTACTCCATGTACATATTCACCTATGAATATGCATGGATATCACTCATATTAATTATTAAAATTGATTTCTTTGCATAGAAAGATGCATAAAGGATTTATTTTTATTTCAAAAGTGTTGCTCTCAGTAAAATTGATTTTATGCATAAAAAGACACATAAAGGATTTATTTTTATTTCAAAAGTGTTACTCTCATTAAAATTGATTTTATGCATAGAAAGATGCATAAAGAATTTATTTTTATTTCAAAAGTGTTACTCTCATTAAAATTGATTTTATGCATAGAAAGATGAATAAAGGATTTATTTTTCAACAGTGTTACTCTCATATTAAAATTGATTTTAGGCATAGAAAGATGCATAAAGGATTTATTTTTATTTCAAAAGTGTTACTCTCATTAAAATTGATTTTATGCATAGAAAGATGCATAAAGGATTTATTTTTATTTCACAAGTGTTACTCTCATTAAAATTGATTTTATGCATAGAAAGATACATAAAAGATTTATTTTTATTTCAAAAGTGTTATTCTCATTAAAGTTGATTTTTATGCATTAAGAAAAATGCATAAAAGGATTTTTATAAAAGTGTTATTCCCACTGAAGTTGATTTTTATGCATAAGTAGATGCGTAAAGAATCTTTATATCAAAATTATAATTCTCTTAAATTCTATGTTTAAATTCCATGAATAGATGTAATGAGATGTGATGAGAATCAGATAGGTGTGAATGAATGGATGGATGGATGTGATGTGAATAGAGGTGATGAGATGTGACGTGAATAGATGTAATGAGATGTGATGAGAATCAGATAGGTGTGAATGAATGGATGGATGGATGTGATGTGAATAGAGGTGATGAGATGTGACGTGAATAGATGTAATGAGATGTGATGAGAATCAAATAGGTGTGAATGAATGGATGGATGGATGTGATGTGAATAGAGGTGATGAGATGTGAGGTGAATAGATATAGTGAGATGTGATAAGAATCAGATAGGTGTGAATGAATGGATGGATGGATGTGATGTGAATAGAGGTGTTGAGATGTGAGGAGAATAGATGTAATGAGATGTGATGAGAATCATATAGGTGTGAATGAATGGATGGATGGAAATGGAGGACGTCTCGCGTAGCAAGGTCGCGGCCGAGGTTTTGACCAGCCTCGGTTCGATTTGAATGGTGAGCTTCCGGTACGGTGGATGAGGGACCAAGGAAGCGGCCTATGAGAGTGAAGCGCTAGGTGACTTGCAAAGGATCCTAGAGGATACTCACCATACAGTGCTCGGGCTTTAGGTCGCCAAAGATACCCACACGTGCGTCGTGGAAGATATTGGAACAAGGAGTAAGGGTTGTTTTTGGAATTCGGGCATGGATCTGGTTTATTAACCTTGCTGGTCCTCAACGGATGAATCCATGGCTCTTTTATATGGATCTATTGGTTGATCTTGCTGATCTTCAACGAAGATTCCGTTTTGATTTTTATAAGTGAAAATATTACCGGTTACTATGAGCTAGGAACTATCAAAAAGGCCCCTAAATGGACAAGTGGTGAGCGTTTTGGTTGTTGCCAATGATGCCATAGGTACACCGATGAAGAAAAAATTAGAAATTAGGATTCAACCGGATATTTTGGAAGTTTATGATCAGTGATACTATAGTTTCATTAAAAGATTGTTTTAAAGACAGCTGATTCTATGAAAAAGGCAATTTCATACTGGGTGTGTAAGTGGTGTGACTAATTTTAAGTTTGCCTGGCTAGGGGGCCTGGGAACTCTTTTTTCCTGGTACGCGGGACAAAACCTAGCCAAATTCTTACTTGGATCCCATCACTACAGTGGTTGGGCGGTTGGCTAACCCACAGGACTGGATGGTGGATGGGTTCCTAAAATGAGACTCAATTCTGTTATGGTACGATAGATGAAGTACTTCCCAGATAAAAATTATTCTATCGAATAGAATCAACGACTGTGCCTCTCAATGAGGAAAAAAGCGTTGTTCTCTATGATCCAAATGCAATCTTTTCCTTGATCTGACTATGGGACAAACTAGTTCAGTCAAATCAGTTCATTTAGATAAGGCTTTTGACTACGTTAGAGTAAAATTATCCTGGAGGAATCGCCCATGCTTTTCGGGCGAGGGAAGTTTTTTTCAGGTTCGGTTTTGGAAGAACTAAGGGATTAGTCTCTTGTCCGAATATCCGTGGGCGAGGCCCCGAGTGAGGAACCCTGCCGCGAACAAGAAGTGCTACTTCTGCTGCTAGCACCCCTGAATTCGTTGCGCGATGGGGACAGGGATATTTCACTTTTTCAGATGCAGGCTCTCTTTTTAGATGCAAAGATATTTGCTTGCATCATGCAAGCCCATGGTAGCATAGGAATAGGGAGAAGGGGAAAGAAACTCATGACAAGATTGCGTAGGGCCCACGAAATCATAAGAGTAGATGTAACTAAGGATGTTGGGGGAGAGCCTAACCAGTATTTTATAATCTTTTGTTTCAATCCTCTCTTTAAAGACTTTAATATCTATGCTGTAGAAAAAAAAGGTGTTTCTAAACACCAACATTGAACATCTCTTTAATCAACTCTTGTTCAAGCATATAATTTTCAAACATAAATATGTGACTACTAGCTCTTATCCTTTTTTTATTTATATCCTAACATTAAACTAGACGACATATACATATACATGTATATACATTATATATGTATGTATGGATGTATGTACGCACACACACACACACACACATGTATGTATATACATATATGGGTGTGTGTATGTGTGTATATGTATGTGTGTGTGTGTGTGTGTGTGTGTGTGTGTGTGTGTGTGTGTGTGTGTGTGTGTGTGTATGTATGTATGTATATGTGTGTGTCTGTGTGTATGTATATATATAAATATCCTTAAAGACTTTGAGGAACCAAGTACTTTCCCTTCCTTTACCTTTACATTGTCATGAAATAACTTTTAAATACCAATCATTCATATAATTTTATCTTTTAACTTTTTGAGGACCTCCAAAAGCAGAAAGGACCACCAAGGCCATATTAGTGCAGTGGTGCTGCCGTACGCAAGAGGCAGGGCATGGGGAAACCATTGAAGACCAGGTATTGAAGGTTGTAGAAATCTGTTATACTAAGCTCAACCCTTGCACACAAGGCATAGCTAGATAGATGGGTTTAGAAAGATGTATCCTAAAGTTAGCTTACGTGTTGCTGAGGGGTTAAAACGTACTCAAGATATCAACATATGCCCAGAAGTGCTGAAAACTCTAAATGATAACCTTGAGTGCTTGTACAACTTGCATAAGTATCCCCCTAGCAACATATGGAATGTTGATGAAACATGTTGTTAAGGCTCCAGAGAGGTGCGGGATGAAGGTCCTAGCAAAAAAGGGGACAAGAATAGTATATGACATCACATCTGACTCAAGGGAGCATCTTACCATTTTGTGTTTCATCTCTCTCTATGGCAGCAATACACTCAAGAGACTTGGATTACACCTAGTCAGCCTCTACCGTCGAAGATACTATACTACAGAGATCAGTTTATGCGTATCTCAATGGATGGATTCATACAGAGACCTGGATGGATTCATACAGAGACCTGGATACATGGATGTGTACATGCCTCATAGTGCCCGAGTGGTGATTGGCCAGCTCAGAGTGTCATCACAACAGCTTGAGATTGAGACAGATAGGGCAGCAAGGATCCCAAGAGCAGAGAGGATATGCAGACTATGCCAAGAGGAGGTTGAGAGTGAGGAACATTATGTATGCAGATGCAGAGCATATATTGTCATTAGAGAGAGATACACCACCATCTTTAGTGGACATCCCTCACTCCGCCAGATCATGGAATCCGCATACCAATGCAGATTTGGCCAGTTCTTGCTAGAGACACAGCGCCACGGAGAGACACTAATACAGACTCATACCACAGGGAGAGGTGGGCGATAGCTCCAGCTCACTGATTTCTTCCAGAGATCTATCCCAGTGTCTACCCTGACACAAGAGAGGGTTACACTTCAACGCGTTGTAGACCTCCGAGCCAGACGGAGACCGAGAGCAGCAGGCTACCAGACTCCCAAACTACATGAGAGGGAGATCATAGAGATACAGGATCGACATCAGCACCATATCCAAGAGCAGCTAGCTCACTTACACTCACACTCGGAGATCATGCTCTGAGTTATTTTTGCCTCGCCATCGCCTATGTATCACATATTACACCCCCATTATGGTACTAGTTGGAGCTAGACAGATCTGCATTGCATTCTTGTATACCCTATGCATATAGGTTGCATACTGAGCCTCTAGCAGTAGTGCTCCATCCATCACAACCCCTACTAGCTCAGTACATTCATAGTTTATTTCATATTCATTTTGTCCTTTTTTTCTGGACATCCAAAAGACATTGACAGTTGTACATTCATTTATCTCATAGGTCGAGTTCGGCCTCTAGTAGACGTTATTGTGCAAAATGCCCTGCAAGGACTACGTCATGATGCTCTTCATAAATACCTGGATTTTGATAGCACCGCAAGTGTGCCGTCTGAACCTAAGTTTCTTTCGAGCCTACATTCCTCGAAAACCTTCTTGAATAATAATGGCAGCTGTGTGCACCTTTCTATAAACCTTCCGAGCTTGCCATCCATGCACAAGTTTCTAAATTTGAATGGTTGCAGCTTTTCTCTTCCAGTTTTCATGCTGCATTCGAGCAAGCTTGTGAGGTAAGCCGTTCGCTTTGGTATGCTGTGTCAATTTTACTTGTTTGGCATGCATGCAGTGTCTCTAACGTTTGCATCTTTGGATTCAATGCATGTCCCTTGAGGGGCAAATTTGTTTCTTAACAAGAACAAGGATTTTGTTGTTGCAGAGCACCAAACCTTGTTGGGTTCATCCAATAGCCCCTTTGTGGCAAGCGTTTTTCCTCCATTTCTTGGTGAATCCTCCAAGTCTCCGTACAAATTCTCCTCAATCAAAACAGCTCGTTTCAAGGTGCACAGATTTGAATCGGTAGTTTGTTTTGAACAATGCAAGACATGATAATCATTTTGTTTTAGATAACCCTTTGACATTTTCAAAGGCTTATTCTAGATTTTAAGCATTTGAAATCGTAGTCTTTTTAGGTTTTCCTTGAAGAAGATCACACTGAGATATTATCAAGTGTGAAGCCCTTTCGATAGGAGGTTGCAATTGGTTATGATTCGTTATCATCCTTACTGTAACCATAATGTAACTGTAATTAAGTTGTAATTAACCATAATGTAACTGTAATTAAGCTGTAATTAACCATAATGTAACTATAATTAAGCTATAATTAACCATAATGTAACTGTAATTAAGCTATAATTAAGCTGTAATTAACCATAATGTAACTGTAATTAAGCTGTAATTAAGCCCTTTCGATAGGAGGTTGTAATTGGTTATGATTCGTTATCATCCTTACTGTAACCATAATGTAACTGTAATTAAGCTGAATATGAAAAGCAAATGTTATTCTGAAGGGTGTTTTGAGCAAAAGGAGCTACTTACTATTACTTTATGGGTTTCTTCATTTAAGTTTTTTTTACTGGTGACTTTCAAAGCCAGCATTAGAAATGTGAGGAAAACAATAAGCTATTATAGTGAATTGCAGTAGATGATGTGTTGTTGAAGTGAATATTTTCTCTGAGCTCTTTCAAATTGCAAGTAAGCTTGCTCGAAAGCAGTATAAAAACTTGAAGAGAACATTCAAATTTAGAAACATGTGCATGAATGGCAATCTCGACAGGCTTATACAAAGGTGCATGCAGCTGTCATTGTTATTCAAGCAGGTTTCTGTGGAATGCAGGCTCGGAAGAAATTAAGATTCAGATGGCAAACTCGGGCTGCTATATCAAAATCTAGGTATTTATGAGCATCATGACCTAGTCCTTGCAAGGCATTTTGCACAATGAATGTAGTCCAAGGGAACACATCTACGCATATAGACAAAAGCCTCATCATGCATCTATTCAAAAAAGTTCGATGCTTGGTCATCTCAACCCTGTAGAGCATATGATGTTATTAGTGCAGTCCAAGGAATAGCATCCCAAGAAAGGATCTCCTAAAGTACTTGGTGTTCTTTTGTAACCCCACCACACTTTGGCATACATACACACCAGCACATCGCCAAGAAAAAAATTATTTCCTACATCATCTCCTATTTATAAATCGCATCGTAAATTTTTTCCCCCTTGTCAACTGCACCTTTGCTCCCATAGGCTTTAAGATGCAATCAAATGTCATTGCATTTGAAGAGGCCCTTCCGCTCCATCTGTTCAAAATAGTTCAATGCTTCCTCTACTTGTTGGCTCTGTTGGTGGATGTTTCTAGCAAATAATGCATTGCAAGTGAACATATCAAGAAGAGAGCTCTCCAAGCACTTGTCGTTCTTTTGTGAGTGCACCACAATTGGCATACATATCCACCAAATAAATACCATTTGCCAAAAACCATTTTCTAGCCATCTTGTCATGAGTTTCTTTCCCCTTGTCCCTATTCCTATGCTACCATGGGCTTGCATGATGCAAGCAAAGGTCTTTGCATCTAAAAAGAGAGCCTGCATCTGAAAAAGAGCTCTCGTGTTGCATACTCTAAAGCTTTCCCACCTTGGCTCAATTGGAGATAACATCCAGGTGAGAAGAAAGAAAGCAAGCTCCTCAAGCACTTGTCATGCTTTTGTGAACACACCACACATGGGATACATTTGATGGATAGGTTCAAAAATAGTTCAAATCTTCCATTCGGCCATCCTAGGCATATATTGACTAGTGCATTCCAAGAGGCATCAATGTAATCTACATATTCAACATTAAAGCATAAGCAAATCTCATTTATTGGAAGCCCGTATCACACATGGAGAAGTGCAGTCCAAGAGAATGCACCCCTACTCATACATATCAAGCAAGAGGTCCGTGTGGTGCCATAAAGAGAGAGAGAGAGAGAGAGGGGGTCCGTGTGGCCCTCGCTTCAGTAATATGTATTATATAGCAAGCACTGTTGTGCACGCAAGCTGCAGCTCCGCATATGACAAGTTCGCCAAGCCGGCACACAGCTGCATGTAATCATGTAAACATTCTGCGCAAACAGTTAAACAAGGAACAACTGCGACAGTCTAATGCTAAAACTGAGAAAAAAAACAATTCTTTCTTTACTACAAATATTTGAGGAGCACATACCAAGTCTAATGCTAAAACTGAGAAAAAAAAACAATGCTTCTTTACTACAAATAACATGTAATCATGGGTAGCAAAGAAAGAAAGTATTAAAAGAATGCGCAAAATCTATTTCGGAAGATCATAGATAATATATATATATATTGAGTGGACAAACATGCTTTAGGCATGTACAGCAAGGATAGGATATTCAAGAGAAGCGAGAGAGGGTCCGTTTCTGTAATATGTATTTATATAGCAAGCACTGTCGTGCATGCAAGCTTCGTCTTCATCGCCACTGAGAGAAAACGCAGGCGAGCCGTGCCGTGCACGCAACCAGCAGCTGCTGCTCATGAGCGAAGCAGCTAGTGGCCTATAAATAACATAATGTGCGAATTAGAGGCTGCAAGGGAAGCTGGGAAATAAGTCGTTCGCTGATTATGTAAGTATTATTAATTATCTCAATATCTCCCTAGAGCACCCACTGTTGTCTCCTGCAAGATGGCGCTGTGTTTCAAGCAGCTTCTAGCGGTTGCGTTGATGGCCTGCCAGGTTTCATGATCAGGGGCTCAGCCTCAGCCTATTCTGAAAACTGCTCAAGCTCCGCCCTCTGCAGCTCGAACGATTGCATTACAGCTTACAACCGCTTTGACAGTGGTACCAAGTACTCAGTGCCTTCAAGCTCTCAAGTCTTCCCGTCTCACTCGCTTTATGAGACCGTAAATAATAAAGGCTTATGATTATTAATAACACGCGTATATTTACATATAGGTTTCTTATGCTTCCCCCGGGCTTGTTATAGTATATTTTTTTTTACCGATTAAAATTCCAAAAAAAAAAAGAAAACGATTGAATTTACTCTTGCCTTTACAACAAACGATGAAATTTATAGGATTTTCATATAGCACCTCACCTTCAAAGGTTCAGTATGAGTATGAGTGCTACTCGAGTGAAACTGCATGCAGCCCCATTAGGGTTTTGTAGGACTTCCCTCATCTGCCCCCGCCCCTCTCTGTTCAGTGCTGCCTTGGTCATCCTCTTTGTCCGCAAGCGCCCCCCCTCTCGGGTGCATGGGCATCGAGTGGAGGGGAACCCCCACCCTCCTTAAGAGTGCAAAGCATTAGCTCTAGTCCGACTGCTGCGCAGAATTCGCCCCCATTCAAGACAGTGCAAACACCTTTGTACCAGGAATTTCCACAGTGGCCCCCTGCCACATAGTCAAATAGAGAAGAAATGATGAAGTATGATCAAGTAATGGAAGACTTCATGGCCACAAAGAAACAGCTTGAGGAGTCCAAAGCAAGGGTGGAGGAGCTGAACCTACTGCTGCTACAGAATCAAGTGGAGGAAGGTGCACCTGCTCCCAAGAAGTCTTCACCAAAGGTCACCATTCATGCAGGTGTTCCTGGTTCCTCTAAAACACTGGCCTGCTTGCCACCATTCATGCAGGTGTTCCTGGTTCCTCTAAACCACTGGTCTGCTTGCCACCATATTTGGTTTTTTCTTTGGAAAGGGATTACACAGCCAGATGTTTAGTGGGCTTACTCTTTGGCCCAAGGCCCCCTGTAGATTTCCTCAAAAGTTGGGTTAGGGACAACTGGCTAACTATAGGCATAGAGGTTGAAATCATTCAAGCTCTCCCCAATGGTTACTATATCTTCCTTTTCAAAGACCCGGGCATGGCTCTCAAGGTCCTGGGTTTTCAGGACAATGGATGTACAAAAATATTTCCTTAAATGGTTCTTTAGTTGGACCAAAGACTTCAACCCCCAGGGGGCCAAGCCCTCAGCCTATCCAATATGGGTAGAACTCCCTAATCTTCCTTTTTACTTGTACCCAGGGATTTTAAAAAAATATCTCACCATTAGGTAAAGTTCTAGGTATGAGACAAAAAAATGATTACAATCCTGCTTGGCATCCTCAAGTTCTTGTAGAAGTGGATCTAGACAAACCCCTAATAAATGAAATTGAGATCAACTATGGTGAGTATAATATCTAGTAGGAAATCCACTACAAGCACCTTCCCAATGCATGCTTCCATTGTGGGAAGCAAGGGCATGTAATCAAAGAATGCTCAGCCAAGTACCCTAACCTGACCACTACAAGTACCCCAGTTCAGCAACCCCCAAACAGTAATAACCAACCTATTGGAGAAAATAATAGTCTGGCACCCCCCCCCTCCAAGGCGCCTCTACCTCAAAAGACAAAGGAGATAAATTATCTACTCCCAATAAAAGGAAGACCTTCAGACAGCATAGATCTAGACACCAGAAGCCTTTTGCTAACTCCTATGCTTTGCTAGACAACATCTCTGACCTTGAGGACTCTATAGACTCCCAAGAGTTCATACTAGCCACCCCCTAGACAGATCTAGAATTCTGGCTGAAACTAATCAAATGGATCATGATCTGATACCCCCAACATACTAGCCTAATGGGTTTGGGCACTTGGGAGAGGAGCCAATCAGAGCTGAACACTCCCTCTCTGATTCAGAAAATGGCGACCCCAACGAAATGGAAATAATTAAAGAACTAAAAAGGAATCATGCACTGGTTGGTTCAATTACCCCACAATCTACATCCAAGGCATGACCTAAGAAGGTCAACACCCAGAAAAAAGGGGAAACAGTGCACGTTTGACTTCATTGCATTGTATGAAGTTAAAGTTGCTGGGGATGAGAAATGACTGCATAGCATCTCTAAACACCACATTTGGATATAGGGAATGCATATAGATTTGTAGAATGACTTGAAGGATGTAAGAATAAACATGCATGACAGGTGCATTTGAGCCAAATACCTTCTCATCCATTGGGGTTTATGCTAGAGGATCTCAAGCTCATAGAATTAGAACTTGGAGATCTTTGAAAACTGTCCCTGAACCAATCATCTTAATGGGTGATTTTAATATGGTGGAATCTAGAGAGAATAGATTCAGAGGCTTGGGACAAATCCTCAAAGGGGCCCAGCTCCAGGAATGGCAGTGCATTATAGATCATTTTGGGATGTGTGATCTTGGGAACACTTGGAAAAACTATGCTTAGGGGGATTTAACCAGGAAGGCTAGGCTGGACAGAGGTTATGTGAACAAGACCCTGGGTAACTCCTTTGTCAGATGTGAATGGGTTAAAGCATGGTTAGGTGGTATCACTTTTCTCCTTTCAAGTAGAAAAAAGATGATTGATTTTAGGGTTCCTACTATCGTTTCAAATTCTAAATAATATTATGCAAAGTACTTTTATGGACAAGAATCTTAAAACATACTAGTAGTATTTTTTTAAATTTACCTAAAACTCTCCAAAACAAAATAAAAAGTAGTATTAAAAGGAGTGTCAAAGACACTACTTTTTGTACCACCTATCCATGCTTTCACCCGAATGCAGATCTGATGTATCCACTTGCCTTTCAAATCATTTTCCTATTACCTTCTCCTAGACAACTATGACAAAATGGTGTACAACCAGTGGTTTAACACTGACCATGCTTTGTTCAAGATGCCAGTTGTTCAAGAGGACGTGAAAAGAATTTGGACTGACTTCTTCAATTGTGGTCTCACTCCTTCTAGGACTTGGAGTCTGGCCATCAAATTTACCCAGGCTTTGCTAATATGAATCAGAAAGGAGGTAACCAAAATTAGATATTAATCTTCTTGCACAAATTGATATTTTTTATCCTCCTCATTGATGTTTTTCTATGTCTTACAAATGTTGATCATTATGATGGTTATGCAAGTGTCTAGGATGTCTATTATATAATATTGTGGAGATTCTATAGAAATTATCTCTGCAATCACAAGATTTGTGTAATCGAACAAGTACTATCACTTAATGCAAATGATTTATCAAGGAGTATTATTTGAAGATGGCTATGATTCTATAATCGTGGAATTATGTGAATGTAAGGAGAATACAAGATACAATTGATAACATTATGAAATGGTGAAAGAGAGACTTAAAGAAGAATAACACCTTAGATGTAGAGTCAATAACAATAAATGATGCAAGTGATTGGAAAAAACTAGTCGTGTATGATAGCATGGATAATTGTAAAACTTGGAGGCAAAGGAATGTATTGCTTGGGTCAAAGGATAAAAATATGTGCATTGGAAAAGGGGTGATTCTTTTGGTCTATCCATATGAGGCTTTAAACTTTTCATAGCTTAGTGAACATGGTCTATCCATATGAGGCTTTAAACTTTTCATAGCTTAGTGAACATGGTCTAATTGTGATGTATAGAGAATGAATGTAACAACATTACCACACCTTCAATGGTAATAAGTAACATAAACTTAATCAGGTTTTAATCAATAGACTTATCTTTAAAGACAGCTCTCTTTCACTTTAATGCAATGACCATAGAACAATATGATGAGGAATAGCCTAGGATTAAAGTAATGGGTTCTTTCCAGTGTCAAAAAGAAATCGTTCTTTAATGTAATTTTCACGAGTCAAATTGAGAAAAATCGGTTGTAATTTTGGCTAGCCGTGAATTTAAAGATTCAAAATTTTAAAATTTTAGTTATAAAACCAGTTAAACTATACAAGTTTTCAATAAAAACCGGTTGAACTTTAAGGTCATGTTTTTTTTCACTGGTTAGAAAAAAAGCTTATTTTTGACACTGCTTTCCACAAAACAAAAAGAGGTAATAGAGTAATAAAACCCGATCTAGAAAGAAGAAGATATAGATAAAAAACATTAGAGGTGGTTTTACTTATTTCTCGCATTGATTGTCTCTAGCATTTATTGTTACAATTGATAATATTTTTAATTAGCATAATGTAAAATGGTCATGGATTTGCAAAAGAAATACTGAGGACAATGCTTGGAAGCGCAAACAACTTATCTTTACAAACACATTTGGTGCTACATGTCGTATATTGATGGTTTTGATAAAAGAAGGGTACGATATGTATATTGCAAAGCATGGTATAACATGTAAGGCAGAACATCATTTTACAAGTACAAATAGTGATGTGTGCATGCTACAAGGAAGAAAATACATGAAAATAAGTATATGTTAGGGGAAAGAGCAAAACTCGAACATAGTATTTTTTAGAGAATGCCTATCCTCAATGTAAAAAACTAAAGGAATCATTCCAACCTACGGTGGATGTAAAAAAGGAAGAAATTAAGCTAGTTTGACCATCAGAACCTGTATATCCTTCTTGGTTAGACATAGCTCAAACTAATGTGGATATGAAAAAACCATAATAAAATATTGATTCAATATAGGGTGTTAATATTAATACTTGATATTGATTCAATATAGGGTATTAATATCTCAAAAAAGAAATGTGGATGATGTAAAATTATAAATATATTACTATACCAAAATTTTAATGTGTCAACAAAAAAATATTAAAGTTTGACGATTCCATTTTATGGGCATGGTGGGTGACCAAGGGACAAAAA
The DNA here is from genome assembly GCF_041138505.1 of Cibotium barometz. Taxonomy (NCBI): domain Eukaryota; kingdom Viridiplantae; phylum Streptophyta; class Polypodiopsida; order Cyatheales; family Cibotiaceae; genus Cibotium; species Cibotium barometz. Next base: position 46,850,865 of record NC_141047.1, read on the forward strand.
ATTCATAAAAGGATCAAGTAGGGATAAATATACCTCCAAAAATATATAGTAGGGCCCACGAAATCATAAGAGTAGATGTAACTAAGGATGTTGTGGGAGAGCCTAACCAGTATTTTATAATCTTTTGTTTCAATCCTCTCTTTAAAGACTTTAATATCTATGCTGTAGAAAAAAAAGGTGTTTCTAAACACTGAACACCAACATTGAACATCTCTTTAATCAACTCCTCTTGTTCAAGCATATAATTTTCAGACATAAATATGTGGCTACTAGCTCTTATCCTTTTTTTATTTATATCCTAACATCAAACGAGATGACTTGCGTATTTTTTTTGCAGACAACAATTACGAGTGGATTCCTCAAAAAAATTTAGGACTCCAAAAAAACAACAAAATAAAGGAGTCTTAGCTGTAGAGTATAAGCACACTTACAATTAAGTGTTAATAACTCATTTTACATAACACTTTTAATAAACACCATCATTCGTAATTTGCATTATTTCTACATCAAAAACATAAATTTTTGCGGTCATTTCAAAAGTTAATTACATTTTTTAATTGAAAATTCTCAAAGTTAACAAGAATCTCAAAACTTCAAGCTCCCAAAATTAACACAAATCTCACCAATTCAAATTTTGAAATTTCCCAAAGTTAACAAGAATCTCAAAATTCTAAAATTTCAAAATCAACAAGACCTATGTTGGAGGTGGCAATTCTTGTAGCTACTCTCGGGTTATCGCATGACTAGAAGTTGTGGTGGTGGATTATCCCATATGCAAGAGCATGGCAAGTTAAAGAGCCATATATAGGGTGTGGTGGCACCTTGTCATAGATATCTCCTCCGGTCGGGTTTTTGGGGGGAGAAACAGCTAGGAGATGGGAGCCCAGCCACTGACGTTGCTCAGTGCCCTAGGATGGTGTGCGTGCTATTGCTACGTGACTTTGACATGGTATCAGATCTCGACCTGTGTGGTCTTGGGTGGTCCTAACCTCTATTTTATTGAGGTGCTCGAATTGAAGGAGGGTGTTGGAGGTGGCAATTCTCGTAGCTACTCTTGGGTTATCGCATGACTAGAAGTTGTGGTGGATTCTCCCATATGCAAGAGCATGGGAAGTTGAACAGCTATATATAATAGGGTGTGGTGGCACCTTGTCATAGATATCTCCTCCGGCCGGGTTTTTGGGGGGGAGCAATGGCTAAGAGATAGGAGCCCAGCCCACCGACGTTGTGCTCCTGCTGTGTGACTTTGACAACCTAGACATTTCAAAATTTAAAAATTATATGTATGTTCTTAAATTTTCATATATATATGTATGTAATACATACATACATATATAATGTATATACATATACATATATACATGTATATATATGTATGTATGTATGTATGTATATATATATGTATGTATGTATGTATATACATACATACATATATAATGTATATACATGTATATCTACATATACATATACATATATACATGTATATACATTATATATGTATGTATGGATGTATGTACACACACACACACACACACGTATGTATATACATATATATGTTTGTGTGTATGGGTGTGTGTGTATGTGTGTATATGTATGTATGTGTGTGTGTGTGTGTGTATATATATATATATATATATATATATATATATATATATGTATGTATGTATGTATGTATGTATATGTGTGTGTGTGTGTGTGTATGTATATATATAAATATCCTTAAAGACTTTGAGGAACCAAGTACTTTCCCTTCCTTTACCTTTACAGTGTCATGAAATAACTTTTAAATACCAATCATTCATATAATTTTATCTTTTAACTTTTTGAGGACCTCCAAAAGCAAAAAGGACCACCAAGGCCATATTAGTGCAGTGTTGTTGCCGTACGCAACTTTAGAGCTTGCATACTCTTTATGCTTTATGCTCTATGCTCTATGCTCTATGCTCTATGTTCTATGTTTTTTACTATTTATGATTTTCTTATTTGCACCCTTGGGTGATGGGGTTTAGGATTAGAGAATAGACAGCATACATAGAGCATGCTACATGCATGCATAGAGAATAGAGAGCATGCATACTCTTCACCACGCATCTATTGGACACACAAAAGGTGATAGTATAAGGAATTTGTCTCATGTGTACATAAAAGCGAATGTATGAAATCAGTAGGCCTCCCATTGTTCCCATAATTGAATGGAACATATCATAGTAAAGTTGAAACTCCACATGGCATCGACAAAAACACATGCCACATTAAGTAATACACAATCCATGGCTTGCATTACTCAAAAGATCTTTGGCCAATCCTGAGGTGAGGGTGTGCCTACACAAAATGAGTATATAACACACCTCAAGAAAGCAAGCCCCATGTTTATCACATAAATTAACAAATAGCTAATCTTAAAAATGATTTTTAATAACTCATATGAGTACAGTAATATATTTTTATATCATAAGAGTATTTTGCATACATATGCATGGATTATCTATAATTATTTTATATATGTTTTATATACATGTGAAACTATGAATGACATGGAAACTCAAGGTGATGACATATCAAGGTGGATTATTGAGCTGGCATACACGTGTGTGACATATGACACTGACTCAAGATGATGTGATATGTCCACATGGTGATGTTTTGATGATAAGGACTAATAATGTGGCAATTAGAGTGAGGTGACAGCTCTCCCTCCTTAATAATACATCAATGCATATGACATAGCATCAAAGGAGGTGGTATGCCATGTTATCAATGATGAGGTGATATAGTGAGGTGCCATGTCATGTAATTAATGATGAGATGGTATGCTATGTCATCAATGATGAGGTGACATAATGAAGTGGCACATTGAGATAGCACATTGAGGTGGAATGCATGTCATGTGTAGGTAACATGTCAAAAAACATGGGCACATGCATTTTCACATTAGGATTCTCCACCTAGGCTTGGTACATTACCTAACATGAGTTATCAAGCATAGTTAGGTTTAGAAGGACAAAAACTACTCACGTAGAGCTATTTTCACAAACAAATGAATAAAAATAGACCTTTTCTTAGTAAAATTAAACCAAGTTTTTTCTATAGATTCATAATGATTAGCACTACTATCTTACATAAATTTATTGCACAATCATATAAAAATGAATTTATATAATTCATTTACTAATTATGTTCAACTGCTTTAAGAGTTTAAAGTAAATTTCCAATAGAGATCTTGGAAAATCTGATCCACAAAAAATAAAATTTGACTAAATGGCCATATTATCCTCATAATTATCTATCCTTATATCTTTTAATCAAGTCAAAATAAATATTTTTTATGATAAAGATGTTTCATACAAAAAACGTACTATTTTTATATATCTTCAAAACATATAATAGTTTTAAATAGAAATTATATGTAAAAATTACTCAATAAATTAAGTTAAGATCACCATTACATACCTATCTGGCATGCAGAGTGGAAATGGAACTAGAGTTAAAATAAGGAAGCTATTAACATTTGATGATCATATTGTCTACCTATTCAAATTTGGGACATGCCATATACAATACATTTGTGACTTAGGAAATTTAGCATTTAAAATTTATAATTGTTCATTATAAGAGCTCAATGTTAAATTCCTTTGCCAAGTGGGTGAGATTAGCCATTTTTAGTGAAAAATGGTTAGTTTTTTTCTATAAAAATCTTGGAAGGTGAACCAAGGTGAATTGCTTTAAAGCTTTAATATTTTATGCCCTCATAAGTATCACTAGAGTAATCCTTACATAGTGACACTTGTAACTATAAAAGAATACCTACAATCTACATAAAGATTTACACTCTTAGATATTTCAAGCCATTTAAATACTTAAATACCTACAATCTACATAAAGATTTACACTCTTAGATATTTCAAGCCATTTAAATACTGAAACTCTCACCGTCCCTTCATTGCCTCCCACCCATGCAACCATGTAGAGGATAAGAATAATCTTAAAAGTAAATGGATGTTACGCCATCCCATGCGTGTCCTAGTGAGATATCCTTATTTCTTTTATTCTAGTTGTTAATTTGTTTTAAAACTAAAAATGTAACTTTACTCTATTATAAAATTATTATTGTTTGTATTCTAAATATGTTATATTAAGGTTTTATGTAGAATATTCATAATATTATTTGCTATTATAAATCTATTTTGTTAAATTTTTCTTTAGAATATTAATGATATTAGGTTTAATAATAAAACTTAGTAAATCATAAGAACATAAGGTTTAATAATAAAACTTAGTAAATCATAAGAACATTAGGATTATCAAGTAGTCTAACAATGTATGATATGTTTGTTTTGTTTTGTTTTGTTTATTTTTCCTCTAGATTCTTCTCCTTCACATCCCAAAGAGCTGAGTCCACTAAGCTCTTTAATTTTCTATGGGTCATTTTAGATTTTATGTATTCTTATTTTTTATAAATTCATAAAATTTAACTATTTTTAATAATGTTGGTTTATAGTTCTTTTATTTAATTTATGTAATGATTAAGGGCTAGGATCTCTAAGGCCCTTTATTATATAAATTAATTAGTCAATTATAAGTAAAAAAGACTTACAAAATCGGTTTGGTTTGTGAGAAAGAGTGTGAAGATTTAAAGCTTTGAATTGTTATTACTGTAGGATGTGCTACTATTATTATAACTATAGGATGTGATGTTACTATTATAACTATAGGATGTGCTACTATTATTATAACTACAGGATGTGCTACTAATAGTACCACTTCATAACTCTTTATTAAAATTCCTAGTACTCTCTAGATTTTGATGGAATGCATTCTCATTTAAAAGCTCCATGGAACTTATTTTTGAGGTTTAGAAGCTCCTTCATTCATCTACTATAGCTTGATGTGATGTATTACTCTTTTTAAAAGATTGATTTATGAGAGCTATTATTAGTTGTTGCCTTGATTAGTGTGCCTATGTTTAAGCTTTTCATAGTTCAAGTTAACTTAACCTTTACTTAACTTAAATCATGAGGTTTATGAAGTTTAAGCTTGGAACTGTTATTATAACTATAGGATGTGTTACTATTGTTATAACTATAGGATGTGCTACTAATACTACCACTTCACAACTCTTTATTAAAAGGCCTCTTGCCCTTAGGATAGGGTGCCCATGTAACTTGATGTAATGTGTTACTCATTCAAAAATCTACATGGAACTTATTTTTAAGGTTTAGAAGCTTCTTATTTGAGCTATAACTTGATGTAATGCATTACTCTTTCAAAAGCTTGATTTATGAGAATCATTGTGAGATTTTTTGCCTTGATTAGTGTGCCTATGTTTAATCTTTTCATAGTTCAAGTTAACCTTGATTAGTGTGCCTATGTTTAATCTTTTCATAGTTCAAGTTAACCTTCAAATTGTGAGGTTTAGGAAGTTTAATCTTTAAATTGTGAGGTTTAGGAAGTTTAATCTTTAAATTGTTATAATTATAGGATGTTCTACTAACAGTGCCACTTCACAACTCTTTATTTAAAGTCCGACTACCCTCAAGATAGAGTGTCCATGTAAATTGATGTAATGCATTACTCATTTAAAAGCCTCCATGGAGCGTTTTTTTAAGGTTTAGAAGCTCCTTCATTGAGCTATAACTTGATGTGATACATTACTCTTTTCAAAAGTGTAATTTATGATAATTATTATGAGTCTTGTTACCTTGTTTAGTTTACCTATGTTAAAGCTTTTCATGGTTCAAGTTTACTCAGATTGGGGACACTATAATTTTATATAAAGGTAAGAATCTATTTTTATATGGTGTATATGCTTTTAAGACATGGATATAACTTGCTAGCAATATAGAAAGAGGATGCTTTTAAGCACTTTTACAGAAATATAGAAGGATGATGATTCTATTATGCCTTGCTAAAATATAGGAAGATGATGTTATTGTATGCACTTCGCAAAACAACTTCTGGACTCCTTATCCTCTCACACACCACCTTCTCAATGATTACTGGCCTCCTTATTCTTGCACGCACCTTATCCATATCTATACCCCTCCCCTTTCCTTCCACTTAGCTATGTTTTTCAAATCCAAGCATCCCCACTAAGGTAACATCATAATTTCAACTAATGGCATGATCGTGCAAGTTGGGGGATTACAAGACCATGTGTTTTAGCAACCTTCTTATAGTGTTCAAAATGAAAATAACACAAGAAAAGATTAGAAAGAGTGACATAAGAGAAGTGTATGCAAATATACCATGTGCGGTGTATATAAGAAAATACTCACAAGAAGTAGGATTTTTCAAAGCATAAAATTTTAAACTTAAATTACATAAACATAAGGAACGGAGTAAACCCACATGGATAATTGATGAACTATGTGAAGAAGGGATTAGCATTGTATCTATATAGTTCTATACACTTATAGAAGCTAGGGAGTAAACTCACAGTGATAATTGATTAACTGTGTGCAGGGTTTTAATATTTACATAATCATGTAAAATTTCATGTTATTAACAAATGTTAAAAACATGTTAACGTGATCACAACGCTAATAACAAGCTATATTAACGGCTATAGGTAAAGTTTTTTACCTATAGCACATTCCAACATCACAAATTCAATGTCAAGCACCTTGATGGGAGAGCATATGCTCCAATAGTAAGAAATAGGCATGATGGGTGAGCCTAGTGTGAGATTTCAAGTGGTGAAAAATCAATAATGTTAATACTAACGTAAATTAACGTTAATAATAAGTTTGGAGATGTTATTAACAAACGTTAATAACATGTTAACATTTATGTGACCACTTCAATGAAATCCTTGACTATGTGAAGAAGGGTCAGCCTCGTATCTATATAGGCCTATACATATATACGTGGGGCTACCACATCTGTGTAGATCCATAATCATAGTTGGTGCCACCATCCCATAGTTATCAGAGTTTATCTTGGGCCCTCACAATGAAATTAAGATATTAGAGTGTCCATGAGTAAAGTCTATCTACTCTATGTATGGATTTTTATGGGGTACAGTCCAATGTATCATGTAGCCTATTTAAGTAGTGTCTTTAATTTAATCTAAGTCATCTCTAAAGTATCTGGTCTTCTACTCCACCGTACAAGATGTTGGTGTACACCCATCTTACTTAGCCATTAGGCAAAATTTGGACTCAAAAAGGGCCCTCTAAGCAATTCCATGTCAACTTTTTCTTTAAAAATGGGTTGATGGTTAAATTTTTATAAATAAAATCAAAATTTGTTGGAGATTTTAGATTAGTAATCTACTCTTTGAGATCTTTCCAATGCATTAGGGGAAGCTTGAGGTCTATAGGGGCCCTTTAAGTTGCCATATTATGATTTTAATGACTTTTTGTTAAAACGTTAAGTTTCTTTGACTTTAGATACCTTCTTGTTCTTCAAACGGCTAGAAGTTTGAATTTCAAAGTTTCCCGCCAAAATTGAATTTGAAATCGAGTGAGCAAAACTATATCATGTGACATATCTATGGAAAGAGCTCGACGAGTAGATTCTAGATCTGTAATCTCTGATAAATTTTGAGCTCATATGTAGAAGTTATGGACGTCCAAAATTTCAAAAACTTTCCCCCCACTTTTTGGAAATGAAAAGTACAAAAAGGCATCTTCTAGAGAATCTTTTGACCACCTTTAATCACAAAAAAATTTTGTATACATGGCATCACACGATTGGCTCTTTTCCTTAATAACCTTTTAATCACATGGCATCTTAAAGGGCCCCTATAGACCTCAACCTTCCCCTAATGATATATAGCATGATGTGAAATTTTGCATATTCAAGAAGTTTCCAAATTAGTGAATGATGTAGCATGTGACATGCCATGTCATCACCAATAAGTTCCCATTGGTGATGATGTTACATGCCACATCATCCCCAATTTGGGAACTTCTTAAATATGCAAAATTTCCCATCATGTTATATATCATTGGAAAGATCTCGAGTTACATGCCATGTCATCACCAATTTGGGAACTTTTGAATATGTAAAATTTTCCATCATGCTATATATCATTGGAAAGAACTCGAATAGTAGATTCATAATCTATGATCTCTGAAAAAATTTGATTTGACTTGTAAAAAATTAACTATGAGTCCATTTTTTAAGAAAAATCTGACATGGCATTACTTAGAGGGTCCTTTTTCGAGTCCAAATTTTGCCTAATGCCTCATTGCACTCAGGTTGTTAAGTCCCCATCTAGACTTCTAGTCCACCATCTAGGATGTTGGTGGGAACCCAGGTTCCTCAGTCCCCATGGAACCCAACTTTCTCATCCCCACAATGTTAGGATAGGGTTTCCAGGAGTAAAGTTTATCTACTCATGTGTGAACCATTATGGAGTAATAGTTGAATGTAGCATCATGTAGTGTGCTAAATTTAATCCAACTCATCTCTAAAGTATCCAATCTTCTACTCCACAATCCAAGATGTTGTTGGTGGGCACCCAAGTTGCTCAATCCCCATGGCTACTCCTCATAAGAGTGGTTGTAAAAACATGAGCATGATGACATGACAATACATATGAAGGTAGTATGATGATAAAGCAAGTTACATCTCATTTGCCTAAGATCTCTCATTTTCATATATTATGCATGAGATCTCTTGTGCATCAAGTGTAAGAGTTCTATGCATAAGATCTCTTATGCATGAATCTCTCACTTGCATGGAGCTCCATGAGTAAAGTCTATCTACTCCATGTGTGGACTATTGTTAGAAGAGTTGTTGTCCTCTTAGTGCCACGTGTAAGGGAATTATCCCACATGCAAAACAAAGGGGTTGAAACCCCTTAGTATAAGTGTCAAAAGACCCTTAGGCCTCCCACATCCCTCCATACGGGTGAGTGGGTTGAGGGATTGGATGGGCCATGTAGGAGGCTGGCCTGCTAGGCCATTCCGGGCACTGTCTTTCTCTCTCGACATGGTATTAGAGTTGGCACTCTACCTTGCCTTGCTTTGCTCATTGTATACTCCCGCTTGTGTGTACACGTTTGCTGGGCTGAGTGAAGCCAAGCTCTTTGTAAAAGCCTCTGTGCCCAAGCTCGCCATGGCCTCTAACCAAGCTGATGCTGCCATGGCCACCACCACTGCTGCCTCTGAGCCTAAGCCACTCTCGTGCCTCTAAGCCAATCCATCATCGTACATCACTGTAGCCTTTGTCGTGATCTCCATGGAGCCAAGTTTGGTGCCATGGGAGGTGTTGGAAGAGCCGTGGTCCTCATACTGCCATGTGTAAGGGAATTATCCCACATGCAATAAAAAGGTGATGAAAACCCTTCGCATAGGGGTTAAAATGCCCTTAGGCCTCCCACATCTCTCCACAACCCTTTACGGGTGAGTGGGTTGAGGGATTGGATGGGCTCTAGGGGTGGCTATCTAGGCCATTCCATGCACTGTCTTTCTCTCTCAACAACTATTATGGGGTAACAATCCAACCACTATATGGCATTTGGTCCTAAAGCAACACTCTAAAACTAATAAAAGTTACAGATGTTGCTATACTACTCTTGTAAGCAACTAGCAACATTATAAGCAATTAGTATTCCCTTTAAAGTGATGAGTGTCTATTAGCAACACAAATAGTGACTCTATAATTGGGTCGCTAAGTGACAGTTATAGTGACAAGATTCACATCTAATAATAGGGTATACTATAGTAACTTTACCTTAAAGTTTTCATTTATGCATTGTGTACTACATCCTACCTTTTTTCCAACGTTGCCTGCATATGCACCCTCTTAGATCTCTAGAGGCCTCTTGTTTTTTTACACCTTAGGAAACCAGCTTTGTTTCCTAGCTATAGTTAACATTGCTCGCAACCCTAGCTATGGATCTTGTCATTACCACATTGTTGATCTTGCTCAGGGCAGATCTTAGTAGATGCCGGTTTCCTTGGGGATGTTTTGGAGGATGCCAGTTAAACTTGAGGTTTGGATCCAAAGTTTAAAATCTTGAATTCTATGGACTAGAAATGAATTTCAGTGAGTCACTAACACAATTTGTTAGCAAGATGAAAAGCATAATGACACAACTAGATGGTATAGATGCCAAGATAGAAGATAAAGATGCATTAGCCCCTTTCTCTTAAAAAGCATGCCAAAAGAGTACATTAATTTTTTTCAAAACCAACCTTTAAACGATGTGTCTCCTCTGTTCTTGAAGAAGAAAAAGAGCTAAAGCAAGGAAGCACAACTGTGCATTAATGACTATACTAAAAACTTTTCTAGAGAACCAACCTATGAAGGATGTGTCTCCTCTCTTCTTGAAGAAGAAAAAGAGCTAAAGTGAAGCATAACTATACACCACCACACACTTTTCAATAAAACAATCAAGAAATACTTTCACTATGAAAGGATGGGATATTACCAAAGAAAATGTAGACTCATGTACAAAGTGTGACCATTACAAGAAACAAGGACCCAAAGAAGAGGAATGCAGGTTCAAGAACCAAGAAGCTAACTACATTGAGTCTTTATCAAGCAAAGAGGAGATTCCCACCGATAGAATCTTCTAAAAGCTACATCAATAAACCTCACTACCCAAGCCTATTTTTCAATCTACATGTTATAATAAAAAGGGGTCACCATATGAGTAGACACCCATCTCATTTCACTTCTGTTGTTTCCACCACACCTTAGTAGCTATATTGGCACTAAAGGGAAGTGATGACATGTTGTAACCAAACCTGACTACCTAAGAGTTGCAAATCAAGAACCCTAGGGGGGTTATTAGAGTTGTAAATCTCACATCTAACCACCTTACAATAACCTAAGAATATGTCACCAAGGGGGTGTTGAGAAATATGGTGCCAAGGAGCACAAGGTAGGTAGTTAGTGTAAGTCTCACAAGCTACTATATGAGCAAGAAAGAATTGTCCCACATAAGCTAACAAATCCAAGATACACCCACCTCATATAAAAGGGGTCACTTTTAAGCAATCAAAAATATGAGCCAAGTAATTGTCCCACATGAGCTAACAAAGCCAAGATGCACCCACCTCATCTAAAAGGGATCACTTTCAAGCAATCAAAACAAGCAAGCTCTCGAGTCTTTCTATGATTACAAGTCTCAATCTTGTAACCTAACTGATCTTGAGTCTAAAGCTTAATTAGTTTATCTTTTCATCATTATGTGTGTCCTTAGGCAACATCCACTTAACTTAGGGTTTTACATCATTTATTCAGCCCACAAGCTTCCATAGCCATAGCTTGAGGTACTCATGTTTTTCAACATGGGGCTGCAGACGACAAAGTCTCTACTTTAACCTCTCTAAACATGTGGTGGTATGGACACTCATGCATGGGTGCTTGGCCATTATTGGCCTATACTTATAGGGGAAGATCAAAGAAGGCCATTTTTAGCAGAATTCAAGTTTTCTTCATGCAAATTATTGGGATTGCAAGTGTGTTGGATTAGAATGTGATTAGCAAAATTTTCAAAGATTTTATAATTTGTAAAACTCTATGGAGGGGAAGCTTATGTGAGCATGAGTGCGAGTGCGGGTGCGAGTGCGAGTGAGAGTGTAAGTGCGAGTGTGAGTGCAAGTGCGAGTGAGAGAAAAAGTAGCTCAAAGCTTGAGGTGGTAAGTAGGTTCAAGCTCTACCATGGAGTGCCCTTTCCATCATACTTCCATTATCAAAGGTTCATGTCGATTCTATCCATATGGCATAAATATGCCATTTTGAGTTATTTTCTATTTAAAAACTCCATTTTTTATAGTTTTCTATAAATTCAAGTTGTGTGATGAGGAGGTCTGTTGGATATGATAATTCTATATTACAGCCTCCATAATTTCCATATTTTTTGTTTATTTGGGATCATGGGTGAACGAACGCCTCACATGTGATCTCTTAGAGTTTTTATGCATAAATATATCTCATAATGCATAGCGCTCTTACACTCTATACATGTGAGCGCTCTTATGTATTGAGTTCTCATGCATTGTGAGAACCCTTATGCATTGAGCTCTCATGCATTAAGCTCTTATGCTTATGAGAGCTCCTAAAGATCCCATGCATAAATAGAGCTCATAATGTGTATAGAGCTCATGGATTGAGTTCTCATGCAATATGAGAGCTCTCATGCATTAAGATCTTATTCATTGAGCTCTCACGGATAGAGCTCTCATGCATAGAGCTCCATACATAGCAATCTCTATGCTTAAACTCTACACATAGCAAGCTCTATGCAAGTGAAAGCTTCATGCATAGGAGCTCTTATGCTCTTACACTCGATGCATAATAGCTCTAATATGCAAATGAATTCTCTCATGTATACATATATGCAAATGATGAGAGATCTCATGCAAAGGAAATGTCTAGGTAATTTGCTCTACCCTCATATTGTATTGTCTAAAAATTGGCTAGCTCATGTTTGAACAACCCCACTTAGTAGACATTGGACTAAGCAACCTAGGTGCCCACCAACATGCTAGATAGTGGATTAGAAGAGCAGATGCTTTGGATTAGATTTAGCACACTGCTAAGGCTACATGCTACATTCACTACAAGGTATAGGGGGGCCCTAGCTACTGACACTATGGCCCCCTCGGCTAGTGTCAATAAAAGTATCGTATATCTAATACATCATATAACAATAGGAGACATACTTATTAAAATAATATTGTTTATTATGTCGTTAAGTGACACAAATTGTGTCGCTAAGTGACACATTGGATTTCTTTTTTAATGAAACATACTACTTCTTAAGCTCTCTCTCTCTCTCTCTCTCTCTCTCTCTCTCTCTCTCTCTCTCTCTCTCTCTCTCTCTCTCTCTCTCTCTCTCACACACACACACACACATACATCTTCTCTCTCTCTCTCTCTCACACACACACATATATCTTCTTCTTCTTCTTCTTCTTCTTCTTCTTCTTCTTCTTCTTCTTCTTCTCTCTCTCTCTCTCTCTCTCTCTCTCTCTCTCTCTCTCTCTCTATCTTTTTCAACCTACTCTCTCATCAATGATTACTATCCCAATATTTGGCTTTCATTTTTTACAATATGATGGACATCTGTCGACGATTCCTCTTCGTGGAGGTTACCTCATCTTTCTTAATATTTGGTATAAGTTTGATATTCACATGTGAATATACATGTTCCTTTGTTAACGGTTTGTTAATATAAATGATAGAATATAGCTAGAGATATGTAGAATAAACAAAAATAAGACAAAGACCAACCCATGAGTCATTCTTAAGCAATAACAATACAGTACAATGCCTTAGCAACAAGAGCTCTGCTCATAAACTACTCACTCAACTCTCATGTCTTCCTATTCCGTATTGTTCCTCTCCTTTAGGCCCACGTAGACCCAACATGATTCTTGGACTTTCCAAACAGCAATGCACTCCTTCCCTACAATCTCAGCCGAGTAGACCAAGTCTACTCTAACCCCTATATCCCCTTTTCCCCTACAACTACAAGAGTAGACCAAGTCTACTCTGACCCCTATATCCCCTTATCCAACTAATTCCCCTTTTCCCCTACAACTACACGGATACTACCCGTTCTTCAAGAAGTTGTTATTACAAGTTTGTTACAAAACAAGAAGGCTCGGTTTGTTGCACAACGGTCAATCCGGTGGCAATCTGGGCAACGTCCAAATGACGGATTGGCCACCAACAACCATGTTCATTGATGCTTGGGTAGTATGTCACAGGGTCAAAGTTATATGGGTTAAAATGCCAAGAAGGTTGTAACACTCTTTAGACATTCCTCATATTAAATGGAAATGTATAAGTATGGATTTCATCACTATATTGCCTCCAAGTCATATAGGGTATGATTCCATCTTGGTAGTAGTGGACTGAATTGCCTACTTTATCCCTATAAATAAGACATATACTTCTCTTGATGTTGCCAAAATCTTCTTAAAGGATATATTAAAATTACATGGATTACCTAGGAGGATTAAAAGTGATAGGGATACAAAGTTGTCATCCAAATTTTGGACTACCTTCTTTGAAGTAGTCGGCACTTCTCTATACTTTAGCATTGCTTGTCACCTAGAGACGGATGACCAAATTGAAAGAGTAAATTAAGTAATCGAGGATATCCTCGATCCTACTGTGGTCAAGAATCTCAAAGGTGGATGAATTACTTGTGTTTGGTTGAATTTGCTTACAATGCCTCATACCATCACATCATTGGGATGAGTTATTATAAAGCACTTTTTATGGACATAATTATCTCACATCATTGGCATACCAATTGATTTGATTTGAGGTATCCAAACAAATGTTGGATGAAATGGATCATCAAATGTGCTCCATTCAAATTTGCTTTTTCCTTCTGACTTCCTTATTTCTTTTTTCTTAGGTTGTTTATAGGAGAGAGGTCTGTAGGACTTTCTAAGTATACTCCCATTGATGAATCCTTCCATTTGGACACTCCATCCAATGTTTCTAAGCAAATTTCTCCTCCCATATTCATTTCATATATCCTAAAAAGACCTTGAGTTTTCTTTTGTTTTTCTTAAGGTTATAGAGCAGGACCAAGTCCCCTACCTTGAACCTCTTGGTTTTGATGTTTGAATCAAACCATATTTTCCTCATCTTCTTTTCAGCATACATTTCCATCAAAGAGCAACCTAGCCTCATCTAGTTTTTCAAGTTCAATGAGTCGTTCACATAACTCATGGCCAAAATTATCTATTTGTTTGTGGTATGGGGGAGACTTACGGTGGAACACATGATTTAAGAAATAAGTCCCTCAAGTATGAGTTCAAGGGGACACAAACCTTGTGAACGATGTTCTCATAGAGGAATTTGGTAGTCATCTCAGTGTCATCCTTGACTGTGGCCTTAGCCCCTTGTCCCATTTGGTTACATAATATGTAGTTGATGTGATGATATATCGCACTAACAAAATCCATTCTCCATTTAGTAAATGGTTCTACATCTTTGTTAAGGTATTATGAAGCATTGGCCACACATCACATATTTTGATGTTTTCCATGGCATCTCCAAAGAGTATTAGCCACCAAAATCTAGCATAGAGAACTTTTTGAGCAATGATTTCACTCCCAAAGTTTTCTCTAGTGACTCCTATGTGAGCTTGTTTAAGAATATCAATGTACTCATCTTCACATACATAGTGTCTTATGATATTATCTCTGCGAGGCGATAAGAATGTAAGGGGTTGCTGCCTTTAGAAGTTGTCTCTTTCTTTTTAAAAGGACATTTATTCCTCCAATGGGAACCTACCATGGCTCAAGAATTGAGCGATTTCAAAATTCCATCTTGGCACTAGGCTGATTTGGAATAAAGAAGCATATGAAAGATCATCCTCAACTCATGTGGGTAGTTCTCCACTCAATATTATCAACATATGCTCAACGCTTAATGTGTCAACTCTTCTCACTGAGACGATTAAATCAAACTCAAGAAAAAGTAATAACCACCTTGTGATCCACCCCGTGGTTGCATGGTTTGTTCACTAGATAGAGTAAGGATTGATGGTAAACGTAAAACAAAAACTTGTTTGCCAAAACTTCTTCATATCATATACCATCAACAATAATCCCTATCTCTTAGTAGTTATATAGTTCTTCTTTGGATTGTTCAACTATCTACTAGTGTAGTAGATTGGGAAATCCATGTTCTTTTCTCTTTGTTGAGTTAATATGCATTCCATGTGCATAAATGTGCACATGGAAGACAATAACCCATCTTGGTGCTCTAAAAATTGGAGCCAAGATCAGATCTTGATTTGGAATGCTTCCTCACATTTGAAACATAGTAACAAGTCATATAGAGGTCTAACGATTTCTACATAAATAAATATGAACCATTTATAATGCCCATTGTGCCCCATAAACCTTTGAACTGCCTTCAGGCTTTCAAGTCTCTAGAGTTTTAAAATAAGTTGGATCTTTTCTTCGTTAGTCTATGATCCCATTTTTGTACACAACATGCCCTAGAATTCTACCATGTCTAATAATGAATTTTCACTTTTCTAGGTTCAAGCATAGCCTATAATACCGGCACCTCTCAAACGCTCACAAATCATGAGGGATGTTCTCTCTTCTCAACTTTGATTTCACACAGAGGTCATCCATGAAGACATCTAAGTATTTATGTAAGAAATCCTTGTAATCAGTAGACATCAGGTATTGAAACATATCTGGTGTGTTTGTAAGTCTAAACAGCATTACTCTATATGAAAATGTCATATTCTCTATGAGTCCTCTATATAGAAAATGTGGTTTTATGTTGGTCTTTGGGATCTATGGGATATTGGGTTGTATCTTGAAAATCCATCTAAGAAGATATAAGCTTATTTTTAATGCTACACTTTCAAGCACATGTTTAGTATAAGGCAACGGGTAATGATCTCTCACCCTACTGCTTTTTTAAGTTAATTTGTATGCAGATCTTACCATTCTTCTTTAGTACTATGACCATTAGTCAGTGTCCTCAATTTCATATATGAAACTTATTGAAATAAGTATGGAAACTTCTTCCTTAATGGTTCTCTCGAATAGGTTTTATGTAAGTGTAAAGCTTTTGTTTGATTAGCCTTACACCATCTTCTAGTGGAATTGTACAATGCTGGTAGACTTCAAGAGGGACTCCCTTGAGATCCGAGTAGCTCTAAGTGAACACCATCTTTGTATTCCTTTTGAGAAACTATGTTAATTTGGTCTCCTCCTCAGGGGTCAAGTTAGTATGAAACTTGGGATCTATGGATACTTCGTTGTATCTTGGTAATCCATCTAAGAAGCTATAAACTTATTTTTCGGCTACCCTTTCAAGCACATGTTTAGTATAAGGCAATGGGTAATGATCTCTCACCATTTACCTTTTTAAGTTCACACATACGCGAATCTTGTCGTTCTTCTTTAGTATTATGACCACCGATGATACTCAGTTAGTGTGCTCAACTTTCTATATGAAATTTGTTGAAATAAGTATGTTAACTTCTTAATGGTTCTGGAATAGGTTTTATTGTAAGCGTAAGGCTTTTTTTTTAATTATCCTTGCACCATCCCCGCTAGTGGAGTCATGTGTTGGGGCAGACTTCGAAAGGGACTCCTTTGAGATCTGGGTATCTCGAAGCGAACACATCTTGGTATTTCTTGAGTAATCTATTAATTTGATCTCCTCCTCAAGGGTCAACTCAGTAGAGATCCAACCCTTTTGGGCTCTTCCCCTGATTGTGCTAGGTGGTGTCTTTAGGTTCATCATAAAACACCCCTATCTCTTTTGGACTCTCTCTTTTTGGTGTTTGTGCTCACACCTTCCTATTTTTTATCTTATAGTTCTTGAAATGGAAGGGACTTGTCTCTAGACCTCTTCTTCATAACTAACTTCTTTCGATTCTTCCCTGATTCTAATTCTGTCAGAATGCGCAACGAAAGACTAACGCACGTAGGAGTCGCATCACCATCGAGCTCCACGAACACCCCCAACGGGCACTGCAGCATCCCTCCACCGGGCTCCCATCTCCCGCGGTGAGCTGCCTCCCAAAACACCAACCAGAGGAGATGACTATGACAAGGTGCCACCACACCCTATATTTGGCGCTTCAACTTCCCATGCTTCCACTTATGGGATAATCCAAGGCACCTTCTAGCCATAGATCACATGCTCGAAATCTCCAACCTTCCAACAACATATTCTCCCCTCACCTATAGGCTTTTTTTTGTCTTCTTTGTCTAGACTTGGATGTCTTTTTGGAGTCAGATTATGGGATTATCTTCTGCTAAGGTTTTAGCAGTTTTATAAGGCAATATGACTTCGCTTCTTCATTAGATCCTTCTAATTAGAACAAAACTCCTTTCTAGATCTCATGGCCTCGACATAATGCAAATAGTTCTCTTCATCCTTGAGGCTATATAGATCTCTTATTCTAAGTTGCATTGGATTTTTTAGAGAAGCTTCTCTACTTTCAAGGAATTCTCTAAGGATTTCATGTTCTTCTGACACATCCTCATCATTTTCATCTTTGTCTTTACCAACCACCTTGAGGTATAGCTCAGCTCAAATCTTACACTAAAGCATCTGAATGGTATGACTTTATATTTCTTTTACGATTTGTTTCTCCTCCCTTTTGTTCTATCATAACTTTGAGTTTCCAATTTTGGTGAAACCATTTTTTCTTTTGAGAGTACCAAAGTTATGGTTCTGATAAGAATAATACATTTTTCATCTTCATCATAGAATTGAGTTCCCCTAGTACTTTCACATGTGTCCATTGTAACACATGCATCCAATTTTCCTCCTCTTTAGGGTCCAACAGTGAAGAAGCAATGAAAGTTTTCTTATCATGCTCACAACATTTATAGCTATGCGTGTTGACATAATATAATTTTAAGATCTCCAAAAGTGTTGTCCTATATCATACTACCCTAATTCATTAATGGGCATCCTGGTCACATCTCTATAAGAATGGTTTTTTAGGTTCACCTTGATGGTGCTATCATCCTAGAATCCTATTAGAGGTAGATGTAAGCTCTTCCCCAATCATGGATTAAGATGTAATCCTATTAGAGGTAGATGTAATCTCTTCCCCCAATCATGGATTAAGATCATTTGATGCATGAATGGGCATCCATAAGAATCACATCATAATTTGTAGGCCTTCCAAAGTCAACAATAGCAAATGTATGCTCGTAGGCTAGGACACACAACATTACTTCCACTTCCTATAGATGTTCCTAAATTGCCATCAAACAATTTAAGGAAATTTTTGAAGGTTTTAGGGGTTTTCTCCCCAGCAAGATTGGTTGAGGAGGTAATAGTGGAGGTGGAATTTTCATGTCCCTATAAGGATTCCTAACAATGATTGGGTTCCTATTATTGGAGTAAGCTACATTTGCACCACTAGGAGGTGGCATTGGCAAAGCTAATGGTTGAGGGGGCACTAACAATGCACTCCAGTCATTCTCATTATTCACTAGGCGTGGTAGTAGTTAGTTAATTCATGATTTTCATATCTTTTGCAATAACCACATCATTGATTTGCTCTAGCTTTAAGGATTGAGCATTCATGAGCTATGCAATTTTTTCTACAAACATCACACCATGTCATTTCAAGCTAAATGAGGACGGCTTGACACCATCAATCTAGGTTTGAGTATTAGTTCTAGTCCTTTGATCACAGCATTTGTCTTCGGCACTCGGGTCCTTCGGCCTTCTTTGAATCATGGCTCTTAAATAATGCTAGAATCAATTTTGGTCAGTAATTTTGACCTTAGACTTTCTCATAATACAATGCCAGTAAAGTTGTCATAGTCTATGGCATCAAAACAACACTCCACTAGCATTCTCAATGCCTTTTGGCATGCAACGCATGATGTAGTTGCTTGCTTCTCAATCCTTCTAAGAACAATGAAATCAGCCTAGTTTGGCTCGGTATTTTCTTTGTAGGACACCTACTATTTAAGTTCTTGAGACGATTAATGCAATCTCTCACTATTTCATGTTCAAGGTGCTTGAATTGATAGAGTTGATTTACTAAGCTATGCTTGACACCGGTCTTAGATAATCCTATCGTAAATGCTAGCTCCAAATCTTCTAACATTTAAAACCAATGAAAAGTGTTATTTTCTAAGGTTGCTCAAAGGAAAAGAAAATGTATCTCCTCCTCCACCAACAGTGCACCAAACTCCTCAAAAGTAAGAGGCGAGCTATGCTGAGTGAGGTCACCAAACTATCATACTCTGAGGGCAACACTCTGATGCAGTTGTGTGCTAGTTCCTCATTGGTCTTTGTGATCCTCACCTATGCCATCTGATATTGCATATTTTTTATCCACGATATGAATCGCTCTGCTACTTCTCCATAAGTATGCCTTTAATGCCTTTCAGCTATACAAGCTAATTCTCAAGGTTTTGAATCCTTTTTCGATTCCTCATCTCATACTAGTTCTTTAGAACTTGCATGCTTCAAAAATTGTGGTGGTATATTGAATTCACATCATCACAAATCAATAATGCTGGTGGTGACGATGGCACACAACGTATCTACATTTCTTCGCCTCCATGCCAAAGCAAGAACAAGATTTGGTAGTATGGTCCATAGTGGATTTGTTGGATCTAAAGTAGGACTCGACTTTGTATCACCCCAGTTGCAGTTTTCCACAACTCATATGAATCAAGAATAGATATAATCTTAAACTTACAGATTGTAACTTGTCCCATCCAACTTCCCATCATCAAAAGATGGAGGATGGGCATCAACGACTGAATTATTTGTCAGTTGGGCCATCTCTCCAAATACGCCTTTAAATAGCAAATTGCCATAAGCTTTGCCTAGAGCCTATGCCTTGATACCATGCAAAAATACATAGTAGTGAAAGAAAGATCAACATAATACAAAGCACTAAATTGTAGAAAGAAATAGAGAGTAAACAATATTACATCTTACAAACTTGATTACAAATTGATGTCTGCCTATCCATATACTCTAGGTAAGCTTCTAGACAGACTCTAGATAGAGGATGTCTTGCTTACAAGAGTGCTGGAATACAATAAACTCAATGATGAAATAAGGCCACCAAACTAGTCTATATATAGTACCCAAGGTCACCATGTTCGCCCGTGTCAGTTCACCCATGACTTGGTCCAAAATGACCAACTAATCATATCACCCGAATGGGACCATATTAGACTACAACAAAGTATCATAGGGATATTATGCAGCTCCCATGTCTGTTTGAGATCGTCTGGTCCTCAAACGGGCCATGCAAACCTAAGAATAGTGTGTTCTTAGTTTGCTATCCAACACTCACTAATGTGGGCATTGAGCTTGCAAAATCATGCATTCTACTTGGCAAAGTTCCAAAAAGTCTATATAAGCCGTCTCCTAACCATCTTGCCACACCTGGCTCCACCATCTAGTGTCTAAACTAGGAATTGCCTGGATACTCACCCGCACTGGTGGGCGGCTACTCATTCGCAATGGGAGGCTACTCCTCATAAAGGTGACCCTACATATTAGAGCACATCCGCATAAATAACATGAGGTTGGAGCATTAAGAAAATACTTTTCCAACACTGTCTTTGATCATGGAAGTCCCAATTGGAGAGACAAAAGAGGCCAAGAGGTGTGTTAATCCCTCTTTTCCAACAATGTCTTGGATCATGGAAGTCCCAATTGAAGAGGTAAAAGAGGCCAAGAGGTGTGTCAATCCCTATTTTTTGAGCCCTTTACCTACTCTCAATCTTCTAAGTAATCCTTATAAAAGGCAATTGTTAAGCTAGATATCTTGAATCGCCCTCTTCTCCACTCTTGCTCAATCACACTCCCACTCAAGCTAGCAAGCATGCACACTCACCACATTCCAACCACACACATAAGCATGCATTCTAAAACTAAGCAATCAAGAAGGTAAGATCTCAAGAGAAGAAGAAATCCTTGTACTTGAGAAATGATTGAATTCCTCCATTCATATTATCAAAAGTTGTATACATACACATGGGATTTGCCTGACCACCCAACTTAAGTGGGTGCCCATTTCTTATCTGTACCCATATATACAAGACTTATCGTTGGGTTTTGTTACATCATTCAGCCCATCGCCATGCATAATGTGAAATATTCCTACGCTAGAGGTGGGATTTCAATTGTATGAAATCAGTGAAATATCAACATTGTTCATCAAACAACCATTTGAAAATGTAAAACTGATTTTTTAAGACCCATTAATCCTACTGATAGATTAACACAAACCAATTATATTGGCAGCGATACTTATACAGCGGCTAAATTCTTATACGAGCATATGATTTCAAGGTTTGATTGTTTGCTTACGATAGAGATTTGCATTTCATTAATAAGGTTATTAAACATCTTTTAATAAGATTTCTAGTTTTACATCATAAATAGTTGCTTTATTACAAATAGGCCAATGGATAGGCCAAAAGCACCAACAAGATGTTGTGTGCTATTCTCACTAAAATGGTGGAAGCTAGTCAAACTAATTTGGGAACACATAATCTTGTCCGGCTACGCTTTAGGCTTACCGTATCTCCTACAAAGGTACCATTGGTCATACACACTTTATACTACCACATGGGTGGATACAATAATGCCTATGTAATATGATACCTAACCTAAGGATTACAACTTAGGCTTACCATATCTCCTACAAAGTTACCACTAGTCAAATACCCTTTATAATAACATCTGGAGTGAAGACAGTAAGCCTATGGAATGTGGTACCTAGTGTAAGGACTGCAATTTGGAAACAAAAGACTAAAAATGCATTGGATGCACTTAGTATAAAGATGGAAAAGTCTGAAGAAGAAACAAGTGTGATAGCCATTAGAAGAAACAAGTGTGATAGCCATTACACGGGCTTGAGGATGATTTGGAAATATATCATATGCAAAGCTAAGGGTAAAAATATCAACTTCAAGTATTCTTATCCCAATCATTGTCTTTACAAACATGGATACAAGTCATAACCCACTCTCATATGAAAGAAGGATATCTTTAGGTGAACCAGATCTCGAGCACATAAGTGCCAAGGTGTAAGGTATTCATTCAGGTTCAATTAAGGCTATGGGTGTTCTAAAAGTCAACAGTTCCATTAGAAATAACTGTGTGGCATGTGGAAAGGTGTATGTAATGCTTGTAAGGAGGAAGAATGGGTACAATCGGGTGTAGCTTTGGAAGGAGTGAAATCACTTGAGTAAAGCATGTAACACCATTGAAAGCTTGCTCTAAGGGAAAAGAGAAAGTGACAAAACCACAAGAACCTACTTCCAAAGAAGGGGTGGATACACAAGAATGGATACACAAGAACTATCAAAGTGTTTATGGATGCATTGATACACTAGATGGAAGAAGAACTTAAATGCTCATAAGGTTTTGATGGCAACGTGGAAAGCTTGTATGATGAGAAGCTAGCTGCTTATCTTCAAAGGCTTGATGATGATTCAGCTCTTGTTTCCAATGAAGGATTCCAAGGATTTCTATGTAATATTATGTATTAGGTGTGAGAATAAGTGGAGTGGTCATTGTTGTAAATACCATGTGAGAATAAGTGAAGTGCTCATTGTAAATACCATGTGTATGATTTATAAATACATTGGTATAGGTTATAATGCCAATATATATATAGAATTGTGATGAGTCATAAAATAGAAGTGGGCCTTACGTCTACATGGCATGGTAACTCTAGTTTAAAAAAACACATGCCAAGCTTGTGGAGGCGGGTGAAAAGCACGTTGATGAGTCTGAAAGTATGAATAATAAAGAAGAATCCTTCTAGAAGTCTTACGTGGATTGAGAGACTTTTAACATATGTACTTGAGGGATTTTTGTGTGGGCTCAAGGTAGGGTTGAGCCTATCTTCCAAGTCAACAAATTTTTGAATTAAGAAATCAAGACAACACATGTCAAAACTAGCCAAGAAGAATCCTTCTAGAAGTCTTACATGGATTGAGAGACTTTTAACATATGTACTTGAGGGATTTTTGTGTGGGCTCAAGGTAGGGTTGAGCCTATCTTCCAAGTCAACAAATTTTTGAATTAAGAAATCAAGACAACACATGTCAAAACTAGCCAAGAAGAATCCTCTTACTCAGGCTTTGTAAGACATATTAGCATATTGAGCTATAAAACTTTCTTAGATGATAGAGCTACTCTCTCTTATGTGGGTTATTCCTAGTTAATGTGTGATTTGATTATGACTAATTGAATTCTAGTTTCCTTGGGTCTTGATGGTGGTGTTTTAACTTAGTAAGCTTATCTAGACTATAACATGTCATGCTCGTGTTAATGTTCTCTCGTATTGTCTACTCATTACCTCTTCTAGCATGCATCTAATTCAATCTTTTTCCTCACTTTTGATTGTAACATCCAGCCATTTAAAAGTACAACTAAACCATAAAAAATACAACCCATTTTTGAAAATGATAAAATATCTCAAAAAACACTATTTTTTAAACCAAAAAGAGCAACCAAAAAGAGCACGAGGTCCTAAAAAGCTCAAAAAAATTGTTAAAAAGTGCAAGTTTTACACTTCAATACTTTGAAAGATGATAGAGTTTCTCATAAAATCACACATTTTTTGAGAAAAAAATACTCAATTTGCAATAAAATATAATGTCCACGAAATTGGTTACAATGAGAGGTCTTATGCCTCTCGTGTGTTAAATCTTTGACTTTCTCCAGAAGAATTTTTTTGGTTTGTTCTCATACATGACCCGACTTTTTCAAGGTAAAACCATAAACAAGAACTTCCACATCCTCCATGCTTAGGCTATCCACGCGACGTTGACTACGATTTGCTTTCTTTCCCTTTTTATTTACTCGAATCATCTCTGGATAATATTTTCCTAATAATGCATCATCTCCATTGACCTTGTACCAGTGGACCTCAATTGAACTTACTTTTCCATTTTCCTCAAGGACTTTAAGTACCTTTGCCAACCAAAAAGGACATCCGCTTTCATCATCTGTTTGCTAACACTACAATCATTGCACCTACAGTGAGCTCCTCAATATTTCCTTCCCACATTTTCTTCTGTTGTAGCCGTCGTTGACTAGTCTTTCTAGCACCAACATACGCTTCGTGAGTCTCCCCATGCACCAATGTTTGCAATTCTTCAGGTAATTCTGTTTGTTGATTTGGCATTTGAATATTATGATCACGGTCTTCAAGTTCTTGTACCCTTCAAAGAAAGGGCTCCAGATTCATCAGTGATCTTGAATTGCTTTGAACTTCCTCAATCAAGATTTCTTACTCATGAAAAAATGTATTCCACCATCCAAGTGAGCAAGCTAGAAAATACACGTGCTGATTGTATGGTCTCTTTAATTTCTATCAAACATTGCTGATAATTGTTGATGGCTCGCTTTTCTTTTTGAGCTTTTGCTGCCTTAATGCTTGATGCCAAAAGCATTTTTGCTACCTAAAGAATTTGTCGTTCTGGGACACTGAGTAAAAACTTCAAACCATCCTGAGGATGCCATGCCTCTGAGTTAGAGTACTTCTTATACCACAAACGTGTTTCAGCTTCTTTTTCTTTTATTTTGAATTGATGTTGGAAACTATGGTCATTAAGCTGAGCGAATGTAGGGCTTGCAAAATCTCCACCTGTTGAAAACTCTCTAAAATCATAGGTGCCTTTCAAAACATGAATTTCTCGCACACAGGATCATAAGCTTCTTTAAGAATTGTGCACACCTCTGGAAGGTCAAATGCACTTTTCTTAGCAAGTTTGACTGAAAACTTGCTAAACATCTGATCAATTTGATCATGAGTGTGACCCACCAACAAAAATCCAAGTTTCACCTTTTTGAAAACTTTCTTGCTGCACCAACATACTCAAATAAGCAAGCACTATTTGATTTTTGTTTTCCCTTGCCGTATTATCTAGCTGCACATAAAGTGTGCCAGGTAATTCTCCTTGCCGTATTACCTAGCTGCACATAAAGTGTGCCAGGTAATTCTCCTTGACATTCACTTACTATTTTCTGAATTATGGTGATGGTCAAGTTAGGGTCGTTGTGTAAATTTGGAAAGTTAATAAAAACTTTCGACGTCATGATGCCATTAAAGATGAGGGCTCCAACAACGTGTAGTTGTATGAAATTCTCTTCCTTCAAATTCTTTGGAGCACACATAAAATGGGGTATCAACGTCTTCTTTTAATCCATTCCATCTATGACTAATCCCAAATACATTTCTTTCTGCTCAAGGCACTTCTTTCGATGATTTGCTAGCTTTTGACGCTCTATACTTTGTTGTTCTCGATGAGCTTTAAGTGCTTGTAGAATAGGACCTGAAAAACTCAAAACAATGTAAAGCTAGTTTAAATTATACCACTTGGAATTCTCATTCATAAATTAAAACGTACAAAAAACACAAATTAAACATACCTTTTTCTTCAAATGTCTTTGCAACATCTCTTTTGGCTTTAAGCTCTGCACAAATTTGACAAACCCCCATTCTAGTTTTCTTGGAAATTTTCACATCAGCAAAATATTGTCTCCAAACTCTAAGAAATGAAGTTAATGAAAGAAATGACATGTTCCTTCCTTTCAACGTTTCCACGTAGAGGTTATAAACTTCTCTTTGTAAAATTATCAAGCAAATGGGTGAATTTTAAATTTGGCATGCGCTCACCATTGTAAGTGACAAATCGTTCCATCCAGCTCTTGAGAAAACACAGCTGAGGAGTGTCACGTGTACTAAATGAGTACCGTGAATCTTCTTCCACCACCCATTGCAACCGCTTGAAGATCTTTTGCATCTGCTGATTGCTTAAACAAAACACTTGAGTGAAGAAAACACTTTCGACACACAATCATGCCGAAAACTGTATATTTTATCTTCTCTCCAGACCTTAATAAAAAACCATGTAATGCTGTATTCTATTGAGCACGTTTTAAAGCAAAGAAGTTTTCACGTTCCTGCTTAATTTTTCTGAATCCAAGTGTCCTCAAGCAGTTTTTTTTACAACAATACACCCTACATGCCTCTCTCAATGCATTGCGATGCAAAAACTTGTCTTTTCTTCTCAAGGGAGCGGTTGTCTCCACACGAATAGGCTGAACTAATGATGGAGAAACTGGAACATCGGTATCAGAATTTGATAAATTAGCAAATAATGGGCTTGTAACATCATCATCACACTGATAGATTGGCTCAGACTTTTAGGAGTGAGTACGGATACAGGCACTTGAAAAGAGCAAAACGAGCTTGAGAGAGAATTTTGTTGCCCTGCCATGACTAGGAACTTCAAACCTCTAAGTTTCTCTAAAAAACAATGGTCTAAGCTACAAAGTGGAGTGTAATCTCAAATCCAAATAACTTTCTTTTAATGGTTGGATTCAAAAATAATATTATTAATTTAAATATTAAAATTATTAATTATTATAAAAAATGAGACTTAAAAGATGAGAGGAAGTCCTTTTTAGACACACATTCCAAGGGTCTGCCTGCTAAGAGAACCACAAGAGCGTTTTTTAAAATTTGGAGCATTTTTCTTGAGTTTAATTCTGTAAGGTATGCATTTTCTTGATTACTTTGTTATTTGCTACAATTTTGAATTTTTCTTTCATTGTCATTTTGTTCAAAGTTTGCTACGAGGAAATTATGGCTAGGAAGAAAAACAAAAACATTATCTAAGGAGGTAAGTGATTTCAAAAATAGACTTTTTTTTTAAAGATATTTTTTTGAAAGAATTGTTTGTCTTTTAAATACACAAAAATACCAAAAAGAAGATATCATATGTAAATTAAGAAAAAAAGAGAGATTGAAAAAATAATATTTTATAAAATAAAGATTTAATCAATAATTTTTAAAAATTATAATGACTTCATTTTTTTAAAAGCTAATTCTTGTGTTGTATTCTGGAATACAACACAAAAATCGATAAGTTCCCATGTTTCTTGTCTATTAATTCTTGTCTATTAAGTAGTTTGTATTCTAGAATACAAAGCTTGAAGTCACATTTTTAAAAATTTAACACTTCTGCACTTTAAGGTTGTATTCCAAAATCCATTGCTTGTACAAGTTGTATTTTGGAATACAACTTCTCTCAACACTTGAGTTGTATTCCAAAATATGAAGCTTTAACAAGCTGTATTCAAAAATATAATTTTTCTCTATACTTGAGATTGTATTCTAGAATACACAGCTTCAACAAGCTATATTCTAGAATACACAGCTTCAACAAGCTATATTCTAGAATACAACTTCTCTCTGTGCACTTGAGTTGTATTTCAGAATACACAGCTTCAGCAAGCTGTATACTGGAATACAACTTCTCTCTCTACACTTAAGTTGTATTCTAGAATATAGAGCTTCAATAAGCTATATTCAGGAATATAACTTCTTTCTTCACTTGAGTTGTCTTCCAGAATACACAGCTTCATCAAGTTGTATTCTGGAATACTTCTCTCTACACTTGAGTTGTATTATTCCAGAATACACGGCTTCGGCAAGCTGTGTTCTATAATAACCCAAACTCAATGTAAACCATTAGAATAGACCTTCATGCAAAAAGGATTTGCTTTTTTATCTAATTTGAGAAGACATGCAAAGAAAGCAAAAGCTCTCAGTTCGCGTCACACGCACGCGTGCGTGACTAAAAAATAGCAAACTGTAGTTTTAACATAAGAAACGAAGGAGGAGCAACCCGGGAGTATTTGGACCAGGTGTCCTAGGGTTTTACCTCCCCTTTTGAAGCCAACAGAGCGGTTAGAATCTCCATCAAAGCAACATAGCAGAAGATAGATTTTGGGGATAAATTTTTCTCAAATTGTGTTTAAGAAAGAGGTTCTGTAAGTACTTTGGTGATAAAAAGGGTCCTAATTGTTTTGGGTTTGATCTATTCATTTCTTAGTGCTTTCTCCTCTCTTTTATATCTCTGTATTGTGTTTTGAAGCTTCTTGTGAGTTGTATTCTGGAATACATAGCTCTAGAAAGTCATTTGTTGAAATTCAATTACAAAACACATCTTTGGAGGAAAATAACCTATTGTATTCTAGAATACATCTCTCTCTCCCTCTTTATCTCTAGTGTGCTGAGGAGCTCTCTCTCTTACATTCCTATCTCATGTTTGCTTACACATCTAGGTCCGTTCTTACATGGAGGTTAACTCTCTCTCTCTCTCTCTCTCTCTCTCTCTCTCTTTCTCTCTATGTCTATTTGTTCTCTTTCACTTTTTGTCTTTCTCGTTTGTTTGCTCACATACACGTTTGCTAATCTTAAATGTTGTTTCACTTAACAAATCATATTTTTTCATGAGAAATATGATTTTGTCTCTGTTTGTTTATCTTAGCAACAATGAGATAATGATTTTTTATTGTCTTGTTTAGGATTAAGATGGCCTCACCAATACGTGATGCTCGAACTTCTAAGAAGCAAAAGAAAAGTAATCAAGCAACTACATCTGTCTTTGTGGGTGGCTCAAGACGTTCAGGAGTCTTGACACCTTCCCGATCTCAACCTGCTCCAATTAGTCCTCACTTTCAGACACCTCAAGTGACTATGACTCTTCCAAACCCTGATAGGCATCCAAGTGAGCCAAGAAGACAACTTTTAGCAGCTCACCAGTTTCCAGAGATACAAGATCAACCACCATCAAGCAAAATGGTTTTAGCTACTCATGGACTTCCTCCATCATCTCAAGGAAGCACACCTTTAACTCAACATCAGTAGAAAAAGTCTTCAAGCATCGAAGCTACAACTCTTTGGAGTAGTGCAAGAGGTAAAGCACGAGAGGATTTGCTTAGACAATTCACTTTGGCATGGTAGGTAAGCACAAGACAATCATTGAGCCAAACACACCTTTCCTTTCTATTGCTGAAGAAAAAGGAGACTACTCTAAAAATACAAAGTATTTAACTTATGGTCGTATTGTTGAAGTCAAAGAAAGTATATCTCGTGGGATCATTCATCATCATCTGGTAGACAACAACAAAGGGAAGTTTCTTGCAGTTAGAGTTTTCTCTGCAGATTTTCGGCTTGAAGAGATGAATCCTGTTTCTACCTAGTAAGAGTTTAAAGATGCAATGATTACTCGCAAACGGGTATGGATGTCTTTCTCTTGACCTTTTTTTCATTAGTGTTAAAAAAATTTCTTATCTTTGTGTATTCTGGAATATGTAGAGAACTGTTATTCTTTTTCAAGTTTGTTTGAGTCATGTCTTTCCAGCTCATATATTGGAATACGTAGAGGTCTAGTCAACTCTAGTTTGCATGTATTCTAATAATATACATGAAGTTTGTCTAGTCTAGCTTGTATGTATTCTAGTGTACACGTAGTTCATAAAACTTCTTGTCTTTGTGTATTCTAGAATACGTTGAGAACTATTCTTTGTTTTTTAGTCTATTTAATTCTTGTCTTTCTAGCTCATATCTTGAAACACTTAGAGGTCTAGTCAAGTCTAGTTTGCATGTATTCTAGTATACAAGAAGTTTGTCTGCTCTAGCATATGCTAGAATGCATTCTAGTATACAAGAAGTTTGTCTTGTTTAGTTTGAATGAATCTTAGCAAGAAGGAAGTTTGGCTTACTTTTTATGTCTGGTTTAATGAGTTTACCATGTATTCTAGTATATAGAGAGATGGTTATAGTGTTCTTACTTTTGCATAAGTTACGCTTTGGTTCTTACTTTTAAGTTCACTCTATCAAGTCTTCAAATCTTCTTATACTTATTAGAATGATTTTTTCTTTTTTTTTATGTAGTCTTTTTTTGAAGCATTTCAAGAGCATCATGACAATTTGTATAATACCAACCACTCCACTGATGATTTTGATTTATGAAGAGAATGAAGGTACAAACATAGATGACTCACAGGAAGATGTTGAAGTTCTTGAAGATACTTCTGGGTCAAAGTCTCAAGATATAAGTGATACTTTGCTTTCTGGACCTGGAGCTCCAAATTCTGATCCTTCAGAATCTTCTGGTCTTAATACCATAAGAAATAAAGCCAAAAGGTTTCATATGGTTGATGAGAGACCCTTAATTTTACTAAAATCAATCAATACAAATACTTTATCTTGGGGGGAACTCACTCTCTCATTGCTAAAAAAGAGTTGTGCTGAGTATCCTCATGTAGAGAGCTATAAGACAGTCCTAGCATGGGTCTATGCTAGGTTAAGTGATGATGATGCAAAGCTACTTGCCCTTGATCACAACATTAATTTCGAGATGCGACTATCCATGTCTTTCTTACAAAAGATAAGATTTTTTCACAACGAGTGGATCAATCATATTTAGCAAGGTCATAAAGTTGATGAAGCTTTCAAAATCAAGCTTTGTGAGCAAGCTAGCCTTGTCACAAAGAAGTCAAGCAAAGCTGGACGCTCTGGAAAAACAAATATTCGAAGTCATGACAATTTCTTTCAGTTGGCCTTTCGTGATGGAGAGATATGGGATCTACAAGAAGACATTTTCAAGCTTTGGGAGGAAGGTAAAATCAAAGGGCAAAAAGTAAAGCTCCCACCTGGAAGTCAAAAGGGCAAAGGAACAGGAAATGAGGACACTTTGAAGCCAATTCCTGAAGAAATGCGTATCACAAATTGGCGGAGCAATGCAAGGAATACGCGAGAAAAATATTATCATACCCATCTTGGCACGAGTGAAAGGAGGTTCTTTGACACTCGATGAAATGGCAAAGGAATTAGAACAGTACGTTGCTAATTCTTCTTTTTAATCTACGTATTTTATTTCATCTAAAGTTGTTTTTTCATTTTGTTTTTTTTTGAAATAGGCAAAATACTTTCTTGTAAATGCAAAGAATCATGATTGAAAAACTTAATTGCAAGGATTGAAACGAGGTTCAAATGTTTCATCCCATCACTAGTCAGCCAAGCTCCTTAGAGCGTTTCATTTATCTTTTCATCAAAAATACGGTAAGTAAACTACATATTTGAATAGATTTTTTTTTATTTGAGTATTTTTGAAGGTTTTGTAAAAATTTAGATCAAATATTTCAAAAAATTGATTTTGATTTTTGTAATCCAGTCAATGTGTATTCTAGAATACATTTAATGTTTACTTATTTTCATTTTAACAAGTCTCGAGCACCTCGTAAAGAGCATTCCTCAAGAGTTTGAGCAACATTTGAGTCGCGCAAGGGCAGAGTGGAAGAGATTAGAAGAGGCACAAACTTTGGAGACCATTCAAGAGGCAAATATTTTCATTTCTGATGATGTGTCTGCAGAACCAGTTTAATATTTTGTTCATGAAGGCAAAGTAGAGAACATGGAATCGTTTGTGATTGCACAACATTTTACTTTAGCCATTGCTGATGCTCCGTATGGATTTAAGGCACCACACTCAATACACAACGAAGTAAAGTACGGTGTAAGTGCATAAGTGCATATAAAAGAGTCATCAACGCATTCAAGAAGGTCACAATGGCTGAATCAGGGCACCGGTAATTTTTCATGCTCATGATCAAATCTCTGCTCTGCAGAGAAAGCTTTCGTTGACAATCAAATGGTCCATCAGCTATGCATATGGTATGTTAAATTTCAAGGATTATTTTGCAAGTTATAAAAGCTTAAGTTTTTTTTTCCACAAAAAGATCCTTCCACCAACAACAGAACTGCCCCGTGGGCTACAAACTCCCGATCAGGCGGGATCAAAGTATAGACAAAGGGAGGCTCTCCCACTCACACACCCAGACTCTCTGAAGCTATCTCAAGTATGAGGTGGAGGGGGGAATAGCCACACAGGTGGCCTATAGCTCCAGTGCACAATGCCCTGTTGCTCACTAAAGAACGGGCCGCTCTTCCATAGTCGAAAAGGAAGGCAAGCCTGCGAAGGATCATGGAGTCTGAAGTCCCCTGAAGTCTGTCAAACTGACCTCGAAGTGTGTGGATAAGCTCCAGCCAAAAGTCCCAAACAGTCTCAGCTGGCGGAATGACCCTCTACTCAAAGATACATCTACAAGCGTGCCCGCCATACAAACCGAATTGCCAGGCTGCTAATGAGCTCCCAGCGAGGATCGCCCTCTCCCGAGTCCCGACCATAAAGCAGTGCTGAAGTCTAGAACCTGAAGTGGAAGAAGGTGACCTCGCTGAGCCTGAAGAGCAAGACTATCTGTTGTCGTCTCATATCCAAGCGCGGGTCCTGAAAGAGTGCTCCAAGCCACAGCACCCCATGTAAAGATATGGTCACCCCCAAGGTGGCTGTATAATCGCAAAATCCATCGCCAGATCTGTTGTGCAAGAGTGCAATCCCAGAGGCAGTGCCTCTGTGTCTCCTGTGGTGGGTGTCCACCACAGGTCTGCCACCGAAAACTGAGCCAAGTGCCCACAGCAATGGCTCTATGAGAGCAACCAGCCCCACTGAAAGGTAACTGTATGCCTAGGCTGTCTACTACTCCAAATGCGCTGCCAGAATGCAGTCAGGAACTCTGCTGAAATGCCCTCATGCCGCCAATGCTCTGCAAACAGCTGGATTGGCCTATCTCGCTGAGCTAGCAAAATATGTCTGCCAAGCCGTGCCGAATACTGAAAGAACGGCGTGGGTGGTCTCTCTGCCAAGGCAAAAGGGTCTCTTCACTACCACTCGCCTGGGTCCCATGGGAAACGGGCCAGTGGCCGGGCCTCCCATGCCCAAAGGCCTCACTCAGAGTCAACGATGATGGCTTCCGGGTCTGGGTCAACATGCCAAAGTCTGCCCCACAAGCTCCTACTACTCAGATCCGCTGAAAGATGCAGTCAACCACAAGCTCCGACTCAGTCATGACTCTGCGAAGTCGTCCACCCTCACCCACCTCAAAGAACAATGTGCAATCCCCAGAGCAGCCTCTCACTGCAATGAGTATCTCCAAACACGTGAATGCCCCCATCCAAGTGGGTGGAGTCTAAATCCTGGGCTGTAACCAAGTCTCTGGCACTGCTGCCTCAATACCACTAATCATCTGCGGAACACCCCTCAAACCTGCAAGCCTCAAACTCTGCTACTCCTCACGAAGCTGTCGAAACTGTATCCAATCACCAAGGCACCGAGTAGGTCCAACAGTCAAAGCTCCCCAAGAAACATGCGGTCTGGATCCAACCATGTAGCCTCTATCTGTCCGAACCTGTGGATTCCAAACCAGGGGCTGTCTCATGATCTCCTCAGTGCAAGAGGGAGGAATCTGGATCAAAGCAGGGCATAGCTGCTCCCATGTCCTCAACAAACTACATGCAAATCTATCCTCGGTCCTCCGCACAGGAAACCAACTCTGCGCATCTCTGTGAAAATCCATCGGACCTCTGCCTGCCACCACGGGCCTCCTGTAGCTGGAGTGCATCTACCAAGTCTGTGTAAGAGGAGCTCCTTCCAAGGCTCAGCGCCTGGTAAGAGTCCTCGAACAATAAGCTTGCCCAAAAGCGCTTGGCTCTGGGGCAAGCTGGGTCCACAATCCCTAGACCTCCCTGTGCTGTCGGCAAAGTGATAACTGGCCAAGCAACTTTGGTCCTGGCCGGCCCTCCGTTTCTCCCAGACTACAGAAAAGTCCTGATCAGGCACTGAACTTGGCTGATACATGAGCCTGAGAATATCCAGCAGGAAGTAATGTACCACATAGTGGCCAAAAGCACCTGATTCGCCACCACTACCACCCGTCCAGCCAAAGAAAGTCTCACAAAGCTCCAGAAAAGAAGCTTCCGCCGAATGCTCAAAAGTAAAGGAGCAATCTGCTGCTCGACTGTCAAATCAAGTCCGACATGGCATCCCAAATACCGCACCGCCGTGCCAGGGGGAATCCACTAAAACTGCATGCTAGGTCGCCATGGCGGTACCTCGTCTCTACTGACCCAAAAGCCACATGATTTGTGCCAATTAATCTTGGCACCAGAGGCATCACAAAACTGCTCTAAAGCATCCTGAAAACGAGTCAAATTGGCTGCATGGCCATGCAAGTAAACTGTTGTATCATTTGCGAACTCTGAAAATCCAATAACTCCTCTTCCCTCATCGGGAGACGGAGGCCCTGTAGGCCTGTATCCTACGCAGTCAAGTAAGAGCTCATCGCCTCATCAAAGAAAAGGAAGAGCGTGGGCGCTAGAGGGCAGCCTTGTCGGACCGAACAAGAAAGGGAGAAGTGCTCCCCACCTCCCCAGCCCAACAAGACCTGGCTATGAGTGGATCTATAAAGTGTAGCCACACCCCTGATCCAAGCCTCAGGGAAACCCATCCGAAGCATAGTGGCCTCGAGAAAAGCCCAATCCACACGATCATAGGCTTTCTCAAAATCAAGCAATAGCACTGCCAAGGGCTCTTCCCTCATACGAGCAAGTGAAACAGCCTCCCAAAAAGTAAAGATATTGTCAAGGATGCTACGGACCTTGACAAAACTTGTCTGGGTAGGGTGGATGAGGCTGTCCAGCATAGGCTACAATCTCAAACTCAAGGCCTTAGCAATAATTTTGTAGGCAGAGTTCAAGATCGTGATCGGCTGCTGCCACTGTCTAATCTCCTCGGCGTTTCCTCCCTCCTTGGGAATAAGGCAAATCAACCCCTCAGATACGGCCTCGGGCATCATACCGCTATCCATCATCTCTTGGAAGGCAAGCCTCAGCCCCTCCTTTAAAGATCCCAATATTGCAAGAAAAAAGAGGGAAGAAGACCATCCTCTCCTGGACAACTGTCTCGTGCCAAAGAGCACAAAGCCTCATGTAACTCACTGCATGAA
This sequence comes from Cibotium barometz, assembly GCF_041138505.1. Classification (NCBI taxonomy): domain Eukaryota; kingdom Viridiplantae; phylum Streptophyta; class Polypodiopsida; order Cyatheales; family Cibotiaceae; genus Cibotium; species Cibotium barometz. The sequence goes on from NC_141047.1 coordinate 46,885,986, forward strand.
AAAGGGGCCAATAACTGCAAGCGCATATCATCAGTCACTCTCCTGCGAACATATCTCAAAACCTGCTCTCGACTCTCCATGCAAGTCGGCGAAGGAGCCTCCTCTGTCAATAACTCACGGTAGAACTGCATAGCAATCTCTCGCATCTCTTCAGGTTCCATGGCCATAATACCATTGGCCCTAACGGAGCCGTCGCACTCCTGCTCTAGAGTGTCGAGGCCCAGTAATCGAAAAGAACTCCCCAGTCACGCGGTCCCCTACCTGAGTCCACTAAGCCGTTGTCTATGAAACAGAAAATCATGCCTGCGCTCCTCTGTCTCGCGAAGCTCCTGCTGTGCCTGAGCCGGCTGTGTCCCTGCCCACTCACTATCAGGATGACACTCAATCAATCTCTAAAGGGAGGAACGAGAAAAGAGGAGACTACCTCGCTCTCGTGCAAAGCCCTCAGAATGCCATACATCAACAACCCTCAATGTCATACATAATCTCTCCCATGCTGCAAGCTCTGTGCCATGAACAGTGGTCTGGCTACCACCACATCTGTCCTCAGGTGCTTCAATCATGTTGAAGTCACCCCCAATACACCACTCATCAGCTCGAGGCAAAGCAACATCAATCTGTGTCCAAAACTCTGCACGAGCACTCTCATGATTCGGGGCATACAGGTTCAGGAGACCAAGCCTGATCTCTCTCTCCCCACCACTGAAAAATCATCCACTGTGCTCTGCCAGGAATAATAATGCCTCTATCAATGATGGCAGCCCGCCAAGTATCCGCAATAGACATACATACAGAGGGTCCAAACGATGCTCACCAAAACACCTCAGAGTGTCTATGCATAGGCTCACTACAACGCCGAATGCGGCTCTCTGACAAATGATGCTCCTGCAACATAAGAACATCCACTGGACCACCAGTCAAGCAACGCATCATCTCCTAGCGCAGACGCCCGTGGTAACGCATAAAATTGGAGCCTCCAAGCCCCTGTACATTCCATGAGATGAGCCTCATGGGGATTGCAAGAACCAGGAGGCGGCCACAGCCGCTAGCCGAGCAATCTTGGAGATAGGTTTGGACGGAGAGAAATCCGAGTTTGGACGGAGAGAAATCCGAGTCCAAACGTCCCCTAAATCCTGAAAAGCGGCCTCTCAAGGCCTGTCTCAAGCAACTCCAGGTCTCAGTGGTGGCCAACTCTCTGGCAAGATCATGTGGAACCTCATCCTCATGTACATATACATAGCCTGGAGTCATCCTGGAGTCCACAATCAAATACATGACAATATGTCGCTCAGTGGCCTCTAGTGAGCCTGGCACCACCATAAACTTAACCAAATCCCAGAAGTAAGCAAGCAATTCCGTGCACTCCAACTCTCCAAGATGGTGTGGAAATTCAATGATCTGTGCACGCATGAATCGCATAGCAGCTGAGATAGTCCAATCTGTCTGTGAGCTGCCACAAAGTGGGAAGGAGAAGGCCACTGCCGAGTCAATGGTTGTTGCCCCACGTGAGGCAAGAATCGCTACATGCACCCTCAGACAAGTAGCCGGCCTGCTGTCATCAAGTTCACCGAAGTGTCTAGTGAACTCATACCCAAACCTCTCGCCCCGCAGGTGATAGTCAACAGGTGATAGTCAAAAGAAGCTAATCCATGCGGAATAGCAGCCATGGGGGAGGTACTGATCACCACTGGGGGGGACGAGGAGAGGAGCTACCCTCCTGCGCAGCTCTGCTCGCCAAGAAGGAGCTCTGTAAAGACCGTCGAGCACTGCCAGGAGGTGTGGGAGATCGGCCAAGGGGAGGGGTAACAGTGGGTGTGGTGCGAGGAACAACTGGAGGGGGGAAAGCGGGTGGATGAAGGTCACGTGGTGAAGGGGTGGAAGCAGACGAGGGATGCGGGTCAGTAGAGGAAGGGGGTGAATGTGGGCGGGAGGAAGAAGGCAAAATGGTGGCAGCAGAGGGTGAAGAGGATGAATGGCCGCCCGGACCTGTAGGCTCCTCCTGCGGCTCTCTCTACGGATGACAAGTCGATGCGCCCTTCAAGGAGGCCCCAGTCGACTCCTCCTAAAGGACACTAAATCGGTTCCCTGTGGGAACCCACTGCTGCTGCGGGCCTGCCGTCCTCGTGGGATAGCTGTCTCTCTCTCAACAGTAGGATGACGGCGCCGAGTAACTCGCTGCCAATCAGGACGAGCCCATGCTGTCTCTGGGTCGCCTGGCTTGCTTGAGAGCTCCTGCCCAGCCATCGGGGTATCTGTCGTCTCCAAGTCAATGCCCCCCAACGTCTGTTGTGGGTCAGAAGCCTCCTGTGGTGTCGCTCTAGCCTGTCTGGGCTCCTGCTAGGCCCGTCTCGCTGAGCCTGCCTTTGAGTGCGCCTAGGGCAGGCCTTCGCTAGATGTCCTACCTGACGGCAAATGAAGCACTGGTTCGGGAGGCCAGAGTATTCCACCTTCTGAGCCAACCATTCACCTACCAAGGTGGGAAGCTGTATCTCCGTCGGTAGCTGAGCCGGGTCTGAAACAAGAACTCTCACAAAAGGAAGACCCGCTGCCTTGGCAACCACCTCGCAGCCATGCTGCGAGGTGACTTGATGTACGTCCCTAGGGCCTTCCCAATCTGTGGCAAGAGGTGTAAGTACTCCCTGCGGAGTCTCGGCAGACAAGCTGTCATCACTGGAAAGCCCCTCTCCTCCTTCTTGATGAAAGAGGAGGAGGTCTCTGCTCTACTGGATCAAAACCATGGATCCACGGTCAAAAATGAGCCCTGGAGGAGCGCAAAGCCAATGGAGACATCTGTAGAATGCGTGCAGCTGCCTCCTGGGACTCGAACTCAATCTGGTAGAAACCACGGCCGAGCAACTGTATATCAACGATTTTGCCCACATCAGTGAGCAAACGGCTCTGAAGAAGATCTTGAACCGCAGCTGGGTCTGCTCTTCCGACGACTTTTCCAATGACGGAATATTGCTGGAGTCGCTCAATCTCGGTGATGAAGCCCGCTCTCTCCTCGTCGGTGAGAGAGAGTCGAACAGTGGGGGAATCAGGGGCGGGCGAGGGGGCTTCAGTAGAGTCTCTCTGCGAAGAGGATGCCTCCGCCATTCGTGTCTACTGTTGAAAAGAAGGAGAGAGAGGAGGCGAAAGGGAGGAAGAGAGCGGGGAGAAAGAGGGGGGGGGGAGCTTAAGTTAAAGCCTAACTTTTTCTTTTGTAGGACAAAGCCTAACATCAAAGGCTATAAGCTTGACAGACTTTCTTTTGCTGCCGAGTTTGCTACCATTGGTTTCTAGTCTCCTGCGGGTTTGAAGAGTAAAGAAAATTTTAATTTTGCTTCGAAACCTAACCGAACAAATATTTTTGATAGACCAGGCGTGTGTCGAAAGCTTAGGGATCTTTCTGGTGATTCAAATGAGATCATGAATCCTTATCAAAAACCACAACTTTTGATGATGGATTTAATTGAGCTTCTATCTTTAAAAGGAGAGTGGATCATGGATCTTTTTGCGGGGACAGGTAATCATGCAACCTTAAATTTTTACATATTTTATATTGCTCATTTAAGTGAGCTTTACCATGTTGATTCTTTTTTTCTTAGGAACAACCACTATTAGTGCTCTTAAAAAAGGAAGGAATGTTGTTGCTGTTGAGCTAGATCCAGTTCAAGTTTGTTTTATTCAACAACGAGTCACTGCAATGAAAGAATTACCGGAGGAGTTTCAAGAGGTTGGAATGAAAAACATGGCAGCAAACTCAAGAGTGGTGGATGCATCTGGAGAACCTGCCTCCCTTTGGACCTGATGATGAAATGCAGTTTTTGCAGATCTTGAGCCTTATGAAGATCCACATACTGTGGATATTGATATTCCTCTTACTACTACGGAGTCAAAACCACTCATTGTAGGACACGAGCAAACTGATGAAGAAGTTAGTCATGAAGAGGAGGAATTTCCTGTGCTAGAATAAATTTAGACACTTGTTGTTTCAAACAATTTTTGGTGTTTAAATCCTCATTGGGGGTGTTCAAGGATTTCTAAGTTTTGAGAGTATTTTGAACAACGTTTGTTTGTATTCAAAACTAGCATCACAAATCTTTTTGAGGAGCTTGCGTTTTGAGATTGGTTCAAAAAATTGGTCAAATGTTGTCACACTATTGAAGCATTTATAGGAATTGTCTCGTAATTAAACTTGTTTTTTAATCAATGAAGATTATTTAATCATGACATTGAAGTTGTGCGATAAAAGTAGTTATATTTTACTTTCTAGTAACGATAGCAATAATTTTGTATTCAAAGTGAAGCTCTTTGTTGTGAGTCTCTAATGCAACTTTTGTGTCATGTTTTTTTGTTGAAATATTCTAAGATTTTGTAGTTGATAGGCTTGTACTTAGACATCAAATAGTGAATTTTTAATTTAGCGAATGAATCACTTGCAAGTATGTTAATTTAGTGAATGAATCACTTGCAAGTATGTTTTAAATTAAGCAAAAAAGTCTCTTTTTAAAGTTCTACTTTATTAGGCACGTCAAAGATTCTTTTGGTGCTAGATTTGGATTGTTTTTAAAGAATTTTTTTGGTCTCTCAAAACTACAACTCACGACCGGTTGTATTTTCAAATGGCTGGGTGTTTTGTGTAATTCAACAATTGTGTACCCAACAAGGTCACAAATGAGGAGCCCTAGAATTTAGATTAGCAAAAGTGTACATATTTTCGTTCCGTTGGCCGAGACCTCCTCAAATTTAAGGAATACCTCAATGTCATCAAATTTAGGTTCTCCAACGATCACCATTTAAAGCGAGCTCTTCCAAACTAGTGTGGGAAAATATAAAGGCACTACAAAGGCTAAATCACAGCAACCAAGATCATTCTCAACAATAAGGGAGTATGATGTGAGTAATCTTCTTCACACATAGAGGAGAAATTGCTATTCAACTTGTTGTTTTTCTTGGTACCATGTTTCACAGTTTTGATCACATCTCTCAAGCTATGAAGAATTTTAAGGTGCTTCTTATAGTACTTTTTGAGAGCTTTCCAATGAGCTCATGGATGCCACTTTTTGAGTTTATATGCAAAATATTTTAAGCTTTAAATCAAACCATGTGCACCATCAATGCACCTTTGATCTTTACCTTTTATAAATACTAAATACACATAACCTTTGAAGCTAGAAACCATACAAATATGAGAGAACCATATTCCCACTAAATCGACACATACCATGCAATACAAACCCCAAATTTTAACATGAACCATGTATAATGCATCCAATAAAAGAAATATAATCTTGTTAACTATATATTCTCCTTGGTCAAGATAAAGAACTCGAGTGTTATGGACATAATTTCTATGTTTCTATGTACCTTGTATATTCATGATTTGTATGTCCGACAGTTAGCGTCATGAAACTATTGTGAAAATTACATGAAATTTAAAAGGCAAGGTTCTCTATTGACATCGTATGATTTGGCGTTCAACCCCCCACTTATCAATCCAAAATTGGAGACCATGAACGTTGTTAGAATTAACAGTGGCTCTGCTAAATATGGGTCGCATGTAGAGCATATCTACGAACACCTCGTTGTGATCATTTGGATTCACATGAGTCCTAATGCACGTGCCTTGCTGCCATAACGAAAGTGACATCTTTCCAAACGTATGGGTTTGACCTATCAAAATAAACCAAGGTGGTTGACACATTAGAATATCATGACTACACAACTACTATATTATAGGCTTGCATTGTTTCTACTAATTTTTGAGATTTTTTTTCCCTTTGTCAACAATGTTCTTTGAGTTTTCCTTTACACATTTGTATATCCATATTGAAGACAACACCTTTTGTGTCATGATTTTTACTGCCTTTAAAAATAGATGCTTTGAGCAAATCGCCTATCCTTGTGCAATAATTCCCATTTTGATATAATTTGGTAGTTTTTAATGGCCAACACGTGATATTTTCGTAGCTCACCATAGTAAATAGGAAATGATAGTTCCTCTAACTACTTGTTGAGCAATATTGATTCCATGCAATAAAACATCAGTAAATGGATTATCTTCATCTTCAACTATTGCATTTATATCCTTGTCATCTATTTGCTGCATGGATTGCAACTTATGAAGGTGACCTAGCCAATCTAAATTTAATGTTATGTTATTAGATTTATAAAGTATGGTTGTAAGAAGGTCTTTCATTGGTTGTCAACATAGTCAAAGTAGGCCTAACCAATCCACTCATGTAACAATGCTTGAACGACAATTTACACTTGATACCGACTAGCATAAAAGCTTCAGTGCTAATAAATCTAGGAAGTTCTTTCTAGGTTTTGTCCATGTAAGCGATAACATTTATGACACTACCACGCAAGCCAAATTGCCCATCAAAAGTTAGCTCTCTGATTTTTACAAAAGGTATGCATACTGAGACTAATCGCATCTCAATTAGGTTCAACCTCTTAACTATCTTAAGTGGGGCATTAAACCCTATGTGGTTGAGCCTTGATAAACTTAGCATGGATTTTTTGGGGTTATGTAGCTTGCAACTCCTACACTGACTTGAGTCTAGTGAAACAGTGCTTATACAATTGCTAAATTATTATACAAGCATGTGATTTCAAGGTTTGATTGTTTGCTTAGGATAGAGATTTGCATTTCATTAATGAGGTTATTGAACATCTTTTAATAAGATTTCTAGTGGTACATCATAAATCATTGCTTTATTACACATAGGCCAATGGATAGACTAAAAGCACCAACAAGATGTTCTCTACTATTCTCAATAAAATGGTGGAAGCTAGTCAAGCCAATTTGGGAACACATAAGCTTATCTGTCTTCACTTTCGATTATCGTATCTCCTACAAAGGTACCATTGGTCATACACACTTTAGACTAACACATGGGTGGAGACAATAATGCCTATGAAATAAGATACCTAACGTAAGGATTGCAGCTTAGGCTTACCATATCTCCTACAAAGTTACAACTAGTCTTATACGCTTTAGAATAACATATGGAGTGAAAACAGTAATGCCTATGGATGTGGTACCTAGAGTAAAGATTGCAATTTGGAAACAAAAGACTAAAATTGCATTGGATGAACTTAGTAGAGATGGAAAAGTTTGAAGAAATGAGAGTGTGATAGCCCCTATATGGGTTCAAGATTATTTGGAAATTGATCTTGCAAAGCTAAGGGTAAAAATATTAACTTCAGGCATTCTTATCCCAAGCATTGTCTTTATAGACACGGATACAAGTCATAACTTTCTCTCGTATGAAAGAAGGATATCCTTATCTGAACCAGATCTTGAGCACACAAGTGCCAAGGTGCAAGGGATTCATTCATGTTCAATTAAGGCTATGGGTGTTCTAAAAGCCAATAGTACCATTAGAAATAATTGTGTGGCATGGGGTAAGGTTTATGTAATGTCTCTAAGGAAGAATGAGTAGAAACAATGGAAGAACAGGTGTAACTTTGGAAGGAGTGAAACCACTTGAGTAAAACATGTAACACCATTGAAAGCCTGCTCTAAGGGAAAAGAGAAATTGAGAAAACCACAAGAACCAACTTCCAAAGAAGGGGTGGATACATAAGAATGGATACATAAGAACTATCAAAGTGTCTATGGATGCATTGATACACTAAATGGCAGAATAACTCAAATGTTCATGTAAGAACTCCAAAACCTTCAGCAACATATTCCGTCAAGCTCAAGGTAGAAATCCATGTACCAATGAGCATGCAAGGTGCATCAAGAAAGGACCCTAGCATTTTATTTTCAACATGTCAAAAGTAAAGGTTTCTTATTTTGAAGAATAATCATATTCTCATGTACATGGGAATCCCACATGCATTCTCAGATTCACTAGTCTCTCTAATACACAAATCCAAGTAAAGTGCAATTCTCACCACATTTATGAGTATCATCATGATTTTAACGTACATAAAAATCTCAACAACTATGCCAAGAAAAGGAGGATTTTCATGTATGTGAAAATGTCCTACATTTTCACACCCATGAAAATGAAACATGAATTTTCACCTCAAGCCTTGATACCCAAATTTACTATCGGGTTTTGAAATGTATCATTCTTATTCAATATGGTATACGTATGTCAAATTTAGCATCATATGAAGTCAATTTGTATATTGAATTCTCACATTGTGAAAATTCAATTTTAATGGCATTTTCACATACATGAAAATGGTATTTTGATTGACCAAAGATAGGTTAAGTGACCATGGTTTTGCAATACCAAAAATTTCATGTTATTAAAGCTTCTTTATTACAATATATAATATATATGTGGTGATTTTCCATGTAGGAGCCAACAATTTGTATACCAATAATGTTCTCTAAGAAGGTGTTACAAGAAGCTAATACTTATGGGAATACATTCTCATGAGGTTTTGATGGAAACTTGGGAAGCTTGTATGAGAAGTTGGCCACTCATCTTCAATGGCTTTATGATTATTCAGCTCTAAATATCTTGTTTCACATGAAGGATTCCAAGGATTTCTATGTAATATTATGTATTAGGTGTGAGAATAAGTGGAGTGGGCATTGTAAATATCATGTGAGAATAAGTGGAGTGGTCATTATGAATACCATGTGTATGATTTATAAATACATTGGTATGGGTTATAATGCTAATATATACATAGAATTGTGATGCGTCATAAAGTAGGAGTGGGCCCTACATCTACATGGCATGGTAATTCTAGTTTAAAACACATGCCAAGCTTGTGGAGGTGGGTGAAGAGCATGTGGATGAGTGTGAAAGTATGAAGAATAGAAAAGAATCCTTCTAGATGTCTTACATGGATTGAGAGACTTTTAACACAAAGGAATATATTCTAGCTTGTGGATGTTGTTCTCATTGTCACTATCATCACCTTCACCATCTATAGTAATGTTTCTCTTACTATCTCTTTACCTGGTCTATGTGTTTCCTCTTCCTCCATTATTTCAATTGTTTGCTTATTTTTCTTATATACATTCTCTACTATTTCATCTTTATTAAATGCATACCTCAAATTGTCAACTTCATTCTCATTTATTTTCCATCTATTCATGAACGAATCTAATCTTGGATGTCAAGCATCGAAATTCTATTTGTTAATAAAAATATCAAAGATATCTTTCATTGTTGTGTGTGATGGATATACCATTATACTCCACAAAGCATTAACTTTTTGTAGCTCCATTCTTCTTCCTTCCATTCGTTGTACATAAATTATTCCCAAAAAGATGCTTTAAATAAAACTTCAAAAACATCAATGCTCTTTCAAAAATGTTTGTTGGAGTAAGATGAACTTTGTTCTTGAGATCATCTGCACCATCTTGCATTTAAATTTATATTCCCATAGAAATATATTCTGCACTACTATTATGTGACACATTTTTATAATGCGACTTATCAAGATCTTTCATACAATAACCTATCATACCATGAAATGTGTGCATATTTTTCTTTCTTAATGCTCTACACATTACAATTCCACTAATGGGATTATTCTATTCCATCCAAGATTCTTTTTGATGAGTTTATTGACTACAATTATTGAATTTGCATGAATTTTAATGACCATTTGATAGTGTAGATGGAAAACTATGCCTCCTCTTTTCTAATGAGCGACTATGAGCAAAGCATTCTTTAGTAATAAAATCATGAAGCTTATTTGTTAATGAGTCATCCATATCACTACCACCTAATGATATTGTCACACTTAGCTCAAGCAATTTGAAGTTGACATTGCGTTTATCACACATTGCATCTTCATTAGATAACTTCTTTGGTCTACCACGATTTTTCTTCGGTTGTGCTTGAAACCTCACTACTTTTTTGATTGGTTGAATTTAAAAAATTTCGGTCATTGTTTCTCTTGCTCTTTTTTTCATTTTCGACAGTTCACTACATAATGGATTTTTTTAAGAGTTTAAAAAATAAAAATTTCCTTTTTAAAAAAAAGAAATGTATATTACCACCATGCTACATGCTAAAGAAGAAGAGTGTGTCTTAGCAGGTGGAGTTGACGATACATGAAGCCAAAATCTGGACTGTTAGCGTAGCCTTAGCATTTATGATCCATGCCTTGCTAAGAAGATCAACGCTATGCTGCTAAGATTATACGGTGGTTGCAAGCGTATAATCTTAGCATTCATGATCCATGCCTTGCTAAGAAGATCAACACTCGCGTGCTATTCTACCAACATTACACGCTTGCTATCTAGCTTTCTTGTCCTCTAAGCCTCTGATACAATTCAAAAGGGCTCTTCTCTCATCTTTAAAACAAATTAGACTAGTCTGTAGAGCAAACTCAGAAACAACACAACATCCTCATCCAGAGCGGAATTTGTCTTGTTTGCTTTGGGAAAATTGATCCAGCTTATAGCATCTTTCCATTCCTCTAAAAACCAAAGACACTCACACACTTCAGACTTTATATGAACTTCAACTTATGCTTGCTAGTGTACCATCCTTTCCTCTGAAATCAGACCGAGATGCTAAATCCAGGGAATCCTAGTCCTTCTTATTTACTATGCCTCCTCTTTGATAACATTTTTGAAAAAATTAGCTCCTCTTGTCTTTATTTTTCTCCTTGGACCCTTTGGAACATAACACTGAGATCTTCTAATTTATATCTAGCTATCCATTATTGACCCCTCTTGAATAAACCTTAGAATTCTAAGACCCAATGCTTCTTAACAATGCATGCTTGACTTCTGAAATCTACTCAAACTCTTTGGACTGTTGAGGATGAACTGATACAATCAGAATATGGCCTCTCTTGTCCAAAAACATACACAGAAGCAAGGCTAAATATCCACAACTAACAATCCATTGTTCAAACATTGAACAACTAGATACTATCATTTAAGAACTCTCACTCAACACATAATTACATGGAAAACTTACGGCATACCCTCTTCATTTGAGCTTACAAAAACAAGAAGAAGAAAGCGATGGTGCTTTACTCTCTTGGAGATGAACAATCTAATAAAGCTGAAGAAGATGAAGTTCATGTTCATGAGCTTACAGCAACAAACAACAACCAGGCCTTGACTTCATGCACCAACAAAGAGCTTGAGGAAGAACCATATTTCAACTAGGAAGATGTGATAGATGCTCTCAATCACCCGACTCACCTGGGCTTCAACCTGCATCTACACCCCTGCTATGGCTCAACATCCCACAAGTTTAATTTCTTTAAGAAAGGTTTGCAAGTCTCAAGTCTTTGTAGGGATCAAGTGAGGAATCTTTGTTAATCGATCCACCACAACAATAGGGAGTCATATATAGTCCTTGTTGTGGCCTATACAATCGATATGGTCAATGTGGGTGTACGTCAAGACAAACTATTCAAGATCATTACATGCTCGATATCGTCATGGTGTGGCTTGTATGGTTGGAATGGGATGCATGTGATCTTAGTATATTCCTTGTGCGGTCTAATATATCAAACAAAGATAGAAAGGTTATGTTTGGTGCTTCAAAAGTTAAATGTTAACATCTTGGAGAGTGCAGATCATTATATTAATAAAGGAAGGATCATTAGTATCAGAGCATCAGGCTTAGTAAGGTCTAGTGCAGCAAAAAGTGTCCCAACAAGGTGCACATGTCTAAGAAGAGTAACACGTCCAAGGTAGAAACCCCGGGGCTGGTCGATGTCACTTAAACCCAAGAGAATGGTAGCCCTGAGAGTCACGTGCCATTTGTGGCATACCAAGGAAGGCTTTCAAGAAAACAATTCCAAGTGGGCGGACCAAGGATGCCATAATCAATCTCGGGAGACAAGCCATTGCAGTGTTGAGGGATAGGGCATGGACAAAATGGAACATGTGCACATATCTCAACACGAGATCTCGAGTGGAGTTAGCAAGGTTTTTAATGAAATGCCAGTAGGAAGGAACAATGATAGATTTGAGAGTCCGTGAGGAGATAAAGGGATGATGATAGTCATCAAAGGTTGGAATCTTGTCATCAAGTTTAGTAGGAAGGGATTTCATGTGCACACGTGGACATGGTTATTTTCCAATGTTAATTATCAATTAGGGCCTAATTAGGCAACAAATAAACATTAGGATTTGAGCATTAGCACCTATAATAGTCATGTGAAGGCTTATTTATGGACAAGGACCTTGTCGGTCACGCATAGGAGGTGACATACTTTCGATCGATAGAATATATAATATTTCATGTCCATGGAACAGTTTAATAAATCTTCCAAGAGCCTATAAAGGGCAAGTCTTGTATTCACTGTAGTTCATCTATCCCCTTTCTTTTAGTGTCTTTACGTTTCCTCTTTTTTAAGGCCAAAGGCTACATCTTTGTACAATATTCATTTACTATATAATACACTGAAAATGTAGCTCTCTCTCTCTCTTCTCACATGAAATTAAAGATATTTGATCAGCTTCCAAGCCCATTATTGAGCATATCTTGATGTCTTCTTGGGCCTTGCAACCCGAGGATATGTTGAATACTGTTGAGCCTTGCAATCAGAGGATTATGTCAAATAAAGACCCTACAGGGCAAATAAGTGTCAAATGCTAGTCCACTTTTGCATGTAACCAATTTGGCCAAGTATCCAGTAAATTTTACCATCTAAGCAACCAATGGCCATTATTGGTACCCAGATTGGGCATTTCGGTTGAACCAAGGAACATGGCTGACTCCACAGCTAAATACTCTTTACACAGAAACACAACTTACAAAAACACAACAGATTCAATGTCGAGTAAAAATAATGCATTTGCATACTCGTGCTCACCCACTGAGAAGCTAGAATCCGTATGCATGGTTGTTTAAATGAACTGAAGTGTCCAAAATACTCTTTATTGTTATGGCAAGAGGGCAGTAGTTCTTACCAAATGAAGTTAAGGGAAGAAATATTTTACATTTACAGCTTCATAGATGCTGAAAAATAGAGAGTATATAAACTGCCCCAAATAACGTGTTAGTAGCAAGCTTTATGGCACACTATCTATCTTTGCATTTCGCTCTATAAACCAGGGCCAAGTTCTGGTCACATCACAATGGTGCAGACCTTTCCACTAACGTGCCTATTCTTTGAAACCATCATCTAAAAGTACAACCTTAGGGACAGCTAAGACCCATGGAGATATAACATTGTCACTTGTCACTTGCAGCCAATAACTTTTCCACCAAACCGGGCTGGTCGGCAGGAAGGGAGGCTGAGTCCGAATTTCTGAGATGCTACTGTATTACTGCCTTCACTAGCTAAACATGGTGGTGAGACAAACCTTGATGGTAGCTGGACTTCACACCTGCAAACCAAGGTCAAAAGAGTTATCTCAAAAGAGTGAATCTGTGCAATGTCCTGTTCTTGAGCAAAGGCAGAATAGAAAGAATGTGGCGTCCACATTTTCAGCGATCACATTACCCAAGGGTGCTATGTGAAAAGCCTTGTTACGAATGCCTCTCCTTTCCTTCTTCCACCCCAATATCGACTTTTGGCCCGTCATAGGTGGACAGAAAAAAGACACTCTGATTCTTTTGCAAATATCTGATGTCAAACAGAGAACCAAATTTCTCAGGCTCCTTATACATCAATTGCGTCCATTTCAAAATAGAAATTCTAACCAGGGATTAAGCTTGAAAGAGCAATTTGGGCCAACCAAAGTACAGTCGTCCACATGTGTACCCACCCTTAGAACTGAAAGCCTTGAGGTCACTCGCCTTGGCTGTATCAAAAGCTTCCCTCACATGTGCTAAATAAAATTAGGTCATTACCGATGGCTAAAATGAGTGTTTTAATCTTGGGCCTATTTCTGAAATTAGGGTGTTTTCTAAGCTAAAATGAGGGCATTAACCTTAGTCTATTGCTAAAATGAGGGTGCTTCCTAACCTACTGCTGTGAAATACTGCCACCTTAAAAAACTTACTTGAGAAAATCGGCCAGTTTTTGTTGCAACTGGGCAAGAGCATCATCCTCCATGTTGGTGTAAACAAGTAACTCGGGCAGTTTCACTGAAAACACACGTAAACATGTTTGGATCTCTACATTGTCATGCACCAAAAAGCTCTCAAAAGAAAACCATGGCTCCACCTCCAAATTACAAGATGTGCAGTACAACCATGCTTTTGATTGGATCAGCAGACCATACCAAACAGGCGTAAAAGGTGCTCTGCTCCATATACAGAAGATGGGGCAACAGTGCTGTTTTCAGGTACATGTTCAAGATATTGCCCTCGCTCTGGTTTATATAGCAGCATTGCAGGCAGCGACTTGTCAAAGTATGTACGCAGGCCATTCAAAATCTCCACCAAAGTATCACCAACACTGCCTTCCCAAAAAAAAAAGTATGATTTAAGCTAGTAATCAGATTGAAACGGTCCTAATCAATTGTAATGAGAAGTCAATAAGGACGCTACTCAAGAGAAAGCCAGAATGGTACATGTAACCATCAATAATGATATGAATCCAAAAAGCATGTGGGAACACCTATTGTTCTATATGCAGATGAGTTTTTCACATACATTCTTATATGATTTCTAAGCAAGAGTCAATGTGCCTTACACTTGGATGCCGGCAATCGAGGGTGCTGGACAGCACATTATCAGTTTCTGGCCAGTGTGGGCTTTGTCTGCTCAGTTTGAACTCCATTTGGGGAGGCCGCACGGCAATGTGGGGGTCAGGCTGAATTGATTAAAGGTCATGGGCTTGCTGTGGAGTCGTCGCGCGTGCTAGCCAACTGCCAGGGGAAACTTTTTTCCCTAATTGAAGGACCCTTACCTTCCCTCATTGATTATCACTCAGATGTACAATTGAGGCATCAAAGATGCAAGCATCCAACATCAAGAGCTTAACGCGCAAAGACACGGCCAGCCATGGAAACAGCGATTGGATATCCACAGACCAGCAGGCAGCCTGCCAGGCACACACCACACATCCCCCCTCCCCCCATATAAAAGACTAATAGGCGTTCAGTGTTGACTGTCCTAAGCTATGGAGGCTTGAAGAGCTTCATGGCTATGGCTGTGCGAGCAGCAGAGAGAGAGAGAGAGAGAGTGTACTACACAACTCATTGATGTGATTGTTATATATTTTATTCAATGACGTATGTGTACCTTTATAGGTTACAAAGGTTGCCTTAGTGACATCATTGCTCATGTCATAACACACAAATATCTGGATATTATTAAAACTGGTGGTTTACACACACACACTACCACTCATAAGAGGGGGTTCACACACAAGTAAGACCAACAAACCCGGTTCAAGCATGCATCATGAAATGCAAGTGCTGAGAAAATCCTTGCAGGGCTTTTGTCCTAGTTGCAAGCCGTGAACAATTGGTTTGCATAGAAGGGCTGGCTCTGAAACAACATAAGGTGGCAAGCTCAACAATTGGATAATAGTGATGGAAGCTTCACACTGATCATAGATGAGGCTCTTATAGAGGGAGAGAGAGAAAGAAAGAAAGAAACTTTTATTAACGTCTTCAAAAGACCACTAGGGTCTATGAGACAAAAAAGGGGTTACAAAGTATCCAAGTGTTACACTGATCCTCGTAAAAGAGAAATAAAACTGGAAAAAGACTACTAGCTACAATTACAAGTAGCATACTCAAGAATACATCATCAGGAATACAATAGCACGAACGAGAGAAAGAAAGAAAGATATATTAAGCGTCAACCAAACACTATCAAAAGCTTTGCGGAAATCCACAAAGCAACAGTAAATCCTCTGATGTCATGCTCTACCCTCCTCGATGATGGCACAGAGGGTGAAAATGTGGTCAAGGGTAGAGTAGCTCCTCCGAAAGCCTGCCTGTCCTGAGGCTCTACATCCCTGTCTCTCTAGCAAGGAATTTCAGGGGGCACAGGAAACGGGGGGAGGGGGGAACCAGCGGATTCAATTGAGAGAGGGCCCTTGATCTGGTGACCTTCATCATGCATGGAAAGGAGGTGCCTTGGTCCCTCAAGGCTCATATGGGACCCCTTCCCTCAAGGCTCATATACGACCCCTTGAAAGTAGTAGGAGCAGCCACTTGGCCCACTGCGAGTAGTAACAGTTCAAGGTGAGAACTGTTACCTTTTGCTCTGCACTTGATCAACTGCACCCCTCCGTCTCGGAGATCTCCATCATGAGCAACAACCAAAGGTATGCCACTCCTGCTCTGCTATTGCTATTCCTACGCCTACCAGGGGGCCTGTCAGTGAGGGGCTCCAAACTCTTGGAATTGCGCTCCATATGGCATAGAGGTTCAGGGTGGGGCATTGATAGGGAAATCTTGAACTCCGGGGATGATGCTTATGGTGCATGTGCCAGCTACCATGGCCAGAGCGACGGCAAGGGCAGGAGGATGCAACGTAAACCCATCCATCCACAAATGAAACGATACCTTCATAAACCACAAAACTTCATTCCCCACAAGAAATGGGAACCATCCAGTCACAGCATCGGGAGGTGTAGGGGAAGGTTCTCTACTCTAGAGGGCAATGAGCACTGGAAGAGGAGTCCCGCCACCGCCATCGGTAGGTTGTTTTCACTAGACTTGGAAAGCAAACCGTGGCCGGCAGGAAGCCAGTTGCACCAGCCAAAAGGTCAAAGTCAAGAGAGACTGTGATTCCACCATGTGTGACCAATACTGCGACAGAGCTGAACAGCATGGTCTTCTCCATGAGGGAGGTGGATTCAAACTCAATCGGATGTATCCATTGACAAGATGTCCATAAAGCACCCCTGTTCACTGATAAGGGCGGCTTTCAGGTCATCTCCAATCACGCCACGCATACATTGCCAATAAGCTTACAAACCAAGGTAGTGATGCTCCAGAGAGGCCACGAAAGAGGACAAGAGTGTGAAGTCTGTGTCACAAAAACGGCAATTGATGGTCCGGGAAGGAATGGCTGCCATGGAGTTTGTGCACAGGGGGCGGAAGAGGAGAAAGGGGGGAGGGGGGGAGGCACTGGCAGCTACCAACATGAAGGGAAAATGGGGAGCAGGGGAGGAGGAAAGGCATGAAGGAGGAAGCAGGAACCGAGGAGATGGACAAAGAAAAGGGAGACCAAAGAACAGAAAGAAAAGGAAAACAGAAAACGAGCACGACTAAAGGGGGTGCAGCAGAGAAACTGGGGCAGTGGGGAGCCAACAAACGGGGGCACAGCTGAAGGGGGCACAGCAGAAAAACTAGTGTGACAGGGAGCCAAAAAAACAAGCACGACTGAGGGTGCAAAGCAGAAACAGGGGTGAAAGGAGGGGGAAGGGTTAGAACCGACATGGAGGAGGGGAAGAAATGGGGGGTGACAGCAGAAACGCGGGGAGGAAGCGAAAGCAGACTGCAGCCTTTTCTTTTCTTTGGGTGTGTGTGTGTGTTGGGGGGGAGGGGGGGTGCACGCAGCTCATTCACATCTACCAGAGCTCCAGCTCTCTGCGTCATTTGAATATGTTAATCCGCTTTTTACCTCATTTTTATTTAAATTTCTTAAGAATTCGTGCCATCCAGCCTTTTTCTTGTGATGTGGCAATAATTTTCTGCATGCCTACTTCCTTTTTTCATCTGAGGTGTTAGGTGCACATATGCAATATCTGCATAAAAGCCTCCTACTGCAAAGAGGACCCCGATACTTTGAGGCCTGTAAATACATGGCTACTTTCAAAAACCATCCTTCAAAGTTGAACTGTTGATTGCCACACAAAGTAACAAAAAGGCTTTTGTTTACCTTTGAAATAGCAAAGGAAAACAGCAAGAAAAGAAAGGTACACTCACACGCCTTCCTGCTTTGTTTTGAACTCCAGATACTTCTTCAGGATGTCATCAACCGTGGGGTGTCGTGGAAGCTTTATTAACTGCGAACAAATAAAAGCACAACATAAGAGTGGATTTGATTGCCTGCCATTATATAACATCACCTCATTAGTGACCATCGTTTGGTTAATGCATGGCATTCACACCAAGGAAAACTGGTGAACTATGGAAATTCGTGCAACAAGTTGGAGCTCAAATGCATTATCGTTTCGTTAATGCATGCTATTCGCACCAAGGAAAACTGGTGAACTATGAAAATTCCTGCAACAAGTCGGAGCTCAAATGTTACAAAAAGGGATCAGATCACCACACAAATAATCATAGCTACATCAATTTTAAACATTTGTACCAAGGGAAAAATGGTGAAAATGTTAACTGCAAAAGTCATCTGTGAAGGACTCTATGAGATAGCGGGGCTTCAAGTGTGATGTTTGGAAGTACTGGCCCAGGAGCAGTAGCCTTAAATTTGGTATCAGAGCTTAAGCCTGCAGATGCCAGAGACCTGAACTCCAGTTCACTGAGTTTTATGTATTTCTGACGTTGGAGGTTTTAGGATATTACTAGATAAAAGTTTGCACGACAAACTGTTTTTTTCTTCTTGTTCTTTTGAAAACTAAACTCTTATATTAAACGCAGGCCAAAAAAGCTATTTCAGTTTGCCTGAAATGGCATTGACACTAAAAGCAAAGACTATTAACTTTTAAGCACAATAAAGTAACATTGCCCAAGACTCTTCGAGTGGAGGGCATTTCCAACAGTTCTGCTTCCCACCGCTCTCAACTATGCGGATTGTCTCATGGAAAATCCAGGTGTTGGGGCGCCCACAGTGCTTCCAGAGGCATGGTGTCCTTAGAGAGGAGCTCCACACAGCAGCAATTGGTGGACCCATTGACATTCTCTTCTTACAGGAACACCATCTTTCAAAGGGACGGACCCACCATAGCGGAAAGATCTCGCAGGGCAAGAGTCACACCTTCTGGTCCCACTCTTTTGGCCCTTCTGGGACACAAGGTGGAGTATGCATTTCCATCAGTGAGCAGATTTTGCCAACAATGGTCGACTCAGGCACCATTGTCATTGGATGGGCTCAGTGGGTGACCATCAGGATAGGAGAAGACTGTAGGCTTCCTGAATGTCTACGCGCCGAACGCGGCAGCAAACAGAGGCACCTTTTGGAGTACAATCCGTCAGTCCCTGCCACAGGCAGATTTCTGGTGCATGCGTGGGGACTTTAACATGCTAGAGCCGACTGATGACAGACTCGGAAGTGGTATGCCTCCTATATCAGGCACAGAGTTGATCTTGGCTCTAAGGGGACAGGACCCTTGGCATCTTCCTCAGTTTGGACGTAGTCCCGAAAGTTTGTGTTTCTCCAGATCTAACAAGAGGAATACCGGCCTTAAGTTATCCAGACTTGACAGGTTCTATGTTGACGAGTGGGCTTGTGGGCATGGCGGCATGATTGGTATACGGAATTCTAGCCACGGTCATCAGCCGAAGATTGCGACCCTTTATCCCCGACTTGATTCATGGTACAAAGACTGGTTTCGTTCAGGATTGGAGTATTCTGGATAACATCTTCACCTTCTCGGAGGTGACCGTGTCGGCTATGGGATACTGCAGAAAGATTTGATTGTGCTCCTCGATGACTTTGAGAAAGCCTATGACAAAGTAGATTGGGGCTTTTTGGAGGGGACGATGTGCAGCATGGGTTTCCCGAAGGAGTGGGTCCAAGGTGTATCGGGACTCTACTCGGCTTCTCATAGCTAGGTTCTTATTCAGGGTGCTACTGCTTTCACGCTCAGTCCTAAAGGGGTGCCCTCTAGCACCTTATCTCTTCCTATCTGTCGTCGCTGAGACCATGAGCAGTTTTCTCTCCACCCAAGAGATCGGACTCCAGGGACTACCACTCCCCATCCGAGTGCAAGAGGAGCTTCTTGATTCCGAGTTCAGCGATGACATAGCAGCATATCCGAGTACAGGAGGAGCTTCTTGGTTCCAAGTTCACCGACGACATATCTGTTGGGGGCAGAGGGGAACCTCCAGAGATTCTCCAAGGGCGATTGAGATTTTCTGTCGTGCATCCGAAGCACAGATCAACTGGCATAAGTCGTGTGGATTTTGGGTTGGCTCATCGCCTGGCCCCAACTTGGAGTCTCCAAATCTCTCATTTTGGACAACAAGGATGCCCCTTAGTCATCCTGTTATATCTCATCGTTGCCGGGCTAAGAGCATCTTTCTTCGCTCCGCTGCTGCAGTTTCTGGTTTGAGTCCGCCTTACCGCAATGAGGATGAGCTTTTGGACTTTGAGCTTGCTGATGATACTGCTATGTTCCTCGAGGCCTCACACATATGCTTTTTGACGGGCGTCACATTCGTTTTTGAGCATTTTCGCCATAAAATACTTGGAAATTTTTAAAATGCTTATCAAAGATTACACTAAGATACAAAAAAGCTTGCTATATTTTACCAAACCCATGAATTTTGAAGAGCAAGGGTGCCCATCAAAAATCAAGCCTGATCACACATGATCAGCAGATCACGAGTTCAAATCCAAACCCCCCCCCCCCCCAACCCTTCTTATACTAATGACGAAACGAACCCCTCCCCTCTCCCAAAAAAATGTCAAAACACTATCATAATCAACAGAGATTTTGGCACTCATACAAGAGCCAAATCTCCACTTTTTTGGTTATTCTTGCATAGTGGCCTCCCCATTAATCAGTGGAGGGCTATTTTTGGGGCAGACCCCACCTACCCCAAATGCACTGTAGCTTCTAGGAGAGTGCAACATTGCGTATGGAGGTGTAGAGCTGCTCAGAGGATTTGGGGCTCTAATAGCTTAGCTTATGTGCAGATTGAGGAGTGATACCATTTATGTTACTTGGGGTGCTATTGCTTGGCTCACTAAGTCTAGTCCATAAATATTTATGGATCTGAACACCGCCATAATGATATGCAGAGGTGTGGCCCAACCCTACATGCTCCTCATACACAGTATAGACCACCTCTACAGAGGATTGATACTACTTGGGAGCTGGGCCAGATGCATAGAGGCTATTGAGGGAATTCAGATATGCGACACTCAGTGCATTTTTACTATATGGGGAGATATTATTAACACTCTTATGGCCACATGGGCTCGTATGCAGGGACCCCATCCATATCTGCGCAAGCAAAGCGCACTGCTTTCATGAGGGAGTGGGATCAAGGGATCTTTTTCTCTTTGACCCCCACAGGACACTCTTGGCACCTTTATGCCCCATATTGGTTGGCACCCTACATTTTGGACGTTAAGTAGGCCACTCTTTTTCTAGTTTGAATATATAAAAAATAAAACAATCATGTACAGATAATGTGTACATGATGCATGGAAAGGAATATGATAAGGCATGGAGGCCGCCTAATAAGGTCTAGGAAAAACAAGACCTCCAGGTTTTAAAAGCATTCTGTACGATGTATCGAACGATCAGTAAATATGTGTGCAGCACGCAAAGTACCATATTGATCACAGATTTGAGTACAAGTCGAGAATGCAACTGTGGTCATGAAAACAGCAAAAATAGCAGATGTGAAATGCCAGAAATGCATCTGTTTCAGAGGCCAAAATGGCTGAAATTGCCAATAAATGTTTTGTGCACAGTGATTCCCCAAACCCAACATTTCAGATTGGAGACCCATGCTTGCCCATCATTACACAAGAAGCTAAAATGTTGCCTCATGTTGATTTACTCACTTCTGAGTATTCAAAGGCTTGCACATATGACCATAACCATTGAAATGAAGGTGACCCTTTTCAAATCATCGGTGCTACCACAACCATATACCGTATACCTCGGATTGGAAAACCACATTTCCACATATACTTGACATTAAAATCATTAGCTCAATCACTGAAAACCATGTTGATTACATGAATAAACCAATTAAAATCATTAGCTCAATCGTCGGTGCTACCACAACCATATACAGTATACCTTGGATTGGAAAACCACATTTCCGCATATACTTGACATTACAACCATTAGCTCAATCACTGAAAACCACGTTGATTACATGGACAAACCACATCAGCAATACATGAAGGCAATGTATTTAGAATGATTGACCTTTCCCAATTGAGTTACAAACTCCCAATCATCAACTAGCTGCTTCTTTAATGTGCCTGGAAGAGGAATCTTCATCACTTGATCAGGTTCATCAGTATCTCTGTCCTGACAGGTGAAAACAATAAAAACCTTTAGGCAATGTGGTGATGAGATTCAAAAAAGAGTATTTGATCCTGCTGCACAAATCATATGGGTTCTAGATGCACTATATGCATGGCGAATGCATCGTACATATGATATTTGCATTCAAATGGTCAGCCGCCTCATATATTTGATCCTGTTCACATGACTTCACATATGAACATGAACGGTCACAAGCTACATCGTATCATGGGATGGACTAAAACAAAACACTTTTCAATAATAGCACTACATGAGCAAGGAAGAGTGCATACCTCAACACCTGATTCTGCTTTGCGCTTTTTCCCTCTTGTCACTGCATTTTGTAATCAGCAAAAGACAACCTTCCGTAAGATATATATGGAACTATCCACAAAGTAAACAATTAGTCCAGCATGGCTTCTTGGTGTTGCCATGATAAAGCACGTCCGAATAGGCTGGATGGGTTCTTCCCATGCTATGAGTCTTGCAGGGGGGGACCTTAAAATAGGTTTTCCCCTTTACCTGGATTTAGCAATTTTCTTAGTTACAACTTCCCTTTCTGGAAAGTATTGGCATCTAGAGAGAAGCCTTTCCCATCACCCAGTCTTGATATGAACTCAACCTGCACTGCTGAATCCATAACAATTGATTGTATACTTGCCATGCACCATCTCTCTGCCTCTTGTTTTGGCCTTTTTAAGGTCAAAGTCATTTGGAACACACACAACCTGCTTTGCTGAGCGATGCCCAGTTTCCCGCAAAATTTAACTCGACAAAGAAAGCCAAATGGCCTAAGAACACCTGACTTGCATCAATTATAGATAAGACTTAAACTTGAAAAAAGCACAAAGATATGGATCATATAGGAATTGACCCCAATGCAACTCAAGTAGAAGAATGCTAAATCAGCCAAGGTTCAAGCAACTTGCAAAGAAGGCATGTCAGCAATCTACTGTGAGGAAAGAGAACTCATTGAGGATTTTTGCAAAACCAAACAAAAACCCAAACCGAAACTCAAAGAAACATAGAGTCGCAAAGATATGGATCACACAAAAATTGACCCCAATGCAACTCATGCAGGAGAACGCCGAATTAGCCAAGTTTCGAGAGCTTGCAAAAAGAAGGCAAGTGGGCAGCATATCCAGAAGGTAGAGCCGAGAATTTTGTCAAACCCAAAACAAAACCGAAACCAAAATCCATAACAAAACCAAATGATATTTAGTTGAGGTGAAAGTACACCTAGCATCATAGCTCTACTAGCTGATTAGTAGGATTTTTTCTTTATTTGGGTGTTTACTTTCCTGACCACAAATTTGGCTCAACTAGACTGACACACTGTCAAATCCCAAGTCCCTAGCAAGGCTAACAAGTCTAACATCAGGTTCGGTTAACCAGGGATTGTGGATTAGGCACCTTATGGGAAAGTTAAAGGTATTTATGAGGCATGGGCTAAGTATAGCTCCTAGTTTATAGGAGGCCTCTGTAAGTGACTTTTCGAGTCTGTTTGAGGGAGAGTTCCTCAGAAGGGTGTGTCCTAGTGGTATGGGACACCAAGGCTTTGCATTTGGAGCCATGTCCCAGATGCTACTAACCTCCGAGCTCGGGGGTGAGCCTGAATGGCTCTATGGTTGGGCGGTGAGCTAGATGTCATTGTCTCTATGTTTCCTCTAATTCGCATAACTATAGGTGTCTGCTAGGATGAGGGCCTTACATTGGTATCAGAGCCAAACCTTCTAGTCATAGTTGCAATGAAACACGTTTCATTCAGTTTGAATGAAACAAAACGTTTCGTAAACATTTCATTACGAATGAAATACGTTTCATTCATGTCCACCAGGGAACTGTACAATTTAAACGTTTTTTTTACCCAGATTCTTTAGTTTTGACTTGAAAATATGTTTTAATGTGTAAATGATGCATGTTTAATATTGTTTTGCAAGGAAGGCAACATATTTTTTACATATTATAAACTTATATACAAATTTTGGGGCCTGTAACCCCCCTGTTTTGTATGAAACGTTTTTGAAACGTCTGGGATTTGAAAGAAACGTTTATGAAACGCGTTTCATGAAACGCCTGAAAACTATGCTCCTAGTACAAAGCATGGGGAATGGGGAGAAATTCCAACACCAAGATCTTCTGGATTCAGGCCAAGAGGCTCACTTTCCAGTTCTCCAAGGTCTAAGGTGGTATGACACCTAGGACGGAGAACAAAAAGGAACTCGGCATGACAAGACAAGATGGTGTGGTTGAGTGTTTACTGCTGCATATGCATAAAAAAGCAGGTGCTTTTTGTTGTGTACATGTTGAGTTCTCATGGTATTTTCTAGCTCTCTGATGCACGGAAACAAAGGGTTTCCTATGGGGTCTGGTCGTGGACCTGAGAAGGGGGTAAGGCTGTCCAGAAGCTATTTGCAGAAGGCTGGTTATGCCTATTGCAGGATCAGAAAGTAACTTCACATAGATAGCTGGCTCGGAAAGTAAAATGCTCTTTTTTTATCTGTATGGTTACACTGATGATCAGTGTATCAATTAGGTACAGCTCATGCTTCAGCATAAAGCTTTCACCTAGTGGAAGGATCTCCGTGTGTAAAGCAGCCGACGTCGGCTGATTTTCAGCTTGTCTTCAAGGCAGATTTTATTTCTATTAACAAGATCAACAACTTCCAGAAGTTTAAGCTGAGGATGGGAAAGAAGAGTCTTGATAATTATCCGCAGAAGTTCAAGAACTTGGTGAGCCGCTGCAAGGTTCTTGAGGAGTGAACTGGTTGGTTTACAGGCTTTTTTGGTCTTCCACCAGATTACCAGAATGAGGTTCTATGGAACCAGGTTCATTCACTGGATGACATATATCGCTATGCCAAAAACTTTGATATCTTACTGTTAAAAAGACGTGGTGAGCCTGCAGATAACTCTTGCAAGGACCAAAACCCCTCAAAGGAATAAGGGCATGGCAAGGCGAGGCACGGTGCACCCCCTTCTCCCCTTTCCTGTACATAAAAAAATCAGCCAATACTCTTGCTTCTTGATAGTTTTTTCTCATTTATGAACCAAGCTGTATGGACTGATGTTTGGAATTGCTTGTTTTGTTTGCTATGTGGAGATGCTACAATGTTTGTCGGCCTGTTTTAAGGCTGCTTGAAGGTTCCATAATGCTGGCCAACCTTATTTAAAGCTGAGAGGAGTTGCCCTACCCTCTACAAGGAGGTAAAATCAGCAAATGTCAGTTGTAGCTTCGTTTTCTAAGACTTTTACCCAACAGATCAGATTTTAAAAGTCTTTGGAAGAACCAGATTACCAAGTGAAAGTGAGTCTTCACACCTAAAGCGGGTATATCTGTTAGTATGTGATCATTTGTTGCTTATCATGATCCAATACACCAACATTAGTGCTCTTTCAATGTTTTCATCAATCAAATGTACTTGGATAATTATAATGAGGCGGCGGAGGTAGCTCAGTGCAGTGTTTATGACCTTGAGATTTTGTGGTTCCATCTTTTATGCTTAGAATATGTTTAATTATACTAGTGGTTAACCGTCCCAAGATCTAGGCTCCCCATTACAATTTCCAAGCTAGCTCCTCCTCTTCGAATCATTCTGGCTTTACATGGAGGTCCTCTAAATGCAATGTATAGGTTGCCAAAGATCAGCTGAAAGCAGCACACACACTAGAGCAAACTCTTAAACTCGGGTGCACGATGGAAAATATATAGTGGTTTGCTAGATGGGACACCCTGCATCTTGCTAATCTCTTCAAGCGCCCATGTGTCATCCTCCAGCAGAAAATGTGAAAGCCAAAATGGATCGAAGTACTGCCACTGCACTTCGCACATCAGCCCCACACATTAACTCTCTTTTGCAAAAAGAGGTTGTAGGACGCCCCACTGTTTGATAGAGCCAATGGCCCACTGCCACTATGTGAAATGCACAGCAGCTACCATTCAATCCTTGAGAGGTCAAGAGGATTTAGCTCTTGTTACATCACCTATATTAACAGGAATTCTCTAAGGGCATAGTTACTAGGCATTTCAAAAAACGTTTTTCAAAAACAATTCATACAAATCTGGGAATTTTCATAAACATTTCAAATGAGGGAAGACACGGGGAAAGGAGGAAGGAGAAGGGGAAGAAGAAAAGAGAAGAAGAGAGGAAGGCTACGGAGGGGGTGGGGTGTAGTATATACACGACAAAAAAATGCCAGATTTGGCAGTTAAATGTGAAACATACATCGTAGGCTGTAGCCCAACATGCAGACATGAAGTGTAAACCATTATACCAGGGTGCAGAATTCAAATGTCATCCTGATTCATGAATCATGACATGAATTTAACAAACTCACATAAAAAGAAAACCAAAGTTATCAGCTACCACCGTACATGAAAAGCAATGTCTCGTAAACCAGGTTCCTAACCCACAATGGTTAAACACCTGACATTTTTCTTATTATGACAATAATTGAGGAAAAGTTGTGACCCATCACCAAGTAACAAGAAGGGTACTACCTGTTGTACTCTTGGGTTTACTTTGTGCCATGCGTCCCTTTAAATTTTTGTCACCATTCTGGTTCTTGAATAGCTTCTTTTGCTTTTCAACGTTTGCTTCACTGTACTTCATCAAACGATCTGTGCCTACCCACTCATCCCAACTACTCTCACAACACAGACAGCACACATTATCACAAACCTTCAATTGACTGCTTTACAACGCTGCAGAGCAATTATCCTTGCAGAATGTCAATTGCTTGAAATGGAACGGATGACTCACTTTTTGCTCCATCCCTACACAATCATGGCAAAGAGCTGAGAATGATCTCCAAACACCGACGTAACTATTTACATTCATTTGATTTAAAATCACACAAATGTTGATCTTAAGCACTTAATTATTACATCTGTAGGAAACAATTACGGGGTAAGAATGCTCTAAAGTAGCAAGAAAGCTGAGAGCTGAAGCTGTATCCTGAGTCAGGTGAGACAAATGTAAGACTGAGCTCAAGGATCCCAATACTGGGCTACAATACTGGTGATACAAGATGCCAACAACACCCTCTCAGAATCGAGACTGCTAGATAATGCGAATTCTATGCTTATTTCAACTCCTGCAGCCTTCTTCCTTTTGAAGGAATCATTTCCTAGACCAGTTGGTCTTGAAGAGTCGTGGGTATCACATATGACTGCTCTGCCATGAAGAAGCTATGTATCACAAGAAGTGAACAGAATGGGCTTCGATTTTGCACGACTAATTACACACAAGTTAATTCTCTCACTTGACTCACACAAACCTATGGCACTGCATAACTGCTGTAGAACGCACGAACTTCTTGGCCTCTTGAACACCAACACACATAACACTTATACAATCACTCTACCACATCAGTAAGCTCTACCAGGAAACACAATTGCATAGGCATGGCCACACTTAACACCATAAAAACAGCATTTGCAACAGTGTAGCAATGAAATGCGTTTCAGCTGGTATGAAACGGACCAAAATGTTTCATAAAAGTTTCGTTTAAAGAAACGCGTTTTTTATCTCATGTGTTTTCCCCAAGAAAAGAACATTATCACTTGCACAGACTTTCCGTTTGTGGCAAACATTTTGAGGCTGCTGTTTGCGCATTTGTCTTGACTCCCGACTCCCGCTCAGCTGCCGTCGCCTATGTACCCGCTGATGTCGCCTGTGTAAAGTTGGCCGACTGGTCATGACTCACAACTGACGACTGCTGTCCACGGTCCACCCTCCCAAGCTGAATACTGCTGCTGGGTAAGCCAATGTTTGCATATGTTTCTATAGACTATACTATATAGGCTGCTCTAGCCTGCTGCTTGCAGCCTTCTGCCCTTTTTTTGGGCATATGCTTCTATATATGTCCAGCTATAGCCTGAGACCCCATAAATTCTATGGGTATACCGTGTTGACAATAGTTATTAGGGTGTAAAATCAAGCTTTTTTTCCTACAACTAAAACGGGGATTTTTTCCCATAACCTATGCAAGGTCTCAGTCTACAGGCAACAGGGTATTTCTCTTGCAACTTTGCAAGATGCCTCACACAGGATCCATTGTGGAGCACTGTCACATGGGAGAGCAAGTATGCACACTCAGGCTCAAGAAAATGGAGGTGCAATTTTTGTGCAAAGGTGCATCCTGGCAACATTACACGGTTGAAGGCACAATTCACACATACAAAGGGCCATGGGGTGGGACCTTGTAAGGCCGTACCAAGGCACATTTATGAAAGCCTTAAGGCTTGGAAGGCTAAGGAAATAGGCCTTCCTGTTGAGGAGATCGTGGATCTTGAGCATTTAAGAGCCTGCCATCAGTGTGGAAGAGCAAGATTCTCCAATAGGTGACATGCAAAGTCAGCATCATTACACTTTTACTGTTGGGGGTAGCTGGACAAGTGATTGAGACACCCTAAGTCAACAACAGCTCCCATGGCTTGGGTTGAAAGCCTCCCGTCCATCTCACTGTGCATCCCTTCTTTAGAGATCATCCCCTCACTAGAGAACCTACCTCCGCTTCTCTAGATCCCCCAATTGTTTATTTAGAGGATAGAGTTCTCTGGGCTCCCTGGCAAATGCTTCATTTTTTGTTAGATGAGGCACATTGGGGACAGCCCTGCCTCTAGCGGCAGGTGACTCAACAGAGAGCTAGACTTCCTTGCACAAGAGACACCCTCCCATCGTGGGGGTCCCAGCCTTGCCCACCCCCTCCCTCGTCCCTCCCTCGTCAGACGTACCTTCCTACGGGAGGCCTCCTCAAGGGGTGTGGGCTGGATGATTGAAGTCATCTGTGTATTTCCCCTCTGGAACTAAAGGGGCAGTTGGCAAATCACAACCTTGAGCAAAGAGGACAGCTTTACCTTTGTTGAAGAAAGGGCATGTGAAGGCAGGGTTTCAAAAGGCTGCCATGAAGGAGGCAACAAGAGAGGTGCAGTGTGCATTGTTCTTCAATATTTTGTGGACTCCTCGATGGAGGACAACAATTAGAGCAATCTCATGTGCATAGGTTGTGAGTGGGATGGTCCCTTATATGAGGCCTTGCGTACTACAGAGCTTCGGAAAGAGAAGCTAGTAGTGGAGACAGAGATGAAGCCTCTTAAGGCTACTTGGGTAAAGTATGGGTGTACTTTGATGTGTGATGGCTGATCTGATGTGTGTTTATAACATTCTGGTCTCCTCATGCAAAAGCACTATGTTTATTCGTGCCATAGATGTCTATGTGGCCGGGACAATGGTGACAAGGGAGTTCATCTTTAGGCATATACGCCAAGCTATACAAGAGATTGGCCAAGACAACATTGAGCAGGTGATAACAGACAATGGGTCAAATTGTGTTTCCATGGGAAGGATGCTTGAAGAAGAGTTCCCCAAGATTGTATGGACACCTTGTGTTGCACATAGCCTTGATTTGATGACAGAAGATGTGGGAAAGCTAGATTGGGTGAGAAACATTTTTTCTGTAGCCTCTAGTGCGATGAACTTTGTCACCAAGAGGCCGAAAGTACTGAGCATGTATAGAGCCAATTCTGATCTTAAGCTCTTGAAGCCGTCCAAAACCCACTTTGCCTACATGTTCATTGTGGTGGAGAGACTTGTGAGGGCGCGCCATGGCCTAATGTGCACAGTGGTATGTCGTGAGTGGGCAACATGGGATGACAAAGATGCACCAAAGTCAGATTCATTTGCTCGTATGGTCATGAGAGAGACTTGGTGAAATAATGCGCAAGCACTTGTCTTGGACAAGATTGGAGAAGCTCTCGATGCTTGTACATTATTGTCTCCTGAGAGGTATAACTCTTATTCTTTCTCTTGAAGTTAGATAGATCATAGAAGTTAGAAGTATGAAGTATATGTTCATTGCTTACTTTTTGTTTTCCACTTACAACTTTGAACTCATATACAGAGTTCAAGATATTAGGGAGATATGGAACCAACGCTGGAATTGGTATCATAGGCCAATCCACGCGATTGCACACATTTTGCATCCTCTTTAGAGAAGTGAGGAGCTGTACTTGGGTGAAGTGCTATAGACAAAATAAAGCTCTTACATTTCCAGGCTAGTGGATGGTGATGTACAACTTATGAGAAAGTTAGAGGATCAGTGCTCATATATCAAAGCAGTAGCCACATGTTTAGACGGCCAACAGCACAACTGAGGAACACACAATTGGAGCATGTGTCTTGGTGGGAGAAATATAGAATTGGTACTCCAGACTTGGTAAGTAACAAGTTACCAAGTATAACTTTTCTAAGAATATTGACAATCTTATACTTCTATTCAATGATGAATGGTGTTGATTTTCATTTGCAGAGACGCATTGCCATGAGAGTTCTCTCACAAGACTGTAGTTCAAGACCTTGTGAGAGAAACCCGAGTACATGGGCACTATTCCGCACTAAAAAGAGGAATAGGCTGCATAGCTGGAGAGGCTTGTGTTCTGTCATTGTAACTTGCAATTGATAGAGCAAAAAGGCAACCGCATCGAGCCTCACTAACAAATCTGATATCACAAAGGAGATCCCCGACATCCCTTAGGAGGAGAAAGATATCTATTCCGTGTTGTACGAGGAGATTACAGCTACATCTCATGATACACGATCCCAGGCACTTGCTAGTACCAATGCAACACCTGCAGATCAAAGCATTTGAGGAGGACTCAGCCAATGGTTCTAGTAGTGAGAGTGAGGATGAGCGTGATGGAGAGGATGATGAAGATGATGGCCAAGAGGATGAGTCTTGAACTCTCATGAGCCTTGAGTCATTTATCTATGTCCTTTTTTGGATTTACTGGGACATTGTGTGATTGTCATGACTCTTTGGGAGTCATCATGATTTATCTTTATTATGATGTTTTTTTATCATTGTATTAAGTGAAGTACCAAACTCTTGGCTGCCCAGTATCATGTATGGAATGTGGATTCTAGAGAGATGAATATGGGTGTTGTTTTCTAGCATTGAATCACTGTTTACATTGAATAATAATGTGTTTTCTCATGAGTCATATTTTTCAAGCATTCTGTTTGCTGAAACATGCTAATAAACACCTAATTCTTGTACAGTTTGGACTCCCCTTTTCTCCAGCTATCTCACGAGGATACCAACCGGGTTATCAGGTTAGATCTTCTCAGCCTCTACACACATTGCACATAGATCACACCTCCGGAGCTCCCCACGAATATGCACTTCTACAGAGATCACTTCCTCACACTCACTGGGGATGGATTCATCCAGCAACTGAGCTACTTCCCCGTCGGCCACGATCACCTCACCAGCTCCAGATCCAGGACATGCTGCACCGCCATCGAGCTACCTTTCCACGTGACATAGCTGAGGGAGACCTCTCGACCATACTCATTAGCCCCATGCTTAATATTTTGGAGAGTGGTATACCATCTACTCGGAGCTAATGTTGCTCTCCTGTTTCTATGTTCTTAGTATTCCATGATGAGTTTCTATGGACAGTTCTGTATCACCCCAATGAGATAGCTCTGTTTATGTTTTCTTTCTATTTTATTTTCCATTCCATGATGAGATATGCCATGGACATTATTGTATCACTTTGGTCTCATAGGCCCATTGGGTCTTTAGTAGACGCTTAATCTCTCTCTCTCTCTCTCTCTCTCTCTCTCTCTCTCTCTCTCTCTCTCTCTCTCTCTCTCTCTCTCTCTCTCTCTCTCTCTCGATGCTGCTGCTTGGAGGAGACTCAGAGAGCCCCGTCCTCCCACACCTATTGCCGATCCTCAGACCTGGCAGACATATGCAGAGAGACTTTATGATGTGCCTGCATAGCCCCCTATACCACAGCCCACAGAGCCATGCTCCACAGTCTCCACCTTCACCCCACCTATGGTTAGGAGGGTCATATGCCGACTCCAACATGGACGGGCGACATATCATACAGGATTACAAGGAGAGCATCTCATCTATGCTATTGATACATTGGCACCATTTCTTGCTCATCTCTTCAATAGAGCTCTGTCAGAGGGGTTTCCGGCTGAGTGGACGATGCACACTATTGTGCCGGTCCATAAAGTGGGAGATGTACTAGACCCCGGGAACTACAGGACCATCATGATTGGCCATATATTGGCCAAACTATACGGGGCAGTTTTGGAGGTAGAGCTGAGCACTCATGCAGAGGTTGGGGGATTGAGAGCAGCAAGCCAGGCAAGCTTCCGTCGAGCCTTCTCGACCATCGACCACATTTTTACATTGAGGTGCTTGATTGATCAGGCCAAGGCACGGAGGCAACGGCTCTATTATTGCTTTGTGGATTTCCGCAAGGCATTTGATACTGTGCCCAGAGAGCACCTCTTTCGGCGACTACAGACAGTAGGCATACCTTCAGACATGATGTGGGGCATATACAGGCTATATGAGCAAGTCTTTGGGAGAGTCCGATGCCGAGGAGGCTTGTCCGACACAGTTGCTAGCACCATTGGTGTGAAGCAGGGGTGCCCGCTCTCCCCCACGCTCTTTGGGCTCTATATTGATGAGGTGGTCGATTACATCACACAGGGAGGAGGCTCTGGGGTTAAGCTATCAGGTATTACTGTCCATGTTATGCTTTATGCTGATGACATCGTCTTGGTATCCAACACGCAGGTTGGGCTTCAAAGACACCTTGTGGCTCTTGATGACTTCTGCGCACAGCAGGGGCTCACAGTGAACCTTGGGAAAACCAAGGTTATGATCTTCCACACCTCACCCGCAGTCAGGAGCCACACTACTCACACATTAGCAGGAGGGCGGGTTGAGGCGGTGAGCTCTTACGTTTACCTTGGCATCACATTTACTAGCTCAGCTGGACGCTTCTCCATGGCTCAGGCAGTCCGAGACAGAGTGACCCGGGGGTATGCAACTCTTGCTGGCCTTGAGCGTCAGTGTCATCAGGCACATTTTCAGGAACCCCGCACGAAGGGGTGGCTCTTTGATACATTAGTGACACCAGCCTTGATGTATGCAGCAGCGGTTTGGGCACCAGGGCTTGCAGCCTCCACATGGGTACAGCTCGAGAGACCACAGATCTTGATGCTCTCGAGGATGATACGCAGCAAACCATCCGTCCCGCACGACATTGTTCGAGTTGAGTTTGTTGCACCACCTATGGTAGTGGAGGCATTGTTCCAGACGATCTCCTTTACATACAGGATGAGGGAGATGCCCACGGAGAGATTATCCCGCCGAGCTTTTGAGGCATCCAGAGAGCTGGCCGAGGCTGGACACACTGGATCTTGGATCTTGATGCTCTCGAGGATGATACGTAGCAAACCATCCGTCCCGCACGACATTGTTCGAGCTGAGTTTGTTGCACCACCTATGGTAGTGGAGGCATTGTTCCAGACGATCTCCTTTATATACAGGATGAGGGAGATGCCCACGGAGAGATTATCCCGCCGAGCTTTTGAGGCATCCAGAGAGCTGGCCTAGGCTGGACACACTGGATCTTGGTATGCACACATGCTACAGTGGTTCTCACATCATGGGATAGACATTGAGCGGTTGCCACCTTTTCAGTATGATCAGTCTGCTCCACGGGGTTACCTCTCTCTCAATGAGAGGAACAAAGTGATGAGAGAGGACATATGGCAGCACTACATACAGGAGACATGGACAACACCAAAGATAAAAAACCTCAAATATTTTTAGGGCAATTCAAAACTTTTATGAAGAAATCCACCTAAATGTGCATAATGCATCTATAAGACGTTTTTCGTTGCTATTGGACAGCTACGAGTCTCATCACATCAGCTAGAGATAGAGGCTGGGAGAGCGGCACGGGTTCCCAGAGCTGAGCGGATATGCAGATTGTGCCGCGAGGAGGTGGAGACTGAGGATCACTTTGTATGTAGATGTAGAGCCCACCAGGGGGTCAGAGATGGATATGCAGGATTGTTTGAGGAGCACTCTTCACTACATCAGTTGATGGAGGCCTCGGACCAGCAACAGCTTGGCAGACTACTACTAGAGCTTCATAGTTCTCGAGAGAGACTCCTCCAGACACCCGCTCCCACTAGGGGTGGGAGACAGTCCCAACTCACAGATTTCTTCCAGAGAGCTATGCCATTGCCAGCTGATGTACCACGTGGGGTGACCGCAAAGAGAGCAGAGGAATTGAGAGCCAGGAGGAGACCTAGACAGACTAGACATAGAGCACCCCGACTCCGTCACCGAGAGATAGCAGCTATCCGAACGAGACACCAGATGGAGACATAGGAGAGGCTAGCTCGCTTTCATTCAGACTCAGGGTACATGTTCACGCCATTCACAGCCTCAGCATCGACGATGTATGATGTATGATATCTTATATCCCTCTTATGGCACTGGATGGAGTTAGCCATAGATCTGCATAGCATGCTTGTACTACCCCTTAAGCATATAGAGATGCATCTTGCCTTAGCACTCCATCCACATCCCCACCCCCCCTTATATTGTTTGTATATGGGCTCCACCGATCCATGATGATTCACAGTTGTATCCAAACACATGCACACTTGGCTTTCCTACAAGTCCCCTAGGAAAGAGCTTCCTCAACTGCAGGAGGCTCTTCGTCCCGACTGATACGAGACATCAAAGCATAGTTCAGCCTGCTGCAACGTATCCACACTCGAGTGGTCATGACGACACTACCACACATCACCTGACTGAGAACCTGTAAGAGAGAATGCTGAGAGTTTGTAAATCCCAGTCTTGCAAACCTCATGCACTGACAACATATGAAAACCAAGAGATGGGACAAAAAGAACTCGGGAGGGATGCTTCCCCCCTCTGCCATCGAGAATGATCTCCATCCTACCCTCACTATGAATGGGTATAGTGGACTCGTCACCAATCAAGATGTGACCTGCGTGCCTCCGACGATCCTATAATAACTCTCGAGAAGGAGTGATGTGCCTAGAAGCACCCCTGTCAAGAATCCAATCCCGAGTGTCCCTAGCGGTGAGTCCAACCGCCTCCCTGCTCGAAGAAGATGAAACACCGGTGTCCATAATCTAAGTGCACAAAAGCTAGAGTCTTCACGATTACTGCTGAAAAATCATCACCCTTCTCGGTGAGCCGCGTAGGACATTTTCTCCAATAATGGCCTTTCTCGCCACAATTGTTACAAGTCCTCTTTGCCTTCAAGGCATCACGATCCACGTCGGGCACCTAGTCGGAAGACTTCTCTTGTGAAGACTTCCCTTTGCCCTTACTGCGGCCTTGCGACCACCACTGGCCAATCAAGGCCTCAGAACCTCCTCCCTGTGGAGGGTTCGAAAAACGCTCTTCCTAGTCCAAGACCATTGGCACAAGCTCCTCCCATGTGATGGTATTAAGCCGGCCACTGGTGATCAAAGAGGAGTAAAATGCTGAGTACTGAGAGGTCAGATGAGACAGCAAAGTGATGGCCATGTCCTCTGAAGATATCTCCTTCCCAACCTAAAGAACCTCCTGCTGAAGAGCCTACAACTTGTTGATGTGCTCCCGCATCATCGACAACATTGCAGGATCCATCACCCGCATCTGAACTTCCAAGCAGATCCTCTTCATGGGTGATACCCTGTTATACAGAGAAGCCAAATGCTGCCAAATCCCTCTGGCCAACGTCATATGCTTTATATGGTTGATCACCTGTGGTGTGCAATTTAGGAAGATGAAAGAACGCACACGGGCATTGACACGATCCCACAACTGTGCCTGAGCCTCCCGTTCTTTCCGAGTAGAGGGTAACAACTCCCCGTCCTCCAACTCCGGCCGTGGAACACCAACAATAATGAAATCAGCCAAGTCATAAGACTCCAATACAGACTCCATCGTTACCTTCCATATGCCGTAGTTGGTCCCGTCCAACTGTCGATCCATGGGGAACGTGGGGAGAGTAGGGATCTTCACGTGCTTCTCAGCCATCTCAAGCAAGTCTGCCATCGGGGTGGTTACTTTGGTCTTGTGAAGGGAAGGTGGGTGGGAAAAAAAAATGAAGAAAAGGCTACAACTAATATGCACGGTGACTCAAATCTCTCGTAAGATCCAAGGTCTTCAAAAAACAATCCCGCACACTCTCCAATTGTCTCCAACCTTCAAGCCACCTGGGGCTCTAATACCATGTTGGAATACGCAACGAATATGAGACAAATTGCTGAGAGCACAGCATAGCAAGACACCAACATGAAGATGAGCAAATGCAAGAGAACCTCCAACAAGAAAAACGCTTAAGTGTGTATGGAAGAGAAAGCGCAGAAGATGAGAGAGTGAGGCTATGTGAACTCTGCACTATATACAAGATCCAGTACAACAATACCCAACTGAGAGTGGGGGGGGGGGGGGGGGGGGCAAGGGGCCATTTTATATGGCCCTAGGCTGCTGGTTGGCCAGTCCAAAACAGGCCGACAGCAGCCACTACTCACGACCAGCACCAGGTGTGCACGCGGCCAGAAAAACCCTGGTCGGCCAGGTGCCAACAGTTGGCCTGGTCACCAAAAGGAGTCGGGTAGCAAATCAACAGTCGGCCAACATCAAGAATCAACCGACAACCCTCCACACCTCAAGAAAAATGGAAAAAATACATGGAGAGTGAGGAAAAATGGGAAGACACCAAAACTGGGTGGGGACACCCACAACAGAGACCCTGGTATAATGTAAAGACAGGAGATGATTGCTAACAGTACACCATCTATTGGGGACTAATGCTCCTCTCATGTTTCTATGTTCCTAGTATTCATGATGAGTTTCCATGGACAGTTTTGTATCACCTCAGTGGGATAGCTATGTTTATGTTTATGTTTATGTTTATGTTTTGTTTCTGTTTTATTTTCCATTCCATTATGAGATATGCCATGGACATTATTGTATCACTTTGGTCTCATAGCCTCATTGGGTCTTTAGTAGACTTAATCTCTCTCTCTCTCTCTCTCTCTCTCTCTCTCTCTCTCTCTCTCTCTTCACTAGTCACCCCTGCTTTGATGTATGCTTCAGCAGTATGGGCACCTAGGCTCGCCACCTCCACATGGTCTCAGATAGAGAGGCCTCAGATTCTCATGCTCACGGATGATCCGCAGCAAACCCTCCGTCCCACATGACATTGTCCAAGCGGAGTTTGCTGCACCTCCTATGCTAGTAGAGGCCCTCTTCCAGACGATCTGCTTCATACAGAGGATCAGAGATATGCCATCACATCGACTCTCACATAGAGCTTTTGAGGCGTCCCGACAGCTCACACAGAGTGGAGATAGGAGATCATGGTATTCACAAATGATACAGTGGCTCACTCAGCATGGTCTCCACATAGATCACCTGCCACCTTTCTAGTATGATATACATGCACCACATCCAACTCTCTCACAGTGAGAGGAACGGAATTCTTCAGCAGGATTTGGATTACACCCACTCAGCCTCTACCGCCAAAGATGCTATACTATAGAGATCAGTTTATGCGTATCTCAACAGATGGATTCATTCAGCGACCCGGATATATGGGTGTGTACATGCCTCAGTGTGCCCGAGTGGCGATTGGCCAGCTCAAAGTGTCATCACACCAGCTTGAGATTGAGGCAAGTAGGGCAACACGGATCCCCAAAGCAGAGAGGATATGCAGACTATGCCAGGAGGAGGTTGAGAGTGAGGAGCATTATGTATGTAGATGCAAAGCATATAGTGTCATTAGAGAGAGATACACCACCATCTTCAATAGACATCCCTCACTCTGCCAGATCATGGAGTCCACAGATCAGCGTATATTTGGCCAGTTCTTGCTAGAGACACAGCGCCACGGAGAGACACTGCTCCAGACTCATACCACAAGGAGAGGTGGGCGACAACTCTAGCTCACTGATTTCTTCCAGAGATCTATCCCAGTTCCTACCATGACACATGAGGGGGTTACACTTCAGCGCACTACGGACCTCCGAGCTAGACAAGACCGAGAGCACCAGGCTACCAAACTCCCAAACTACATCAGAGGGAGATCACAGAGATACGGACTCGACATCAACACCATATCCAAGAGCAGCTAGCTCACTTACAGTCACCCGAAGATCATGCTCTGATGTATTTTTGCCTCGCGATCGTCTATGTATTACATATTATGAAACCGATCCCGTCAAGTGGGAGTAGACTCCGTTGGACACCCACACGCGTAATAGCACAACTTAAATATCACAATATGAATGGACAACTCAATAAAAACTGAAAAACTAACATGAAATAAAGATCAATGGACACTAGCACTGGGGCCGGAACAGGCCGACCCCCCCCCCTCAATATATATAATATATTATGGAGTATTTAAGGGGTACAATGTTCCATGGGTTCGATGAACCAGATGATGTCCATGTACAACCGAAATGAATACAGTTACCAAACAATAGTCTTGAAGTAGACGTTCAAAGTAGAGCGAACCACTTGAAGAAGTCTAGTCTCTACGGTCCCATGCCTTCACTAGAATCCACAGAGAGCGCCCCACTGGTGTTCCAGGACCACGCACAAGCAGGCGCTCCCGTACTAACGCCTGGCTCTCCCGATCTCGGCACCCACAGACCGTGGTTCTCCAAAAGCTTGAACTACCCGGCACCGAACGGGTGTTAGCAGCAGTGAATATCCCTCGAAAGATTTACACCAAAGACCTTCGTTTGAATCTCAATCAATGTACCTTGTAAAACAATGAATATGGCCTCTAATAGAGCTAGGCACCCACGCATGAGAGGAGATGGCCCAATCGCTGCTGTTGCTGGCCGCTCGCAAGAGAGAGAGAAATGAAATGAAATGAAATGATATATTAACGTCTTCAAAAGGCCAAAATGACCTATGAGACCAAAAAGGTTACAACAATTAGTGGATCTGATACAATGTCTGTGTAAGGAAAGCTAAAAACAACTAAACAACTAACTGAAACTGAAACAACTATGAGGAAAAAAGAGAGAGAGAGAGAGAGAGAGAGAGAGAGAGAGAACCAGCTGCAGCCGCTTGCGTGGTAGAGAGGGACGCATGTAGCTGCCCGCTTGTGGGAGAGGAAGACGCCTATGTGCAGCTCGCTTGTGGGAAAGAGAAGGAGGCGCCTAGGTGCAACCCACTTGTGGGCAAGAGAAGGTCGCCTGCAGCTGCCCGCTTGTGTGCAAGAGAGAGGAGGTCGCCTGCAACTGCCCGATAGCATGAAATGCAAGCGAGTCACCTATAGCTGCCCGCTTGTGGGAAAGAAGGCGTCGCCTGTGTGTAGCCTGCTTGTGTACCCAAGCAAGAGAGAGGCACCAAGCGATGGTGGGGGCACCCCTCGAACAGCTGGCCGGCCCACCCTTTGCATGGGGGCGGCCAGTTCCAAGGTTCCCAAGGGGGGGTGGGTAGGTGGCCATGCACCCACCCCCACACACACGATTGAGGGAGGGCTTCCCTCCCCACCATGGCCCATGTGTGGGTGCCCATAATGGGTGCCCACCCTACAAAGGGCACCATAAAATATTGAGGAGGCCGCCCACTCATTAATGAGTGTGAACCTGCAACCTTATAAAAAACAAAAGTTAGAAATAATGCTATAAAATAAACAAATGCAATACACTTACCACCTGTTCACTCGCAACAAAACTCGTCAGAAGACAGAGCAAACTTCACGACTCACTGGCAGGTGTCCCTGCTCAATAAGTGGCACGTCAGGCAAGCAAACACAAGAATACAAGTCACGCGAAAACAGTTCCAGGCATGCAAACATGAATGCATGTGCAAACAGTATCTTGGACATATCTCCCGTTCATGGAACAAGTACTAAACATTCCTGTCGGGCACAGTGATGGCACGACAGAAAGTATAAATCCCGGTCTTCCTATGGAGTGACAGTCCCATAGGTAAGACACAGATCCAGGCATGAGCCTCCCTATGGAGTGACAGTCCCATAGGCAAGACACAACACAAATACTGGCTCTTCCATGGCGTGACAATCCCATGGATAGAACACAGTCCAAAACATACACGGGTGGCACCAGTCTGGCTCCCGTCCATGTTATGCAAAATACTGGCCCCTTCACATGAGACATCGGCCTGGCCTCAAGTGAACAAGACACAGATCTGGAGATGGACCAAATGGTCGGCCAATTGGTGACATATTACACCCCCATTATGGTACTGGTTGGAGCTAGACAGATCTGCATTGCATTCTTGTATGCCCTACGCATATCATAGTAGCAAGGGAACCCCGTTTCCCCCCATTGGGAACGGTGGAACGCGTTCCCCCATCGCGTGGACCAGTGGAACGCTAGAAACGCATGGTGGAACGTGGAGGTGGTCAAAAAAATGTGGAACGGCAGGGAACGTAGGTGGAACGCTTCGTGGAACGGGCCAGGAACGCTAGCCTGCCGTTCCCCCACGTGGGAACGTGCAGATGACGTGGATTTAAAAAAAATGAAGCCCGTAAGCCTTGCAAGTTGCGCTAGGCGCTTTTCGGAAATTCGCACAAGTCCGTACGCCGCCCGTCGCCCGTCGCTTTTCGGAGTTCACGCCGTTGCTGTCCACGACTCCACGAGTACAGCCGCCAGCGCCCGTACTGTCCTGCCCGTACAACAGCGCCCGTACTGTCCTGCCCGTACAGCAGCTGTTCTTTCAACTTCTGAGTCCTGACATTCTGTACTACTGCCTGCATAGTACAGTCGCCCCAGCCACTGGCAGCCAGGCCCCCAGCCCTTGCACTGTGCAGACTACAGTCATCTAAAAGGCAAGGCAGCAAGAAGCTTTTCTCTTTCTTCTCTCTCTCTTTTTTTGTTTGAACTTTGAACTTTTGGTGTTTTAAAAATTACCTATGGTGAATCACAATCTGGACTGCACACTGGTGACTGCACAGTGCACAGTCTCTCCCCATTAAACAGAAGAAAAAAAAGGACTCATTTCTCTGGAATGGTTAACTTTGAAAGCCTATTCAACTTTTTGCCCGAATTTGCAGACATCATGGCTTACTCGGGTTCAAAGCGATCAGCTTCGAATGCTACTTGGTGGGACGAGGTTGAAAGGCTAGAAAGGTATTCATCTAAGGGAGGTGCAACACGATGGAAATGCAAGCAATGTAACAAAGAGAAGTCAAGAGGAGCAAACCGTGTGAGAGCACATCTATGCCATGTGAACAATGAAAAAGCACAAGTGAACAAATGCCCAGGGACAACACCTGAAATGCGTAGAGAGCTTTTGGCAAAGTACCCAAGTGAAGAGGAGAAAGCATGTGCACGAAAGAAACCGGCAGTTGATGCATCTTACTTCAGTAGACAAGGGGAAGATGTACACTTGGGAGATGGACAACAGTATGGAGGACTTGGGAGCTTTGCATTTTCCCAAGATTCGCAGTCTATGGGTGCAAGTTCCGGCAAGCAGCAAACCTTGGGAGCAGCTTGGGATCCCCGCAAGAAAGAGAGGGTAGATGCAGCTGTTGCAAGGTTCTTTTATCATGATCATGTAGCATTCAATGTTGCAAGGTCTCCATATTTCATTGAAATGGTCTAGGAGATTGCACGGTATGGCCCAACATACAAGCCTCCTTCATATGAGACCATACGCACCACCTTGTTGCAAAAGGAGAAAGCTGCAATTGAATGTGCTTTAGAGTCTGTGCATGAAAGTTGGGCAAAGAATGGTGTGTCACTTATTGCAGATGGTTGGAGTGACACTCGAAAAAGGTCCATTCATGGCATGGTTGCTTATTCTCGAGGAAGAATGCAATTCATTTCCTCACATAATGCTTCTGGGACTGGAAAACCTGCAGATCAGCTTGTGGAAGAGTGGGCCGAAGGTATTGAGAAAGTTGGACCAGAGAATGTTATTCAGTTCTTAGCTGATGGTGAGGCAACAAATAGAGCAGCTGGTCTTAAGCTTGAAGACAGGTATCCGCATATCACATTCAGTCCATGCTTTGCTCATTGTTTGAGCAACTTATTGAAGGATGTTGGCAGCTTGCCATGGGTTGATCCACACATTCAAAAAGGCAAGGAGATAATAAGCTTCATTCAAAACCATCAGTTTATTTTGAATGAATTCCGCAAGAGATCGGCCAAAAAGGATCTCTTGAAGTACTCAGAGACACGCTTTGGTTATAACTTTCTCATGATGAAGAGGTTATCCAAAGTGCAATTGCCTTTGAAGCAGTTGGTTGTATGCAATGAGTGGATGGGATGGGCACTTTCTCGCTCAAGAGCCGGCATAGAGGTTGCAAGAACCATACAAGACTTCACATTTTGGGATGAAGTCAATACTATCAATGCTATGATGAAGCCGATCATGCGCTTGATGCGGATTGCAGATGGACGGGAGCCATGCATTGGCAAGGTTTATGAGGGGGCTGACCGAATGATCGAGAAAATAGGGGAAATGGGCTTGTCTGATGAGAAATATGCAGAGGTTCGAGAATTATGTGAAGCACGATGGAATGGTTATCATTCTCCTATGCATGCTGCAGCGTATATGTCTTGGATCCCGAGTTCCAAGGATGTGGACAAGAGGCCGATGATGAGGTGATGGATGGTTGGGAGACAGTGCTTTCTAGGCAGGTTCGTGATGCAGATAAACGAAGGTTGGTGAAAGACCAACTTGGATTTTATCGCAGCAAGTTGGGAAGGTTTGGATCGGCTGATGCTCAGAGAGATAGGTTTAAGATAGGGGCTGCTTTATGGTGGGAGGATTATGGGGCTTGTACACCACAGCTTCAATCATTGGCAGTAAGGATCTTGTCTCAAGGTGCAAGCTCCTCTCCGATTGAGCAGCTATGGAGTGTGTTCGGCCATGTTGCATCCAAGAAGAGGAACAAATTTGGGACAAAACAAGTCAATGACTTGATTTTTGTAAGTGCTAATTTGCGCTTGCTTGGTGATATGGCATCTCCCAAACCAGAGAAGTTTATATTGCTTGATGAGGAGTCCTCGGATGATGAGGAGACACATGGACTTGCAGATACTGGTCAGGATGGGATTGAAGATTTGGATGCTGCAGATGTTGGTCTTGATGATATGGCTTTCTTGGATGACATAGATGATAGTCTCCTTGATGGCATCACTGGCAGTAGCCATGCATGATATCTCCTTACTATTTGCAATGTGCATGTCACCTTGAGGCTTGGACTTTGGACTTGGATTGTTTCTTTTATCTAGGCTGTGCCATGTGGGCCACATTTTGTGCTTTTTGTCACTTATGTCATGTATGATGTGGGCTAATTTATTTTGACTTGTGAGATCTGTTCAGTGTTAGTATCTAGCCATGCAAATTATGGTGCACTAGACTTTAGTGTGTCTCTGATTTGGTTATATAAATGTGCATTGTATGTTAAGATTTATCATCATTTCTAGGAATTATCTAGGTCGTTCCCTGTTTCCGTTCCCCCTCGTTCCCGTTCCCCCTTTTTCTCGTTCCCGTTCCCCGGGTGGTGCTTTCGTTCCGTTCCCGTTCCCGTTCCGTTGCTACTATGACGCATATAGGTTGCATACTGAGCCTCTAGCAGTAGTGCTCCATCCATCACACCCCCCCACTAGCTCAGCACTTTCATAGTTTATTTCATGTTCATTTTGTCCTTTTTTTTTCTAGACATCGAGAGGACATTGACAGTTGTACATTGATTTGTCTTAATACAGCTTTCTTTCTTTCTTTCTTTCTCGGACGTATAGATCATATTTAGTCTCTTGGGATTGTTCCTACAATGTTGAAAAAGCTTCGTTCATCACAAGTGTGGGTAAGAAACAAAATGGACTAACCCTTCTCTCTCTCTCTCTCTCTCTCTCTCTCTCTCTCTCTCTCTCTCTCTCTCTCTGTGTGCATCATTGTCATGGCTTGAGCTTCCATCTCATCTCTTGTAACATGCGTTGCGGAAGCATGTTCATGATTAATGCTAAGCAAAGAAGATTGACGCTAATCCTACGTTCAACAAAGACACAAAAGAGAAGGAGCTCCAAATAGGATTTGGAAAGATCTACCTGCTCGATCTGCGGTTCTGGTTCTAATTCTGATTTTGGTTCTGATTTGGCCTCTGACTCTGGTGCTAGTTCTGGTTCTGGCACGTGCATCTTGGGTAATGGCACCTCCTCGGAAACACACCTTTCTGTGATCATGTCTCTTGAGAACCCTGGTCTTAGAAGCTCTCTTTTTGTTGCAGCAATGCCCTCAGTCTTGGACTGCTTCACAACCCAAGGTGATTCCTTCTTGGCCTTTGTTGATGCTGCCATGAACTATGGCCATGTTTCCTTGAGTTGTGCCCATCTTTGCTCATACAAAAGTTGGTCTTGGTGCACCTCTTCCTAAAGCTTTACTTGATGTGCTTCTTTCTCGAGTTGCCGATGGTCCTCTTCTGTGAGTTGTTGCCTAAACTCGACGATGATTTGTTCGTACTAGGCTTGGCGTTCTTGTTTCCCCTTGTATCGTTCATCTTCCCATCTCCAAACAACTCTGCACTCATGATATTGTTTTGCTGTTTTTTCTGTTGTAATCAGCCCAAAAACCCTAACCCTAGAATTCTACATGCTTTCTAAACTCCCTAGGATCATGCTAGGCTAAATTCTAGACTTTCTAGCACTATACTATGCTGAAAATGAGGAAAAAGCTATGCAAAAACACAAATTTAACGCAAAAACACAAACCCTATTTTTCCACAAAACATTGTTTAAAAAAGTAATATTTTGTGTCCAAACAACGCCCAAAAGGTGTCCCAACCATTGGGCTATGTCTTGGGCACTTTCAAGAGCTTGTAGGATTGCGAAATCCACTCTACATCTACCCCTAAATTTGCCCATATATTTGCTAATAAGAATATCCATGTCTATGAGCATCGGAATTAATGGATGCACATGA
Organism: Cibotium barometz; assembly: GCF_041138505.1. Taxonomy (NCBI): domain Eukaryota; kingdom Viridiplantae; phylum Streptophyta; class Polypodiopsida; order Cyatheales; family Cibotiaceae; genus Cibotium; species Cibotium barometz. The sequence continues at coordinate 46,930,734 of NC_141047.1, forward strand.
CATCTCTCTACTTGCAATCTAGTCCACACCTATCATGGATATATTTATCCTCCATAGTTGCATATGTGTGATCCTGGATGCCAATATGGTATCAGAGCTAGGCTGAACGCCATCTCCATTTTTTGTTGGACTGCCCCACCATCAAAACCTGCGTTTTTTCTTCCATTTGGCCTTGCTGTTTTTTGAACTGAGCCGGTGCCATCACCATCATTAAGGGTGCATTTTTGTTGTTTCCGCCACAATTGAAGCTCATGATGTCACCACCTTCACCACCTTGCCGCCACTATTGATATTGATGATGGCGTTGCCGCTAGCCCTACTCTGTTCCAGCCCGCATGTAGATTTGCCCACACCAACCACCAATGGCTCCATTATTTAAGTGCGCTCCAACTACCTGGCGCTTTGCTCTTAGTCTCCTTCGCCCTCCTCTACCAAACGTTCACCACCACCTTCTCTTCAATGCCCTACTTCAGAGGTGCTTTTGTGCTTCCCCTAGCCTCTGCAACAAACTCTTGCACATGCTAGCAAAAGTATTAAGTAATCATATCAGTATCTTTCTGCGATAAAATATCATGGAGGCGCTCATCCTTTCCCTTGGATCCTCTATCTTGGATCACACCTAAAACAATTGAAACCATCCCTAGTCCAAACATCACCACGAGACATCTGCTCTTTGCAAGTACACTTCCCACACTTGACCATCAAGTGTCGGAATCTTGGAGACGACGATGCAAAAGGATCTTCATCAACATCAAGGGTAAACTCTTGTTCTAGTCCCTTTTTTTATCAAGGATTCTCTGCCTAAGATGTCCCCCTAAATCTGAATATTTTGTAGTCATGGGTTCTCTGCCCGAGATGTCTTCCGAAATCTAAATCTTTTTGTAGCCTTGTTTTTAAAAAAGGCTCGGCTCTTTTTTATCCTACTTCCCCTACTTAGAGCTAGGGGGGATTGACTATGGATAGACTGATGTAGGCATTATGTATGGTCAAGCTCTTGTATCAAGCCTAACAAAAAATTTCAAGTGTTGGCATCATTGTGTTCTTTTGTATCACATGATTGCACTCCAAGAGCCCAAATCATCATACTGAAAGTCTCTCTCTTAGATGACACTCCTTTACTCCGAAGGGGGTTTGTTGGATTTTTTCACAGTCTAGTAGTGTGTCCATTGGTGTGAACACCCCCTTAGCCTTATTAAGGTCTAGGTCAAAAGATGAGGATTGATGCCTATAAAAGCAATGTACAGGTGGAAGTATTATCATAATTCATTCATCATTGTGTTGTGCAATCAATCTCTCTCTCTCTCTCTCTCTCTCTCTCTCTCTCTCTCTCTCTCTCTCTCTCTCTCTCTCATTGTCAAGGCTTGAGGTTCCATCTCATCTCTCTACTTGCATGCTACCCCACACCTATCATGGATATCTTCATAGCTGCATGTGTGATCCTGAATGCCAATAGGGGCTCTGCGTGCCTAGCATTGACAAGTTTTGAAGGGCATTTTTGTTACAATGAAAACTCCATTTAAAAATTCGCAAGCACACAACTTGAAACACCAAACTTTGATCAATACATGAGCAACTTGATACTTACAAGGTAATGTACGAAAAACTTCCACTCTTTCTTTCGAACTTCTGCCCTTTGGATCTATGCAAAAACAAAGTTAAGTCAATTAGGTATAAAAGTCAAATAACCACATTAATTCCATGACTACCTAAATTAGTATAAGGCCTTAGTACCTTGGTACATCCTCTGAGACCTTAATAAAAGGCCTAAATCAAGGCCTTAGAAACAAGGAAACAACAGACTAACTTCTAACAACCATAGCAAGCACCTAAATAAGATCCTATATGCCTTCCAATTTCTATTCAAAAATTATTCTCAAGTATGAGATAATAAACATATTGTAAAGCTAATAAAGGGGGCGTATTTTAATTTAAAAAGGACAAATGAGAAAAGGAAAAAGGGGGATGTAAGGCCAATTTGTCAAAATGTGAGGGTTTAAAAGAGATAAACAACAAAACACAAGCACACCCAAATACCTAAATGTCACGTGCACACCGTTCTTGGCATTAAGCAAAGGCATTTGAAGCATTATCCAGGCATTTATAGCATGTTCCCAAGCATTAAGGTATCCAAGCATTGAGTGAGCATGATGGCATCTAAGCATTTCAAGCATTAAGCAAGGCTTGGTGGGCAGCTGACAGCACCTACAAACCAGCCAACAGCAGTCTTTAAGCATTTAATGAAGTCGTGGGCTGGCCGACCAGCAGCATTCTCTCATATATAAAGCAAGTGCATCATTCATCTCAGATCATCTGATAGTTCCAACATATTCTCAGTGTTTCCTTCCTAGGGAGCAAAGGGAAGACAGCAGATCAGCATCTTCATTCAGCAGTTCATCATCAGTATATTCAGCAGCATACAGTTCATCTTCCTACCTCCTACATAGAGGAAAACCGGCATCTAAGGGTGGACCTCAGCATTGGAGAAAGGATCAGTCATTCGTCATCAGCATTTCTCATCCTAAGAAGGATATTCTTTAGGACAGCATCATAGATCTGTTTAGATCTCATTGTAAACGCATTCATTTAATATAGTTGCATTGCATTGCATTGACATCATTGTCTATCTCTTAAGTATCATTAAGTGAAGTATAGTTTAGCCTAAGGTTGTTTTACTACGATCAATTACTCACATGTCACACTAAACTACTGTATTCTATTACTATTGTGAGAAAAGCTCTATTTGCATGCCGTCAATCTAGCTCAAGGATGATTAGTTCCCAATTAGCGTTCGACAAGCTAGCTCACCACCCAACGAGAACGTCAAATCACCCCCAAGCATAGGGGCTAAGTTTCCTTCCATACAAACCACAACAAACCAGCCCTAGCATCCCATACCGCCTACACCCGCCTTAAAAGGGCTACCGATGGACCGTCTGCATCACACAACAGACTAATAGGGGTGAAACAGCACTCGGTACATACCCCATGTGCACGATAACACAATACAACAATAAACCCACACATAACCCACACTTACATAGCTTTTGGCAATAGCCAATAAAAGCTTTACTTATGGGATTATTAACTTATAAGCTTCATTATTAACGTGTAAGCTTTTATGAGCCTTAACCCTTATAATCAACTTGCTTTCTAATCTTTTGGGCCTCGTAAAACCACATATTAGCCAACCTAACCCTAGGACTAGTAAAACTAACCCTTAGGGTTAGCCTCACGTACATGACAAGAAGCAAGTGTGGACTCCAAACACAAAAAAACAAGGGGAGGAGATGTTGGGGAACCTTATTGATAGGTCTTTTAGGATCGTGCCGCACACCTCAGAACCAAAAGGAGGGGCCCATACCATAATTGCAAGGCATTTCATGAAACACATTTCATAAAGGTATATTAAAAAAAATTCAAAACGTTTCAAGAACATCATGTACAAGGAGGTTCAAGTCCCAAACAAATCCCAATTTGAGCCTTGATATATTTAGCAAACCCTGTAGAAGTATAAACATACACAAGACGCATCATTTTGTACTCTTAAGACAGGTTGCAACCATAGTCGCATGTAATGGAGACAGCAACAAAAACGAAAAATGTCTCCACAACCAAAACTGCATGAAACTAGCAAACAAAAAAGGCTAAGAATCAGCACGTCTTTAATATTAACATCATATAGTAGATGTAAATAGAAATGATGAAAAAAGTTGAGAGAAATTGGGATATATTTGAAAAGAAAAACAGTTAAAATTGAAAAAATGTGGAGAAATTCCTCAAGTGAGATTAGAAAATGAACAAAAACGACGCCTCCAAAAAATAGAGTTTAGCCATTTTGGCTACTTAACAACCATTTCTTGATAATATGGGTACAACTCAAGAGAGTCAAGCTGGCCAAAAAAACAAACGAATTTCCAAATCTAAACAAAAAAGGGTAAAATCAGCCAACTTGATTTTACCAATGTTATGATAACATCTCTAACCTTGGATTAGGTTAATCCGAAGGCTCACATTAGGCACCTATTGGAGAGGTCTCAAAAAAAGGATGGTAGAATGCGATTGTGTGTACAAAGGGCTAAATAAACTCATTGCTCATTGTGAAGAATCGATATTCTTTATTAAGGATAAATGATTTGGTAGATCGTCTAGAGGATGCAAAATATTTCACCAAGGTCGATATGCGATTAGGTGTATAGCACTTGCACCTATGTGCTAGGGTTTTCTAGAGATAGAAAGAAGAGTGCGACAAAATCACACATACAGCACACACGAGTCCTAAACTATTGCTTTGTATCATGTACAAGAAGAAGTAATACAATTGAAATTCAAGTACAAGATGTGGCAAAGAATGAAGACGTTAAATCACAACCCTATGACCTATTGTTCACTCCTGGCTAGCACTTCGCCTACAGAGAAACACTCTGTGAAGTACAACGTTTAGGAAAGCAAATGAATATGACGATTCGGTGGCCCACGTATGTATATGCACCAATGCTTCTAGTGGGCCAACTGTACATGTCATCACTGCCACATCATCATTGCCATGTGGCAATGCCACATGTCCTTTGTTTTGTCCGACTTTGCCTATCGGCTGCTATCTGATGTCTCGCTCTGTCCTACATACTCGTAGGTGTGTCACATTCTCCCCTACTTGCATTGTAGTTGTCCTCAACTCCACGATGTCACATATAAAGTGCCCTTCCATAAAGGAAAAGATCCAAGCAAAGCTCATCCAACAAACCCAAGATCTCGAACACTACGAGACCACTTGACGTCCATTGCAAAGGCTTACATTTCATCCTCGCCGCCTCAACACGAAGACCTATAGGGAAACTTGCACATAACCTACTTTTGTCACCAATATGTGGATGGCTTTTGGATGCATGTGCAAGCTTTGGGAAGGGGTATTATCCAGTACAAAGGACAGGGCACCTCGAAACAGTTTCTTGGACACAGAAATGGTCATTGGAGCTCAAGTGTCAAGTGGAAATCATGTATGGTGAGCTCCCGAGGATTTGCCAGAAATTTGGCATTGAAACATGTTCTACATGGTGCTCATATACATTTCTAATAAGGTGGAATACCAAGGAACATACTCCTAAAATCTAGAAAGGTTACTATTTTTATACATCCTCAAATGGAAATTCTATTCGCGTCATTACGTCCGTAAGTTGTGTAAATGGGGAGACATGTCAAAGCACATTTGGCAAAAGGTCTACCAGTTGGGATATTTTTAAGATAAAGGTTATGGGAGGACCCATCTGTTAGATTGAGACATGTGGCAAGAAAGTGGATCAAAGTGAGACAAGTGGCCTCACACTTGTCACTTCAGCTATTGTGCAGATTGGAGCCCTCTCTCTTCATTTGGAGGCTCTCTTGCTGCACACTAGCCTCTACCATGTTGGTTGCCCGCATTCTCGTCAACTACTACTTTTGGAGAGTTCCTACACTCCTTCATTCCCCTCAATATAACATTTCTTTAGCCTCTTTATGGTTGCACTACATACTCCGGGATCTTCTTGTGTATATAGAGCAGAGTTGCACGCCTATATCTCTCTCTCTCTTGTGCTGTATTTTTTTACATGCGTTTTGCTCGTGTTCCCAGATCTAGTCATCATCTCTGCTGCCTATTCTGACATGGTATCAGAGCCCTAGGCTCTAGATAGTTCTTGGGATTTGTGTGGGCAAGAGGGGGACTGTTGTGTGATTGGTGGACTGTTTGGGACTGTTCGGGAAGAGGAGAAGCAAGAGGACGGCGGGCTGATTTGCTGGACAGCCACTTTGCAGGTATTAGTTCTTCTTTGTTCCCACCCACCCACACTTTTCAGAGTACATTTCCGCAATGGCAGATCTGTTTGAGATGGTCGAGAGGCATGTGAAGATCCCGACACTCCCCACGTTCCCGGTGGACCGTCAGTTGGACGAGAGCCACTACGGCATATGGAAGGTTATGATGGAATCTGTTTTTGAGACTTCCAAGAAGCCATTCCAAATCCAAGCAGAAAACAATATCCAAAAGTAGATCGCCGAGAATCAACACAAACAAAAATCAACATCCGTGAATCCCACCAAATCAAAACCACTAGAATTAGTGATATCATAACTGGATGTGCCGCGAAGATATCGAAGAACTTGCAAAGCAGTTTGCTAGTGAGACCGTCAAGCCGCAAAGAAGAACTGACTGAGAATACTCAATGCATAATTGAGGTAGAGCAATGAACCAACCAACTACCGATAACCGATAGAATCAACCAAAGGAGAATCATCTTCCTTTGAGAGCTTGAAACTAGGATCCATTGGACAATAGAGTGGAGTACAATCTGTCAAACCATAAAGAGAAAGCAAATCGCACATACTTCTCTTGAGAAATAAAAAATGCAATCATCACGTTGCCATACTTCAAGACCAAGAAACTAATGAGATCAATCATCTCAATCTGCTGTGAAAGCTGAAACTGAACATGAGTGACTAACTGAGAAGTGAGAAGCAGCTCTTGAAAGAATGAGATCATCCACATATAGCACAATGATACAAATATCACCATAAGAGAGAAAGACATAAAGATTTGAATTTGGATAAGCTCTCAAAAAGCCAAGTGAAATCAAGATGGCATCAAGCTTCTGATACCAAGCACGGGGTACCTGTTTGAGACCATATAGAGCCTTTCGTGATAAATAAACATGATCTGTGTGTCCCATAATCTCAAATCTTGGAGGTTGCTCAAGAGTCAACATGTATCTCCTCCTCTAAATCTTCGTTCAGAAAGGCAAATTTAACATCCATCTGAAGCATCAACAAAAGCTTCCAAAAATGAGCAAGATAATTGATTATCGATTCGCCATGTTTCTGCATAAAATGCTCCCACGGTTTCTTCGATTCACGCTCGTAATCTACAATAAACTCCTAGACGATCGCCTTGCGATAGTCATCCCAGCAAGTCACGAAGTGATACCTAAGTTGGTCTTCCCACTAAAAGAAAGCGGCACTTATCAAAGCCGTACGCACTAAATGAAGCTGAAAAATATCTGAACCACCTGCTACTGCCAACATGGCAACCATCTCACGGATCCAATTGGTTACGACTTCTCCATCTATCTTTCCATTGAACTTAGGAGGGTTCAAAAGCCCCAGTAACTGAGCTTGTTCCTCACGAGGTGTGGAGGAAGAACACGGCAAACCGATAGCGAGCCCCCTCCCTGGTGCCTACCCGCCATCACCCTCTCCTCTCCCTGCTCACCATTGTTGAAAGCTTCAAAGAACCCAAGCATAAAATAATTGCATAAAAACTCAACTTAAAAAATAAAGCAGAAGAGATTGCACGACACACTATTGGGTCCAATGTGCCCTTACCAAAAGTGAGCCCACGCTTCTAATTGGTGTATTTCAATCATATTTAGAAAAAGCACTAGTGGATCTCAAAATAGCTTCCCTTACAAATATGTCGACTTCAACAAAATCAGCTTGCTTTGTTTGAGCGTGCAAGCTTTCTACCAAAAATAAAGTGAAACTATAGCCTTACAATTGTATCACAATTGTGGCCAAAAATAATAAGTCATAAGAGAGCATTCACATGCTCTAGAAAATGTAGGCGCCACCCAAAATGAAATAAGTGACGCATGTTGCTCAAAAATCAAATAACGGCCGTCCAAACCATAGTCGAGTCATAATAAATATTTCCGGACCTCGACGAACTCGCCTCCGTGATCCTGTTCAATAATCTGCACTTTATAACTACGTCGTCAATTAATACATAAATTGACAAATATAAAATAACCAGATCAATAACAATAAAAATATCCTGGCAATGCATCCTGTACTCATACACATGTATGGAATCACCCGCATACGCATGGTAAGCTACAATCGCAAACAAAATAAGAGAGGCGTCCCAAACTTATTCGCCCAACATAACTGCCATCGCTCCCTACCCACCTAGTGCGTTTGTGCCTCCCCTTGCGCGCCATTGCCCTTTCCTCCCCCCTTGCCACCTTCACCGTCTCCTCCCCTTGTCGGCCGTCTACACCCATTAGAGACCTATAACTAAACCCGTAACATCTCTCTCAAAAACAAGTGAAGAAATCATTGTAACCTGCCCTTTTTTTAAAGGTAAGTATGGTGTGCAAGTCATTTGAGCAAAACATCGAACTAACGAATCCTCCACAGCATGGATCGCACATAATGGACAGCAACAGGGTCATGTGTCGCAAGGCTCTGACAGAAAATGGTAAAAACACCTAGACTCCAAGGCAAGCCAAAAAGGATCGTAGGCAGCAGTAAAGGAGGTCTGACACACATGCTACAAAAGCATGGCTTCATCACAACAGCGGGAAGGCCAAAAAATCTATATAAACAGATGTATTGGGTTATTCTTGCTTTGTTTTCCCCTTATTTGCTAGAAACCCTAGCTAATGGGGCGAAACCTGGCTAGCCTGGCAACCCTAGCTAATGTGCCCTCACAGAACATGTGCTTAAAAAACGCTGGCTCATGTGCTCTGACAGAGCATGTGTTGAAAAAACCCTAGCTACCGTGCCTTGATGGCGCATGTTTTAAGAAAATCCTAACTAGGGTATTGAAGCGGAGAGAGGAAGAAGGCACACCTTGGCCTCGTAGATAAGCGGGCCGTGGTACGCGAGGACCTTCTCGCCCTCGCGGAAGAGCCCGTTGTCGCTGGCCCCTTCGCTGTTATCACCGCGGGCATCATCCTCCTTACCGCCAGTCGTCGAGCTCCCCATGTCTGTCACCCCCCCCTTGCAAATTCAAAATACTACTACTCCCCCGCCCCCTCTCCCTCTGTCCAAGCTCGTCGTTGCGGGGATTTAAATTGTGCTTGTGGCCACTGGCTTCTCGTATACTAAAATCTTGAAATAAGGCACCAAAATAGTCTTTTAAATAATTAGGACTAGTTTTTTAAAGAATGGATGATTCTTTTTAATCACACATGGGATATGGAGAGTCAAGAGTTACTTGAGGGCCCTTCTATATAATAGGGGCATGGGGCACACTCAAGGGATGTTATCTTGAGGCTAGGTGATGATATGATGTTCTCTTGTGTAGAGGATTGTATCTACTCTCATGCCATTTCACATTACTACTACATGCTGCTGGATTGGATTCATACCTCTTGGTGGTATGGAACATCAAGGTAAAGGTATGAGGTATTTCATTATAATTCATGTGTGCATCCCTTGGGCTCGGGGGTGGTTGGGTGGATGAGTTTATGCCTGATTTATGCATGTTTATGCATAACAATTATTTAGAGAGATCTTAGGGTTTTAACAGTTGCTTACTCATGGGAGAAGACAAGCCGTGCTAGATATTGAGCTTTCGATGTGGATTATTTGTCTTTTATAAAAGTTATGTTTTTCTGATGGAGGAGATTACTTCGGCCTAAGAAAGAGCTAAGTATTCTTGCAAAGTTGAAGTATTTGTTACTCTCTTCTAAATTTTGCAAGATTGCTGTGGACCACTTACCCTTATCGAGATTGGCAAGGAGGTGTATTGTTTTTGTAACTATTTGCTCTTTTCACATGATGGAATCCTTGTGCGGACACTGGACAAGTAGAAGAAGACATGGGAACAAAGACCATAAGGTGTGCACATGGAAAAGCACCATTTCTGGTCAAAAAGCAGAGAAAAGAAATAAGTCAAACTAAGTTGACCGCGAGCCAGGAGCACCACTGGCATGAGGAGACCACGTGCCATGTTATCCACCGGCTCTCTCTCACACAGTTGTACCCATAGCATGGAATCTCTGTCTCTCTCTCTTCACCCCTTTCGTACATACACAGCAAAACTGCTCTCTCTGTCTTTCTCACACACAGCCCCTCATTTGTGAAAATAGAGCAAAGGCTTGCAGGAGCATGCCTCTCTCTCTCTCTCTCTCTCTCTCTCTCTCTCTCTCTCTCTCCACACGATAGAGGCAATGTCGTGGGCATTTGTCTGTGGAGGAGAGGGGGAGAGCATAGGCGGTGGAGAGGGTGAGAGCGTGAGGGGTCATGGGGGCTAAGCATAGGGAGAGCAAGGGGGAGGTCGCTTCTGCGAATTGCGAGGGGGACTGAATAAGGCACCAATAAATATTAATAGCCCCCTATAGCCTCTATTATGGAAATTGAGAAAACTTTACCAAATCATGCAAAAATGTCAAATCAATTCATATTTATCTTCAAAAATTAAGGTTATGGCCTTACACTTTAAGGTTGCTACTAACTTATAAGCATGCCATGTGTCCACAATCCCCCCAAAATTGTGCTGGTTTGCCAAAGCTTAGACCTTGCTTATGTGAGCGTAAACCCACTCCCTTACTCTACAAGCACCGGAGGAAAAAAGACAATCCTCCACTTGAATCTAAGTGCAAAGAGAATACACATGCACATGCACAGAGAGAAGACCCCTTATGAAGTTATGTTACTAATGTAGATATGAAAATGTTTTCAAACAAGTTTTTTTATTATTGCTAGGCTCACACGTCTCTAGACTCACGTCTGTAGGCTCACACGTCTCTAGACTCACGTCTGTAGGCTCATGTCCACAGGTACATATGTAGGTTCACACGCCTCTATATTCACGTATCCAGGCTCACATTTACAACCTCACGTCTGTAAGTTCACATATGTAGGTTCACATGTCCAGGTTTACGTCTTTTGGCTCACGTGTCTATTTTTACGCCTCTAGATTCATAACTCCAAGCTCATGTATCCAAGTTCATGTCTCTTGGCTCATGTGTCTAGGTTCACATCTCTACATTCATGCCTCCAAGGTTATGTATGCACGGACATGTCTAAGTTCACGTATAGAAACTTATGCACAAACGTGTCTAGGTTCACATATACAAACTTATGCCTCTAGACTCACATCTGTAGGCTCACATCTGTAAGCTCACAACTTTTTTGTTGCATCATTAGGAGAGCGATGTTGTGGAACTACCTTTGTTAACTTATTTTACTTGTAGTTTTACCCTATTGCTATGTGAGGCTTTGGCTCAATAATCACAATACAATTCAAGAAAATAGAATTTTACACAAATTTTTGAGGCAAAAAGAGAACAATTCTATATATAAACAAGAAATCTTATAACAATCTGATATGAAGCACTCTTGGAGGAAAGAGTTCGAACCACCGACCACCCTCGAGCTATCTCACTCGCACTCTCACTCTCATGAAAAACTTGCACTCACACTCGCACACGCACTCTCACTCGCACTCTCAATCTCTTCTTCAATTTTTTGTGTATTCCTCTTCTTCACGTCGCAAGCCAAAAGTAGTCCTTTCTGGAGTTTTCTTGATCTACGTGCCATATTTTTGGCGATGTTGCCCTTTTTTAAGAAAGTGTGTTCGGGAAGCTTTCTTCACATGCGCGGTCATCAGTCCCATGAGATCATGTTTTTTTTAACACTAGGAAAACAGCCCTTTTCCATGGTGCGCCATTCGCGCCTCGGTGATCCTATGAGGATGCTCAATAGCTCATCTCGAACATTCATCCTCCTCTTCGACTTTGTATCTCTTCGTCCAAGGCTAAATCTTTGTCCTTGACCTCCGTTTAGGACGACCTGCAATGTCTCGACACGAAAATCTAGGCACATTTTTAGCACAAAACCACTCAAAACCTACTTTGGAGTCACCAAACGGATATAAAATAATGTGAATCACAAAGATTTCACTTGAGCACAGTTGTTCTATGTACAAAACCAAAAAAATTTCTCATACAAACCTTCTCCTAATTCCACCTCTAACCTAATCAAAACTCACCCACAAAAATGGCAACTATCTTAAAATGACCAAAACCAAAAATTTCCTACAACACAAAATTTTGTCGAAACATGTTAGATATCCTAAAACAAAACATTCAACACACTTTCTACAACAAGAATTTATGAAAAATATTTATACAAAATTATGAGGCGTCATAATCACCCCTTCTTTGAGAACTATGTCCTCAGAGTTTAAATGAAGGAAACTCTGTATGCAATGAATCTAAGTCTACCCACGAGGCATCTTCTAAGGGATATACATCCCACTTAACCAAAACTTCAACTATATTCCTATTTCTAAGTTGTCTCATTCTTCTATCCAAAATGAATTGAGGTTCAACCCTTAAACTCCCATCTTCCTGAATCCTAAATTTATCCTGCAAAACATGAGAAGGATTAGCAACATAACTTTTCAATAAACTCACATGGAAAACAGGATGCACTTTTATATTGGTAGGCAATTCTAGTTCATAAGCCAATGTTCTCACCCTCTTTAAGATTTTAAAAGAACCAGCGAAATGGGGTGATAGTCTCCTATCCTTCCCAAGAATCAAGTTACTCTTCTTAGGAATGACTTTCAGAAATACCATATCACTAACTTTGAACTCACTAGGTGCATGCTTCTTGTCATAATAGAGTTTCTGTCTATGTTGAGACTTCTTGATACACTCCCTAATAGTCTTGCCTTCCTCATCCATCCTCTTAAGCATCTCTTTTGAAACCTCAACTTGGTTCTCTGGGTCTGAAAAGTTCACCGGTGTATAACAGTTTTGCCCATAAACAGCCTCGAAAGGTGTCATTTGGATGGAGCTATGCCATGAATTATTGTAAGAAAACTCGACTAAAAGGTAAGAATTCAATCCAATTGGTTTGCTTTTCATTGACATACATTCTAAGAATATCCTCTAACACTCAGTTTACTCTCTCAGTTTTCCCATCTGTTTGAGGATGAAATGCGGTGCTCATTCTAAGCTCAGTATACCAATGGCTCTGAATGTGGCTTGCTAAAAATTAGATGTGAACTTTGAATCCCTATCAGACACTATATTTTGGGGCATACCATGTAAACAATAAATTTATTTCACAAACTACTTGGCTACCTCAAGAGCACTATTTGTCTTCTTCATAGGAAAGAAGTGAGCCACCTTCGTTAAACGATTGACAACTACAAAGATAGTGTCATATCCTCCTTTAGCACTGGGCAATTTAGTGATAAAGTCCATTGAAATTGATTTCCACTTCCTGGAAGGAATGTCTAAAGGTTGCATTTGACCTAGCATTCTATGTTTTCAATCTTCACTTGCTGATAATGTAAACATTCTCTAATATAACATTGGACATCACTCTTCACACCAGGCCGAAAATAAGCTTTTTGGACCTTATTGTATGTTTTGTTATATCCAACGTGTCCAGCAATTGGTGCATCATGACAATCATGAAGAATTTTGGCCTTAAAAGATGATTCACTAGGCACACAAAGTCTCTCATTATAGTACAAGTTCCCCTTGACCAAATGATATTTTCCCTCAACACTCTCAGATGGAGTCTTGGCAATTCTCTCTAAGATGCTCACATAAAAGGGATCTCTCTCAATTTCTGCTCTAATGTTTTCGACAGTCAAGGAATTAATCAAGGGTCGCCTACGCAAAGCAACAGCCACCTTGTTCTCCTTACCCTCAATGTATTTGATCTCAAAATCATACTCGCATAGGAGGTCCATCCACCTCCTTCGCCTCTCCAATGGTTAAGGGCATGAACAACTGCGGCCAACTCATGGTCACAGGTAGGATACTTCTCTTCATGGCTCCTAAGTTTCCTTGACTCATATTCTACTACTCGTCCATCTTGAGAGAGAACACATCCAATTTGTGTTTCACTAGCATCGCAAGTTACTACAAAAGGTTTCCCCATTTTTGGTATTTTCAAAATATAGTTAGCAACCTTAGCTTTTTAAGTGTCAAAAGCTACTTGACACCTTTCATCCCACTTGAACTTTTTTTCTTGTTTGGTGAGATCGGTCAATGGAGAAGCTATCTTAGAAAAGTCTCTAATCTGTTTTCTCTCGAATTGTGCCAATCCTATGAAGCTCCTCACATCTGTCACACACCTGGGTCTAGGCCATTCCATAATCATTTTAATCTTCTCGGGATCTATGTGGATACCCTCCTTAGAAATGACACGGCCTAAATACATAATCTTGTCCTTAGCAAAGAAACACTTGCTCATCTTTGCATACAATTTGTGATCCTGCAACTTTTGAAGTGTTTTCCTAAGATGAATTTCATGATCTTTAAATATCATCTAAGAACACAAGAATGAAATCATCCAAATATTCACGAAACAAATTATTCATTAAACACGTGAAAGTAGCGGGTGCATTAGGCAATCCGAAAGCAAGAACAGTGAACTCATAATGCCCATACCGAGCCCTAAATGCAGTCTTAGGAATGTCTGCTTCTCTGATGCGAATTTGATGGTATCCAAATCGCAAGTCAATCTTGGTAAAGAAAGAGGACCCGCTCAGTTGACTTAACAACTCATCTATATGAGGTAAAGGGTACTTATTCTTAATGGTTTGCCTATTCAACCCTCTATAGTCAATGCAAAGTTGCTATAGTCAAGAGCTCCTGCACACTGTATACATAAATCAATATCAAAACATCTTTCTCCACCATGATTATTCAGTGTAAATGACACGGTTGACCCTTTTTTTAACTTACTACCTTGGGTCATAGACATGAACCGCCATGGTACACCAGTTTATCACTTTACGTGTGTGTGATCAAATTGCACCCAAGATGACTTCAAATTGCCGTCACCATTACACCTCATGCGATTTACTAAATCCATGCTAGATGCGGGTCCCTTGGTGGACATTTTAAAGACAACATTTGCCATCTAAGTGACCTTAGCCTGGGAGCCGACTTACATGGAAAAAAGAGTACATGCACCTCTTCTTCAAAAGCAACAAACTATCAAACCCTTCACCAGCACGCATCTTTGCTGCTTTCTCTTGTATAATATCTTCTCTTGTATAATGCAAGATAGACATTATGGCACCAAAGGGAAAGAAAATATCAACTCTAAGAGGTATTTACCTTCTTGAATTTATAGCTTTTGAAGCATTTATTTTAACATTGAGTTGTGGTGGTATATATACTTAGTGGTATTGTCACAGACGTCAGGAGTTATGAGTTGCAATCAGGTGCTACTTTGAGAACAATTAATGAGGAGTGCACTTCTTGAAACAAAGGGGAAGATGTAGTACAGACAGAGGTTACAACACAGTCTGAGGTGACCAAAGAAGGAGAGAGAAGGAGAGAATGTTCCAGGGGTCTCCCAAGGTCAAGGACAGAGATGTTGCACAAGAAGATGTGACACAACAAGAGCAAGACAAAGAAGAGAATGAACACGTTAAAGCACAGAAGGAAAAGCACCCGTCTCATCCTTAGATACTTGGCAAAGATATTCGAGTTGAGATCCTCTCAAATGTGTTTGATCAATTTCACATACGATGAGCAACAAGGTCATCGCCTATTCCCCTATGCAGGCTTGTCGCAAACGAGGCTATTTACACGGCTTCAAGTGATATAAAGGAGCTGCGAGACAACTTTGAGCTGCGAGGTTATGTGTCTTCTATAAGTGCACCCTTTTTAGTGTCTAGGTGGAGGCCAGAGGGTATAGAGTATTTGCTTGTGACGGACATGGACCGCCATGAGTGGGGTCCCACTTGGAATTTTTTGAGTGAAAAGTTTGACAATGAGCTATTTGATGATTGGAAAGACTTGAAGGGAAGGAATTTCTTGGTGTGGGATGTAAACAATAGATTAAAAGCTTGGTATTCTCTTATCCGACAAGGTGGACCTCTCATCATTTGTCGTCCTAGCATGAAATTTATTATTGTGTGAGCTCTTGTTTACGAATCTAGATGACTTTGTTGTGTGTAGCTTTTGAACATTACCCTTCTCGACACATATATGTAAATTGTGAGTTCATTGAGGTGGATCGACAAAGGGAAGGGAAACTAATATTGGCATTGAAATCAACAAATGAGTAAGTAACAATCACTTAATTCTATCATTGGAATTGATGCAAAATCGAATGAATTATATTATTATAATTCTATCTTGTACTTTGTATGTCTACGCTATGCACAAGATTACTCGGTCACATGTTATGCCAACCTATGCACATGAGGTGTTCTTGTTTCAGAAGTTTGGAATGGTAGACAAGGCTTCCTTGCTTGATCTCTTGAGTGATGAGCATAAGAAATGGGTTGAGGTGGAGATGGCCTTAGAGAGGAAGAATAGCTGTCCTTGGTATACTGCATCTGCTCTGCAAGTGTGCTTGCTCAGCTTCTGTGGAAGGTAAATTACCCTCTACTTAATGTCTTTTATGTCATAAAATGCTATTGTAAGTGGCAATATTGTGCTCGTGCCTTGTAAAAGAAATTCACACAAGCAGTGAAGAAGGCAACCGCCACCTTGGACAAGCATAGCATGACTATGGAAGAGTACATAGTAGCATACACCAAGGCAGTTAAAACAGTGGAGACCTCCTTAAGGGATCGTGCATACAAGATTTAATCAGTTACTAACCATGGTAATGGTGATAGGTTTTTTCAACTATTGTATAGCTGTGATTGGTTGAACAAGCAAGGTTTCAGGATAAAGTCTACTCGCTAGCCTCGAGTAGGCTTCCACCAGAGAGGTATTATATACATATTTTTAACATTCAATGTGCTAGCATATTAATGTTTAGTTGGTATATTTTGAGTATACAATCATACTATAAAATAGTCCTATCTACAATGGTTTGTGTCTCAATAGAAAAAGGGAGATCTTGTACGAGATGATATCTGGCAAAAGCAAGGATCCCGTGACATCTGCCAAGTTTGGAGACACACATAAGCTAGCTTTGCTTACATCACTTAGCATGTTGACCTCAACATTCAAAGACAATCTCATTTTCTGAATTCATTTAAAGTTATTGTGTGGGCATTCTCTAGATAAACTTCTTTTATCTATAGCGTGCATGTATTGATGAGTGTAATCTTGTTAGCATTTTCACTTGTTGAAATCTCTTTCTTTAGAGTTTAACGAGTTTATCTTGTTGTGTTCGGATTAAGGAAATTTGGATTTTTCCTTTGTTGGCATTTCTTTCTCTAGTTCCGTACTTTAGTTGATTTACACAGTCAACCTGATGGTTTACGGATGGACATATGTGACTCATCGGAGACGTTGATGACTCTCTATGTTGATATGGGTAACTCGGGACACCGATAATTCCATGAGCAGATGTGGGGTACATCAGGCAGCCGATGGATACCTGGTTCCTGCTGTTACAATGCCATGTTTTCCTACTTTATTTCGGATGGTTTACAACGAGGAAACTACTTTGAGTATGAATTGCTTTGATCATCCGTAGTCTGATGGGCAAACAGAGTGTATGAATCAGATTGTAGATGATATGCTTCGTGCATATGTCTCTGGATTGGGAAAAATATATTCCAATGATGGAATTTACCTATAATAGTTTTAAACATATGGCTATTGGTTTTAGTCCGTTCATACTTATGTATGGGTATCAACCCAGGGCACCTATTGATGCCAGTCTTAAGGACATCGAGCTTGATGTATCGAGGGATTTCTTGCGTGATATGCAAGAAATGTTGACCGAAGCTCGGGATTCTATCAGGAGTGCTCAAGATTGGGCACAATTCTATGCTGATAAAGGATGATTAACTTGGCCTTTTGAACTAGGAGCATTGGTTTATTTAAAAGTTCCTAAAGATTTTCAAACTTTGTCAAAAGGAAAATGCTTGAATTTATCTCCTAGATATTGTGGTCCATTTCGATTTATACATCGGATTGGCACAGTTGCGTATGAACTTAAACTACCTCCACATGTTAGAGTTCATCTAGTCTTTCATATCAATAGATTGAAAGGGAAACTAGGAGGTGAGGATAACATAGTTACTCCTCAATAACTCGTTGAAGTTGAAGAATTATCCTATGTTCCACATGAACCTGATAAGGTACTCGAATTCAGGGAAAGGAAACTTTGTAGTTGACTAATCCCTGAGGTTAAAATTAGGTGGAAAGATAGGGAAATAGAGGATTCGACTTGGGAGTCCGTTGAGATTGTTCAATGCAGTTCTCCTTCTTTTAATTGTTGCAAGAGTGCAATGTTTTGAGAGAGAGGAAGTATGTTATATGCACATTATGTGTGCATGTACTAGGAGGCTAACCCACATTAGGCTTGTGAGCATGGGAGCATGGGAACAAGCTCTAGTGGAGCATGGGTTAGGACTAACCTTAAGGGTTAAGGTTAGGGTCAAGCATCCAAGGGTCACACATGGGAGATGGAGAGTCAAGAGTCACTTGAGGGCCCTCCTATATAATAGGGGCATGGGGCACACTCAAGGGGGGGCTTAGGCTATGGTCTCTTGATGTTATCTTGATGCTAGGTTATGTTATACTCTCTTGTGTAGAGGATCATAACTACTCACCTACCATTTCACACTATAGCTACATGCTGATGGATTGGAGTTATACCTCTTGATGGTATGGGACATCAAGGTGAAGGTATGATGTACTTGGTGTGCATCCCTTGGGCTCGGGGCTGGTCGGGGGGGGTGAAATTATGCCTGATTAATGCATGTTTATGCATAACAATTATCTAGAGAGATCTTAGGGTTTTAACACTACCGACGTATAAAAAATATTTTAATGCGTCGAGGGAGTTAGAGATCTTACTCTCCATTTGGAATATGTGCTCAAGTGATCTTTGCTAGCTTGGGAGTAGTGAATTTGCTAGCCTTTTCACCCCAACCTGGTATGAGATCGCTTTCTTGAAAAACTCTTTTCCACAGTTGGGTTTGGCAATTTGTGCTAGCTCATGTCCCCTCTTAGTAAATAGTGCCTTCGTCTTTAGGGCATCTCTATAATTCTTGTCGAACATTTCTACATTCAAAAGGTATTCTCTACTCCCTCGCTCATTCAAGCCACTGATCTTGGCTTGGTATGTGACATCAAACTTCGACTGCAATGCGTTTATGTTTAAGAAACATATTTTGAAATCAAAACATGGCTTTATTGTGGTTTGAGAATGAGGTGCGCACATACCTTGAAAAACAATTGTGAGAGCAGTGACATAGGAAGCTTTAGCAACTTTGATCAGTTAGGTCCCCGATGAGTAATAACCTTCTCGACCCATGCATGATCAGCGTCATTAAACTTTGACAACTAGGATTGTGGATCGGCAAGGTGGCCCACATGCTGCATCATAAAGATATCATGTGCCATTGTGTTTGGCACATGAATGGTAGTGACCCTGGCAATTTTGCATGCATATAAAATAAGGTAAATAATGACACATAAGATGTTTGTTCATTTGATACACAAAGAAACAATGTACAATCTACTTACTTGTTTATCATGCACAGCACCAACAAGAACTCTGCCTCCTCCTCCTCCTTAAGGAATCAGACCACTCTACAAATCACCTTGGGAACCTTCTCTCTTTCAACTCGATTGGTTTTTGCTCATTCTTGCCATGCTTTGAGTCGATGGTTACCATCCCAGACAACAAGCATCTTCCTAACCATGTGTTGCCATCCTTCCGTTTGCTCTAGTATCATGTCAAACTCAATTGACAATGATAGGTCGTGACTGGCTGTCAAAGGTTCGCTAATCACCATCCTCCCAACAAACCCACCCGACCTCTTATACGCTATTGTTGTGGGGGACCGGCCACATGCATGCTCAATACACTCTACCAGAGGGCTCGCCCCCATGCCTCCATTTCTCGGAGAGCCGAGACCACTACACTTGGGATTGTCATAGAACCCCACTGGTTAACATGGTGGAAGCAGTGGTGCCATCTTCCACGGTTGACACTCCAATAGTGGCAGTGGTGCTGCCTCCCACTACTAGCACTCCAATAGAGGCAGTCGTCACCCACCGGTCCCAAGGAGCCCTAGAGACCTAAACTCCTCCTCTTGATCGTGTAGTTTACCCATCCATTGTGGAACAAGCTTATAAGGAGGCTATGGAGGAATTCATTCAAACACCACCCATATAGAAGGAAGTGGCGCCTACCTTGGTCATTCCCCCAACCACCATACCTTCAAAGGCGGCGGGTGACGGGTCTACCCAACCCAAGGTTAGTAATTTAAGTTGGGAGGAAGTGTTGGTAGGAACAAAGATGGAAATCACCCTTCCTAAATTATGTGGTTTGAGCCAAGAAATAGGAGAGCAACTGCTAGGCTTGGTCTAACATTGGATGGATTTAAAGGCAACTAGGGGTGAAGCTACATCTAGTAGTAGTAGGCGACGGCCTCAGGAGCAAGCAAGGGTATGCCTCACTGCCCCATGAGTGGTCGATCATTCACCGAAGTCCAAGGGTGACAGTCTCCGTGGGAGAGGAACTCAAATTGTAGGGGCCATTATGGATGGTGGTTCTGGTGTTAACATCATGCCTGAAGCTACTAGGCAAGTCTTGGGTCTCTGAATTACCGAGCTAGCTCCCTTCGCCATCCGAGTGGCAGACCAAAGAGAAGTGATGCCCTTCGGACTAGTCAGGCAAGTTCTAATCACTTTTGAGGGATTAGTATTTGAAGACCTCCCACCAGCTAGAGGGGCCTACAGCTTGCTCATCGGAAGGCCTTGGTTGAGGGCAGCTCAAGTGATCCATGATTGGGGCCAAGATAACTTGCATATCCCTAACCCGGGGGGAACGGTGACCTTGCTCTTGGAAAAAGGCCCCCGATGAGAGTGCAAGGTGCACTGCCTTACATGACATGATTCCCATTCGAGACCAGTGACAAGGAAGAGCAGGAGGAATGGCAAGGATTCCTAATGGATGAGGCCTGGGATCCATTCGGCTCAAAAGGAGAGGCGACATAACCTCTATGGAATTGGTTAAATTCCTATAAGGGGTTCCAACGCAATATGGTGGACATAGTGGAGGTGTCCCAAGAAGAAGAACTCTCAGAAGAAGCAGCAGTACGGGATTGGACAGAATCTTTGCTCACTTTAGTCTCCTCCTCTGCACCAATGTCTCAATAGGAAGAGATAGAGGTCATAGGTCTAGGGGAACCATAGTTTTCTCGGCAACCTAGAAAGGTCTCTCAAGAGGAGTCATCAGAGGTGCTTATAAACCCTCCTAGATACACTCGCAACAAGGAGTGGCGGGAGTGAGCCTTGCCAGTAGAAGAGATGCTCGCTAGACGGAGGAACGTATTGGTGACTTCCCTCTGGACATCACCCCAACCCATGACCCCTTATCTCTCCATCAAGCCGCACTTGGCACCACTCCTCTTCCACCCACCACTTACCACGAGGAGGTGAGAGAGCTGAACCTGGGCACAGCAGAGGAGCCACGCCCCATCTTGGTGGCAGTTTGGTTTGGGAGGACCCTTCCATTGTTCAAAGAATCACCAATGTTTTCAAAGAGAACCAAGATGTGTTTTGCATGGACTTACAAGGATCTCCCAGGGATAGACCCAACCATTTGCACTCAAAGAACTCCACTAAAAGAAGGCAGTCGGCTAGTTAGGAAGGGCATTTACTGCATGAATCCAAAATATTCAGAAGTGAAGAAAGAGCTGGACAAGATGGAAGAGGCCAGTATAATTGTTCCCATTAAGCACTCGAAGTGGTTGTCACCTATAGTGGTGATTCCCAAAAAGAAGACCAACAAGATTAGGATATGTGTAGACTTCACAACCCTCAATCATTGCACAATCAAAGATGGGTTTCCTTTGCCCTTCATAGAGCAGGTTCTGAAAGATGTGGCTGACCATGTGCTCTATTCCTTCATGGTGGATGGGTTTAGCGGGCTACAACCAGGTCGTGATCGATGAGGAGGATTTGCTCAAGACAGCATTTGTCATACAGTGGGGAACATATGCCTACAGGATGATGCCCTTTGGTCTTTGCAATGCCCCAACCCTCCTTTGGTCTTTGCAATGCCCCAACTTGTCATACAGTGGGGAACATATGCCTACAGGATGATGCCCTTTGGTATTTGCAATGCCCCAAAGGACTGCCACCAAGATTTTCCAAGAGTATTTGAATGATTTCTTACACATCTTTTTGGACGACTGCTCTAACTTCAGTGGGAAAAAAAGCATGCTTAGGGTGGTGGTTCTAGAGGAACATCTGCCCCAAGTCCCTTTGGTGTTCGTGAAGTGCAAGGTATCCAGTCTCTGCCTTAACCCCTTCAAGTGCCACTTCCTTGTGGGTCATGGTGCCTTGCTGGGTCACATCATCTCATCCGATGGTCTTTCTCTGGATCCCGACAAGATCATTGTTATTCTCTGATTAGGCCCTCCGTCCAATCCTAAAGGCATGCAGGAATTGCTTGATCATACAAGCTACTAACACCGATTCGTCAACATGTATGTAGATATCTGCTTTCCACTCAACCGCTTGCTCCACTTGGATGTTCCCTTCCATTGGGGCCTAGATCAAGAGAGAGCCTTCACTTTTCTCAAGCACATGCTAGTGCACACTTCAGTACTTCATCACCCTGAATTGGGAATTGATCTTCCATGTGCACACGGATGCTAATGCAATAGCAGTAGGAGCAGTGCTAGCACAACCAGATGTAGAACTGAAGATGGACTGGCCTACCATTATGCAAGCAAGTAGCTCAATCGGGCTGAGAGAAACTACTCCACCACAAACCGGGAGGGTTTGTCCATAGTATACTCATTTCATAAAATTCACACATTATTTATTAGGGCATCACTTTGTGGTGATCACGGACCATCAAGCCTTGAAGTATTTGTTGAATAAAGCCCAGGTGGTCGGCAAGATCTAGAGATGGCTCCTTCTCTTTTAAGAATTTGACTTGAAGATTATGGTCCGCGCCCAAGAAAGGACCATGTGATGGCTAATCATCTATCCAGAATCCCAAGTAGGGAGCCAGCCTCTGAAGATGGGATTTGTGATGATCTCTTGGACAACATGTTGTTTGCGGTGGATGCCACCCCTACTTGGTATGAGGACATTGTGATGTTGTTGAGCACAGCTAGGTTTCCCCAAAATGCCGATGCCAAGACAAAGAGGAGGCTTTTACTTAAGAGTATGCCTTATCAGATTATTGCTAGATAGTTGTACAAGAGGGGCAACGATGAAGTGTTGAGGAGATGTGTCAACCCTCATGAGGTTCCCCTCATCATGGAGGATGTGCATTCCAAACTAGGTGGAGGTCACTGGCCTGGCCATGTAACCGCCCGAAAGATCATGCAATCTGGTCTATGGTGGCCCTCCCTATTCTTCTCTGATGACTACCAAAAGTGAGTGTAACAATGCAACATATGTCAAAGGTGTGGACCCAAACCAAATAGTAGGCACTACTCGCCCCTCCATGTTTCCCCACCCTGGGAGCCCTTTGAGCAGTGGGGCATTGATAATAGGCCCCATCACCCCAAAGTCTCACCCCACTGGGTGCGAGTACATTTTGGTGGCCACCGACCTACGACCAAATGGGCCGAGGCCAGAGCCACTCGGGACAATACCGCTCTCACAGTGGGTGGCCAAGTTCTTGTATGATAGCATCTTCACCAGATTTGGGTGTCCCACAGAAATCATCAGTGATGTGACAGAGGGAAAAATTTTGTGAATGAAGTCATAAATACCCTGGTGGCACGTTATCAAATATTCCACCGGGGTCCTGTGCTTACTACCCCAGGGCTAACGGACAAGTGGAGAGCACCAACAAGGTCTTGTGCAACTGGTATGGGTAGCCAAGGCTCTCACCAATGGGATTAAGCCCTCTTGGGAGTATTGTGGGCCTATCGCATAGCTTACAAGGCAACCACCTCGCACACTTCATTCCAAGTTGCTTTTGGACTAGAGGCCATATTACCTTTTGAATTTAATGTAGGATCATCCAGAGTGGGGCAGCCTAGGGCCCCCACCTATCACCCCGCATACTCTGCTCACAGGAGCAGCTCGAAGTCTTGGAAGAGACCTGTCAACTCGCGGAGGGCCACAAAGGTGGAGCAACTTTGACGTAAAGCGTGGCATGATCGACACTCGAGACTTCCCCAATTCTCTAAAGGTGACTTGGCTTTGGTCTACAATTCTAAATATTTAAAAAAGGCTTGGAAGTTGGTGTATGCTTGGCAAGGTCCCTTTCGGGTAGTGGAGATCTTGCCCATAGGTGAGATGCAGCTAGAAACTCTCAAAGGTGCTAGGTTGAAGAAGTATTGGCCTCCTCAAGTGTGACAAGCCGGCAAGTGCTCGTGGGGGATGACACTGGTTATACATATTTTAAATATTTTTTAAATCTTCTTTACCACTATTGGTTTTCTTCGCGTTTTTCTTTTTCTCTCGTGGGTTACATGGTCAATCTCCGCCGATCACCTTTCCCCCTCCCCTCTCACCTCATCAACCAACCCTTTCCCCTTTCCCCCTCCCCTCTCACTTCTCCCCTCGGACCAACCCAACCCCCCCTTCTCCCCGATCAAACCAAAGAAAAAATCCCCCTAGTATTTTTTTCCCAAAAAAATCCCCTTAGTATTTTTTTCCAAAAATTAAAAATTTAAAAAAATCCCCCCTTATTATTTTTTCCAAATACAAAAAAAACCCCAATGCCCCCTTAGTGTTTTTTTGGGTATTTGGTCTACAATTCTAAATATTTAAAAAAGGCTTGGAAGTTGGTGTATGCTTGGCAGGGTCCCTTTCGAGTAGTGGAGATCTTGCCCATTGGTGCGGTGCAGCTAGAAACTCTCCAAGGTGCTAGGGTGAAGAAGTATTGGCCTCCTCAAGTGTGACAAGCCAGTAAGCGCTCATGGGGATGACACGCGTTGTACATATTTTAAATATTTTTTAAATCTTCTTTACCACTTTATTGGTTTTCTTCGCGTTTTTCTTTTTCTCCTTTCTTCTTCTCTCGTGGGTTACATGGTGGCCGCAATCTTCGCCGATCACCTTTCCCCCTCCCCTCTCACTTCTCCCCTTGGACCAACCCAACCCCTCCTCCTCCCAAAAAAAAAACCCTAGTATTTTTTTCCCCAAAAATCCCCCCCTTAGTATTTTTCCAAATACAAAAAAAAAACCCCAATGCCCCCTTAGTATTTTTTTCCATTACAAGAAACAAAAAAAAAACAAATCAACAAACAAAAAAAACGCAAAACTTCTCTCTCTCTCTCTCTCTCTCTCTCTCTCTCTCTCACCCTCCACCACTGACCACCCTCTCACCCCTCTCCCCCCATGCCACCGACCAACCCCCCCTCTTTCCCCCTCGCCTCACCCCTCTATCCCACCAACCCCCCTTTTTCCCCCTCACCGACCATTGCCCCCCTCTCTCACCTCAACCCCTCTCTCCCTCCCTCTCTCACCGTCACCTCCCCTCTCTCACTCACTTACCCCACCCGCCCCTTCCCTCACCTCACACCCTCTCCTTCGCCACCCCACCCTCTCTCCCTCTTACCGGCGCCCCCCTCTCACCAACCACCCCCCTAGCCCCCCTCTCTCCTCACCCCACCGACCACCCCCTCTCTTCACTCCCCACCCCTCACCCCCTCACTCCCTCACCCCACCGACCATCCCCTCACTCACTCACTCACTCACTCACTCACCTCACCGCCCCCTCACTCACTCACCTCACTGCCCCCCACTCCCCCTCTCTTCTCTCCCCCTTCGCTACCTCACTGCCCCCCCTCTCCCCCCCCCACTTGTCACCCCCCTCCCCCTTTCGGCGGGTGCAGCCCCTGCACTCGTACACGGGACCCCACTCTCCCTCTCTTCACTCCCCCTTTGCCACCTCACCGCCCCCCTCTCCCCCCCTCACCCGTCACCCCCCCCTTTTAGGTGCAGCCCCCCTCACTCATATGGAGCACCCCCCTTCACTCTCCGACCCCCCACTCCCCCCTACCGGCAACCCACCGATAAGAGTTTAAGAAACCCACCTTTAAGAGGTTATCAATATCTTCCTTGACATGTTTTGCATAATTGGGATTCATCCAATATCTGATGTTGCTTGAGTGGAACATTGTCTTTCTTAATATTCATGTGATCTTGATAAAACTAAGGATCTATTCCCTTCATATTGTTGTAACTTGAGATAAACACATCCACATATGATTTTAATAACCCATTAAATTCTGGATCCCCTTGAGTGCTTACCCATATTATCTTCGAGTCCTTCTCATCTCCTAAATTTGTTTTTTAGATCATCTTCCTTAACTCGTCAAGTGTGCTTCATTTCCTTCTCATGTGCGTCCTCTACTGCCACTATTGATTTCTTTCGGCACACTCGGTTTATCCAACAGGTCAACTTAGATTACTGGTGATGTATATAGATCACTATCTGGGGTATATTAAGACACAATTAAATCCACATCCACCTCAAATAATGAGACCACATCCAGATTTTGAGTGAGAATGTCTTCCTCCTCCTCAATATCTACCCCCTCTAACCAATTTAGGCCTTTAACACATATCGAGCGGACTGAGACTCCTGCATCTAGACACCACCTATACTTGGAATTTCTTCTTTTGGTTTCAAGTTGTAATCTGATCTATTGCCTATTTATGCTTAATTTTTTCTTGCTGTAACCAAGATCTTTCAACAACATTAGGTAAGATATGGAGATCCCCTCCATCTTTATTACAATAAAATGCTACTATTGGGAAATCACTTCATGTTATCTAGATATTTGTACTCTAAATTAGATCAAGAGGTTTCACTCTTTACTAGTCAGACCATTCTAATTTAAAATGGGGTCGGCTCCAGTTCCCATTCCATAGTTCCCAATTTCGGGTAGTAGCATCCAAAATAATATTCACTCTCGACCCACCATCAAGGACCACTCCTTCATTGTCTTACCATGTATTTAACTATAACTTGTGGAACCATCGCATCCTAAATAAAAACATAAAAGACTTGAATACACCAATCTAAGAACTCATGTGCATCCTTGTGACATAGGACATAACGATATTGGTTAATTGGGTATTTTACCAACTCGTTGCTATAAGGTATCTGGTTTGTATCCATAAGCTTCCAGATCCAATTGTGTTCGGTAATTAGACACTAAGCACATATCTAATGTCATATTAATGTTTTAAGATCTTCCCACATATTATACTCAGCATTTGTTTATTATCACCCCTAGGCTTCACCTTCTTTCTTTTTTGGACCGGGGTATCCTCCCCTATTTTGCTTTTCTGTGCTGGGGTATCCTCCCCTATTTTGCTTTTCTGTGCTGGGGTATCCTCCCCATTTTTTTTGAAGCATCCTGCTTCCGATTGCTTCCATATTACGGACTTCCCTTTCAGATGATGAACACCACATCCAGCTTGATTTTCTCTTCACATCCGATCTATGTTGGCACTCTCCAGCCTTCCATGACCTCATTGTTTTCTTCCTGGATTTTAGATTCTTTTGGTACTATCCAAAACTATCGTGCAATCTTTTATCCTTCTGACTGCTTTGAATTGGTTTACAATAAAATTGCTTATTGTACCTTTTTCTTGTATCTGCAGAGTTGGACCTACCATACCATTCTGAGCCTCCTCGTCCTAGAAATGAACCTGTTAATCGTTCGGGATTGCCCCTTGTGCTTCTTGAATTGACTTGGCAACTTGGTCCTAGACATACTATTGTTTGGCCCAATCCGTGGGCCTCTCCTTCATCCTTGGCACTTCCCAACTCCCTTCTTCCATCATTAGCTCTTGAGATTGTGTGT
This sequence comes from Cibotium barometz, assembly GCF_041138505.1. Lineage (NCBI taxonomy): Eukaryota > Viridiplantae > Streptophyta > Polypodiopsida > Cyatheales > Cibotiaceae > Cibotium > Cibotium barometz. The sequence goes on from NC_141047.1 coordinate 46,958,191, forward strand.
GATCGCTAATACAACCTTTACTAAACTATAACGGCTCGATCTGGACCATATAAATTGTTAGGCTTCAAGGTAGATCCCTCTACCTGTTGTAACTCCAGTTGATGATGCTGCTAAACTAGACATTTAGACTTTTGGTGCCTTAGAGCCTTACAATAATAAAGTGCCTCCAGTTATTCCCCCTTGTCTACCTTGCTTGTAAGAATGATATGGTGGTGGGACGATGCTTACTAGATGAATAGGAGTCACTTGCTGCACTGGAATTGATGGTTGTGTTGTAGCTTGTTGTGGATGATGAACTCATGTACTATATCAACAAGCCTCGGCAACATGAGTAGTGGTTTGACATATTGCAAAATAAGGGATTAACTTACATTCCTCTTTGGTTTTTGACCTTGATTGGAGCACTTGTTACACCAAACACCTGGTTGGACTCTAGACCTAATTGCTCCTACACTTCCTCCAGTTAACTTTGCCAAAATATTGCCAACAGTTTCAACTTTCTCGTTCGACCCTGGCTTTTCGTCTTCTAGTTCTGGTGCTTTGAATCTGAATGAAAATCTGCTTTCGAGTCCTCCTCCAAAGTGTTCTCCACTTCTTGGTCCAAATCTAAAGAATCCATACTCTACTTGTACTTTTCCTTCTTAGGAGTCTTTTATGTCAAACTTGTTCGGAATGCATGGTGGGCCCTCCACTAATGCATCAAAGCTACTAACTTTGAGCTCCACAAAGGTGACAATTCGTTTTTTATTTTTATGCAATCCTTGTATATACCACTCTCCCACCATCACGGCTTGAGGTTGCCAATCCGTGTTATCTACCCTACACCAGAGAGTGGAACTTAGCTACATAATCTTTGACTAGTAAACTCTTTTGCTCTAGAGGATGCAACTTATCCAGCACTTTGCACGAGGACGTCTTGTCTTTCTAAAAGTGTTGAAGGAAGGCATCTCACAGATCTTTGAAAGTGAAAAAATTATTAGGGCCGAATTGCCAATTGGTTGCATGGCCATCAAAGGTTCCACTCAAGACATTATGCTTCATGACATTGGAGACATTGGGCATAAGGCCATTACTTTGGATACTTAAGAGACACTCGATGGGCCATAAGAGCGGGTTGTTAGGGTAATGTTGCAATATGGAGGCCGAGGAGCCAAAGGTTTGATATTCTTACCAAGACTAACAAAAAGAAGGCCAAAAATTGACAAATTCCATGCCCATGGAACCCTATCCGGGATCCTTGATTGACTATCAGAATCCTCCCTAGTGAAGGTCTCCTCCCATGTCCTTTACATCCCCATCTGGATGATCATCCTCCCTTGGATGGCCTTGGTGAGTTGGGCATGCTCTAAATGACAAACACGCTTTGTAACACTGCCCGCCATTCGGCCATGTGCTCCACTTTCTTTAGTGGTCATAACCTCACTCATTCCAAAGGGTTTCCATATCATCAAGCTCCTGCTTAGTGTCCGGATAAAAAATTACAGGCATTCCACTCAACAACAACAGAAAAAAGGGATGGAAATTCTCAAACCCCATGGACGGGGCATCGAAATGAAATTGTTGATATTAACTCAACCCTTTAGAAAGATGGATAGTGTTAAATTTGATATGTGTTGAAATTTGAGCATAATGATGAGCTATGGTGGATCAAACACTAGAATCAACATGATTAACAAAGTGATTAGCAAATGATTAAGACGTAATTAGTGAATAATTAGCACATAGATTAATGTAGGCATGGATACTCAAAAACCAGCAAATTCTCATTAGGGCTATGCCTCAATTTATAGAGTTTACATCAAGCATCAAATCCCATTGATTTCTCCATGATTCACTCCCAGAATATCTCCACCTTTTGCCTGATTCTCTCCACCTCTTCTCTTTTCCCTGAATATCTCCCAGAATAACTCCACACTCCTAAATTCCCTCATGCTACCCATAATTCTCTCCCAGTAGATTCTTCTCACCTTTTCACAGGTTCTTTCACAATTACATCTTCTCTTTTACAGCCTCTATCCAAGAGCTTGTTCCCACACACACCATATTCACTTGTATATTTCAACACCTCCCCTCAAGTGAATACTCCTAGTACACCTAGACCCTATACCAAGTTTGCCTCCCCTTACTTGGTAGTCCGCGACTTGTGTCTACTCCTCCCCTCAAGTTATCTCAGCACACCTGGACCCTATATCAAGTTTCTCTCTTACTTGATAGCCTGCGACCAGTGCCTCGGGTCCCTAGACTCATAGTCCTTGACACTCTCTCTCTCTCTATGTGTCCAAGGCTTACTATAGTTGCCCGCGACCTTGACTAAAGTGCTCACACATACATCTACCACGTGGCCTACATCATCGGTGGCTCAGAGGTGGTTTTACTTTGTTGGGGCAGGTTACATTGGGTTGTGGAGTCTCTCTCTCTCTCTCTCTCTCTCTCTCAAAGATTTTCACATGGCTCCTCACTCTTTGGAGCCTCATATCTTCTCTTGTCTTCAGTCTTCTTGTCATGGGGGGTGGCAGCTTCTCTCCACGCGGCCGTCTCTTCTTTCAGTCTTCTCGGGGCAGCTTCTCTTCTTGTGGCAGCTTCTCTTCTCGTGTCCATGTCTTCCTTCAGGTCTTCTTCTCGGTGTGGATCCTCTTCTTGGGAAGAGATATTCTTCTTCTTTCATGGCGGGGGCCATGAGCTTGTCCGTCAGGTCATTTTGCTCCATGTGAGCAACATGTTTCAATGTTTTGCTGACAGTTCCTTTGGGATTTTTATGTTTATCTTTTGTCATTATGCAATGCAAACCCAAATTTATGCGGGAGGTCTTACCTCTTGCCTTAATCTGGACAAGGGCAGTGTCGGTTCCCATTTTTACACTGATGCAATGTGCCCAATACATAATGCGTATAGCATTCATTCTCATGCACATTCCCAAATGCAACTCTGGCTGTGAATAATCTTGAATTTGAGTGAGATTTACAGGCATTAACCAAGGGTTAAATGCAAAATGATGATTATCACAAATTTATCAGTACAATTTTCCCAAAAATTACATTAAATCAAGGGTAACCAATTTGTACGGGATGGTTGGAGTATCAAACCAACTCCGATTTTCAATCTGAAGTTATAGGGATCTGTATTAGATACCTAATGGTTAATTTGAACCCTCAATTGCACCAAAATATAGTGATTAACACTGATTAATCACTGATTAGCAAATTAATGCTCTGGTTTGTGTGCAGAAAACAGAGTATACGGGGAGCCCAGACCTGGTGCCTTCCACTTCAAATGAGCTCAAATGCTTTCAAAGGCATCAATAGCAATGAGTCTAGTAGAGGATTAAGCCAAGAAACACAAGATTTGACCAAATAATGAAAGCTTAATCTCTGTTTTACCAAAGTCACCTGCAAATTTGATGAAGAGCTTTGATCTCAATGTAGACTTGATGAAATTGATTTCTGTCTTCACCAGCTTGTAGAGCATGCTTGATTACCCCTTGGGCTAAGAGGAATTAGAGACCTTTGATCTGTGGAAGTAGAAATCACCAAATCATCTCAGAAAAACGTAGCTTTTTAATCAGCGAAAATCGGGAGCTTCCATAGGCGGTTTGCGCTTTTGATTCGATGGGCTGGAGCTCCTATGGGTTAGCTAGCTTGTGTTAGAAGCTTATGCCCTAATTCTATGTGTGCAAGGTGCTAGAGATCCTCCACTGGCTGGGGGTGAAGGGGAAGATGAAAAACTCACTAAAAATTGATTTTTTTGCTAAATTTTTTACTAATCTTAATTAATTCACTAATGGGCTCATAAATCTGATTGATTCTAGGCATGGCTCTGATACCATGTTGAAATTTGAGCATAATGATGAGCTATGGTGGATCAAACACTAGAATTAACATGATTAACAAAGTGATTAGCAAATGATTAAGATGTAATTAGTGAATAATTAGCACATAGATTAATGTAGGCATGGATACTCAAAAACCAGCAAATTCTCATTAGGGCTTGATTCTCTCCACCTCTTCTCTTTTCCCTGAATATCTCCCAGAATAACTCCACACTCCTAAATTCCCTCATGCTACCCATTATTCTCTCCCAGTAGATTCTTCTCACCTTTTCACATGTTCTTTCACAATTACATCTTCTCTTTTACAGCCTCTATCCAAGAGCTTGTTCCCACACACACCATATTCACTTGTATATTTCAACAATATGGTCAATAACTAGCTAATTGAATAGTGTATAATTCAACTAAACAATAATTCATATATGATAAAGCATATGCATCGATAAATAGAACCTAAATGTGAACTAGAGAAGTCTAATTAGGGGCCACATTGAGTGCTGGAGACACATGCAAGATTTGTGTTGTCGAGACACGGGTAGTGTGGAGATGGGGGGCCTGCGTGGCCAGATCTCATCTTGGGGGGGGGGGGCTTCATGCCTACAAGTGACATGGATATGGGGGTTGCAACCTACCGACAATTGTCTGCAGAGAAGAGCACATCCATAATGTGTTTGACACAATGCCTTGTCATAACTCTGGCATTAAGATCCCAAAGATGGCTCTTCATCCAAATTGCTAGAGAGGGCAAATAGTCCATCGATGGACAAAATCACTACGTCTTGCACAAAGTGGTCATGCCCTGTGAATCTCTTCTTTGTGTAGCGAAAGCTCTCGTCCTTGGTCTGTCAGGGACCACACCACTACCGACTTGTCTAGGAATGTAGAGACTATCATGTTGGAGTGAGTTTATCAGACAAGCTATCGCCGTCATCTAGTTGCTACTACGGCCCTTCAATGTACCCTTAGAGATATGGTTTCTTCCATCACTTGCTCCCACATGCTGCCCTCATCACCAGGCATGTCAAGGTGCCGAGAATCTATAAAGATTACAACCTTGAGAGTTTAAATCTTGTTAAAAGAAACAATGTCACAACTTTGAATAAACTCATTTCTTGGATCGTCATAAAAATAGTCCTTAATCCTATTGTTAAAATTGACACCAAATCATCTTCAATGGTCATGATGATTACTTGCACCATCTTTATGCTATAGCCAATAGCAAATACAAGCTTGGATGCACCCCAATAAAGGCTCCACATGGAAACACTCCGAACTGTTGCTTTAAGCTTTACTACATCCAAAAGGATTGAGCACTTTGCACTCACTTTCTTCTTTCCAAGGGGGAGTGCCCATAGGCATGGCCTGTCAAATTAATGTTTACACATGCATGTCTGTATGTATACATTCACGTTGTGCAAAGGTGCCTACACATGCATGTGAATATGTGTGCACAAGCGAGTGTGTGCATGATGAAAATATGTGGGGTGCATGATGTGAAAATGGGAATGTTGGGCTGCATGTGCATGAATGCAAGTATGCCTATGCACGTGCATGTGTAAGTATGTGTGTAAGTACATGAATACAAGTGTGTGCATGTGTGTGAATATAAGTACGTTTGTAAGTGTGCGTGCAGGCGTGTGAATACAAGTACGTTTGTGTGTACGCACGTGTGTGAATACAAGTGGGCGTGTAAGAGGTGTAAAGGTGTGTGTCCACGTGCATGTTTTTAGTGATTTTTTGGACGTTTCTAGCTATTGTTTGGGCTTTTGTTAATCATTCTTGATGGAGGTAGTAATTGTACACTACTTGAGCGGGGGTGCTACATTACATATGTACATCATGGGCTTAGGGTTTGAGGCTAACCATGCTTGCGCAGGCAAGGGTAAAAGACCACTTCGCCATCCATGATGAAAGCTCAGATGGCACTGTGGTTGACTTTGCTGGTGCACTTATATGAACTTTGGCCTTTCAGCTATGGGGCAAGTTAATGTTGTAACATGGCATATGAGGGTGTCCTGTGCTCGAGGGTGTCATAGGACTGTGGGTATCCGTATGGGTTTGGGTGCACTTATAAGGCATAGTGAAACACTTGGCACCCTGGGTAGCTCATCTAAAATTACAACAATCCGGTGTGCAACCACTACACACAAAATCAGTGGCTCATGTAAAATTAGAACAGACGGGGTGCAACCATTGCACACAAAATTACTGGCACATTTAATGTTCCTTCCGTGTGCTTTATTGGTGGGTTTGGCACGCATGCTAGGGATGCTGCAACTACTCTTTATTCCTACTTAGACTTTGGGAGTGGCGTTAGAGGCAAGTCTCCACACCCACTTAGATTTATCATTTAAGGGTGCTGCCCAATGCTCTCTATTCCTGCTTAGACTTTGGGGGTGATCACTTGTCTGGATTTTGATCAATATGGGAAAGAAGTTCAGGAGAAGACAAGGTCATGAAGTGAAGTTATCTGTTACAAATTTGAAGGAGCAATTTGAAGATGAAATTATAAGTTTATCCATACATGATTCACATGCTAGTTCGAGCAAAGATGAAGAACTCTTAGCACTTAAGAGACTGCTCACAAGTGAAAAAAGATGGATTCAAGAATAGGTAGAAGATGTGGTTGCACTTTAAAAAACACTGGAAGACACTTGAAGAAGAGAGGAAAAATTATAGCATGGGAAATTGACCTTCAAAATGAAAGGAAAAAGAGCTACACGAGCAGCAAAAGCGACTCGAGGAACAAGCCAAGGTGCAAGCAAAATAGCAAGAAATGCTAGACAATTGAGCATAAGCACTAAAGATGAAAGAATTTAAATAAGAAGACCAGGCTATGAAACTCAAAAAGAAAATATAGATTTATATCCCATTAGAGGAAAAGATGCAAGTGCACAATGATGTCCACATGAAGATTGATTAAGGAATTGAAGACTTTCACACCAATGAACGTTGACATCGGACAAGCAGACATTGGCAAATAAAGCAATGATTTGTCATCGTTGTCATAAGCCCGCACACATGAAAAGACTTTCTAAGAAGCTTGAATGCTTTAATTATCATGAGATATGACACTTGGCATATCAGTGAGATAGGACAGTTGAATGCTTCAATTGTCAAGAGACTTTGCATATCAGGGTTTAAAAGGGAACACTAGGGTTTGCTTTTTATAGATGTAGAAAGATGGGACACATAGCTTGAGATTGTCCTCAAAAGAATGTACTATTATTGATAAAAAAACAAGGTTCCAACATCATTAATGAGAAAGAAGACTTGATCAAGAATGTGGTAAGGAGGAGGACAAAAAGGATGTGTAGTCGAATGATGAGGTTTGACAAGCATCAAAGAAATGTAACTTAAAAAATTTGTTGCTAAAGAGCAAGGATGCTAAAGTTAGGAGGATGGAAAACCATCATATGCATGAGACATGTGTCAAGAGATAAAAAGTACATCGAGAGTGATCAAGACTTATGCACGAGTCTTGATCAAGACTTATGCACGAGTCTTGATCAAGAATGATCAAGACTTATGCACGAGTCTTGATCAAGAATGATCAAGACTTATGCAAGAGAAAAGATAAGGTTGACCATGATGTACACAAAATCTTCTTCAATGTAGCTTTTGAGGATTATCTCTTATAGAGAAAAGAGATACATATGTATATGTGACAGGGAGATTGCACTTATATTGGTCACATATGCTCCCAAATCGTTATGGCATGGCATCTAAGTCACTGAAGATGAAAAATCATAGAGAACATGCAATAAGTAGTTTTATGCAAGTGCAAGTACAAGATGAGTGGATTTGACTTTCACAAATAGATATAATGTGACATAATGATGTGTGACATTCCTTGTGGTGTTCACATATTATGGATGTAGTTATCGAGGTGGTTATACCTCATGGATACTTTGGTTCCTTAAGAGACATCCATGGTAAGCATGTCATGATAGGTTTCAGAAATTGGCATTTAAAGAATGACATGGAGATGAACACATATGATGGATGCACATGATGATACCTTATACATGACATGACATAGATTATGCTCACATGACATAGATTATGATTTGGATGATATGATGCTCACATGAATTACAGCTAGCACACATAAAGTTCTCATTGCAAAGAGCAATGTCATATATGGATTGGAAGAGTCTGAAGACCTAGAAGGCTCAACAAGATGAGGAGATACATATGTTACCGTAGAGACTGAATATGCAACAATGGTTGAATTGCATAAGTGAAGTCAGTTCATATGTGGACTCATATATCTTTTGGTGACGGTTTCAAGATCACTCCCAACTTGTCTTTTGAGGGGGAGAAATAACAAATAATTAGGATTTGGAATATTTAGAATATGGGTGAGAGCATACTTGAGCTTGAAGGGGGTGTTAAAAGTAGACAAGCTCAAGTAGAGGATATTGTGTAGAGCATGTGAACAAGCTCTTAAGTTAATATTTATGTAGAACAACTTATATGTTTTTGATGTAAAAGCATAACGCATGCTTTAGGAGAAGCTTTTGCTTTTATGAGGTTGTTTATAAGGGCATTGATCCAAGCATAATAAACATGTAAGAATTTCAACGTCTCTTCCATCACAAGATTAACAATATTAGGTATTGAGGCCATGACTTGGATCTCTTTAGCTTCCGGGGTTTTGCCGACAATGAATTTTTTGGGGACCGATTCCCTTGAGAGAAGCCTCAGGCTTCTAACAGCTTAACGAGGATCCATTGGGCCAGCTCAAAGTTTGGGTAAAACTTTGTTGCATTTGACATGATAGGTAACATGACATTCATTTTGCCCCTTTCAAAATAGTCCCAGTTCGTTCATGGGCACTTTTAGCTATCCTCATGGCTCCTCCTCCTCCTCCTCAGATTTAGGTTCTAGTTGTGTGGATTCTTAAGTTTTCATTCATACCCATTCATCTAATTAGATAAGTCTCTCCACATCTTGTTATATTCCTCGGGTAAACTCGCACTCGCGGGATTCATACTCACTCTGAGGTGGGCTAGGATCTACCAATGTGTAAGGGATGTACATTAATCCTTCCCTCGGAGGGGTTGCCTCTGAAGGGGATGGGATAAAGTCATCTTTGATCACCTCGGAGAAAATGTTATGCTGGCTATGGTGACCCATGTAAAGCCAACTTTCACCTCTCCCACTGAGTCCTCCATCAATACATCTAGAAATGTGAGGCTTGGTTGGATTGGTTCCAGGTAGAGGCTTTGGAACTGGTTCTATTTGCGACCTCTTGAGAATGGTTATGGGTTTGTCTGAGGCATTGGGAAAACTTTGAGGTTCCCTTAGAGTGTCACTAGGTCTATGATTGGCTTTGGGATAGGGTCTATGATACACTTAGGTGGGGTTAGTTTGTACTTGACCACATGCTCTAGCATTGGCTCTAGTTTAACCAGCAGCTTTCTCACAAAGGTCTTAGGCTTGCTTCATTCTCTTTCCCTAACAAAGGGTTGGGGTATTCATTGAGTTCGGAAGGTTTTTGTAACTATGGGTTTCTGGGAAGAGTGGGTTTAAGTGGGAGATCGTTAGCTTATTTTTGCAAGGGAGGCAACCCTCGAAGCTCTCTTCCAAACCACTTTCAATGGTTACGATGTTGTTTCCCTTGATAACTAATCATGGATTGTCTATGTGCTCTTCTTCTTCTATACATTTGGTTCTGGTTCATTAGTCTTTTTAGGGGCCATTGTAGCCTTTAGGGCTTGTGCCTCAGGCTCTTAATCTACTTCCTTTGAAGTTGAAGCATGTGTTTTCTGCTTATTGGCAGCCTTAGATGTTCCTTTAGCTGCCACCCTCATTTTGGCTTAAAGCCTTGTGATTCCATTAAGGGAGATTGTATGAATAAGCCCTCCTTCTATGCTCAACAAGTTAAGGCTCATCGAAGTAGTCCCAAACATCGGCTCTTTGCCCTTCCCCATGTCCCTTGTTCCTTGTCCAAATAGAGAAGAACTGGAATTTGGTTATGTGGTAAAGGTACTCCCATAATGTTGCTGTTGGGTGTATCGAGGAACACTTGCCCCTAATGTTGCAGCAAAAGAGACATCTCTCATTGAGGTTAGTGGTCCTCCTCCCGCCGCTGCTTCACTAGAGTTGTGCCCTTAATGGTGCAACAAAAGAGACATCTCTCATTGAGGTTTGTGGTCCTCCTCCCGCCGCCGCTGCTTCACTAGAGTTGTGCCCTTAATGGTGCAACAAAAGAGACATCTCTTGATTGTGGTAAACTGTTGGGGGTTGTTTGTTGTTGCCTAGCTTAGGATCAACACCAAATGTTTGACACATTGTGGCGTCGAACATAGTTTGACCGCTTCCTCAAGGACCGTTACTTGAGATTCCTGGTCCTGCTCTGCTCCTTCACTCGAGCTATGTCCAAACATAGGACATTTTAATGCCCTCTTCATAAAATTTATATTGATGTTTACAGAGCCCATTGGTGAATCTGGAGCGCTCAGAGAGCTGAGGTGGCTCCTGTTTGCACTATTTATCCACTCACGTCTATGTTCCTTAGCTTATTTATTCCCAAAGCTTCTCACTTGAGGTGCATTTGAAGGAGTCTAGCCTTCTTAATAGGGGAGCACTATTTTTAGTGTTGGTCGTTTGCTATGGAACGAAGGTTTGGCTGAGGGTCACGTCTGTAGGCTCATGTGTCCATACGCACATCTTTTTGTGCGGGATATGGGTTCACGTCCCCAGTTCGAGAGTTGGTTTAGTCTAGTTTTTGGTATATTTTTATATTTTTTGACTTGATGGGAGGATTAACGGTCCTAATCCTAGCGAATGGTTGTTATGCAAGTAATTAAGCAATTTTAATTGTTTTTTGATGGATTACATGCTTCTAAGCTACCAATCAAACAATGCATGAAAATTTTATGAAATGCATGAGCATAATTAACTATTCCACTCTAATCCATCCTAATGGAGCTCAATGCTCATGTATTCAAAGTGGATTTCACTCCCAATCACAATTGCTAAGCTATTCTTAGGCTCAAAGTAATGAAATTTCAGCTTCTTAGGCTCCAATTTCATGCAAATCACCAATCAACCAGGGTTTAGTTGTTCCAATAGATGAAACTAGAATGCCTCCTAATGTTTTTTGAATTATACGTCCTAATCAATATTCGACAATATTGAGTGATCCCAATAGCTTGGAATGGATGGATGGACCTAAGTGCTAGGCTAGTCCTTGGTAGTGACACCAAATATGTTCAAGTCAAGAGCTTACTTTAGCCTTTCTGAAGCATGTGTCATTGGATCTTGCCTTCTTAGAGCTGCAAATTGCAACTTCAATATGTGCTAGCTCATCCGTGGCATCCTCACTCTGTTGTCACACTGGAATACCCCTTTGCCAAAGGGGTGAAGGAGAGGTCTCTATGCCTGGATGGAGGCAACAAGATATGGTCCTTCGCGATGGTTCTCTCTCACAAAGGCAGGGAATGAAGGGGAAGCAAGCAAGAAGAGGAAAGAGGAGAGCTTAGTAGGTAAACTATTGCAAGGGAATTATTATATCCTGCTTATTGACAAAAACGATGTATATACATTTTCACACTAGACCGACCAAACTTAAAAATGGTGCGGCCTCTATTACTTGTCTTAAGCAACTATATATATGGAGTTCGTAGACTTTTACAATAGGTCGGGTAGGTGAAACCATGTTAACCTACGGAGTGGTCAACATTAGCCATGATTAACCCTTGTTCCAATACCCCCACCCAGCCTCTTCATCCTCAGTTTCATTGTATTGTTATTTTTTCCTTACTCTGTAAACAACGCTTTCTATACTTATATCTTAATAATCCCATCGCTTACTTCATATTACTGACAAGAAGATTGAGATTTAGCTATACACCTTGACTGCATCATTGTCTCTTCAGCGCATCAGTTTCATCATATTATTCTCCATTGCCTACTCTATATGCCTTCTTCATAATGGTGACAAGAAGATTGAGATTTAGCTATATACCTCTACTGCGTCACCATGTCTCACACTAAGGTCAATCATCTCCGTGTACTGCTTCACAATAATCTGCCTACTAACACCTATAGTTTAAAAGACAACCACACACATGTCTATACAAGCCATTTGTCAATCAATCAACTCCCCCTTGCTCGGGTAAACATACACATATGTCTTCTTCTCCATTAGCCCATCACTACCCTCACAGCTGGTTATCCATGTGCTTTATCATGGAGCATAGGCTCTTCCAAGTATTCACAGTATCTTATAGTGCTACGTACCTTATAAACTCCTTTTGATCTCCTTCTCGAGTAGTGCAAGGTCATTACCATTCATGCACACTATGCCTTATATTTCTAGAGAAAAACTGTGTGCGTGTAACACACACAACATTGCCAACCACCTCCTTATCGTCTATCTTTTCCAGCACTAGCTCCTTATTGCATCTCATAATATTACACTCCATTAACACAATCAGGTCCATTATATTGTTTAGGTTTTTATAACAATGCCACCACCTTACACGTTTTTTTGCCCTGAATCGGCTTCCATCGCCCATCAACTCATTCAAGTCACAATTGTTTTCTTTTCTTTTCTTATATTTCAAAGTTGACAAAGTTCAAAGCTCTATTCTCATTGTTCATGTTTTCCAACATAACTTACCTATATATACTAACACATTTTTTGACACCTTCATACTCATAGGTACACACACACACACACACACACACACACATTTAGTTTTTTGAATATATTGAAGACCCTACCATTCTCATATATTAGAAAGCTTTCTTTAAATTTTATTCTTAGATTTTATTAATTATCAATTTTTTAATTTTCTTGAGATTTACATGAGGTTCTAACCTTTTTTTAAATCTAGCTTATTTTTTATAACCCTTTGTTTATGCTTCCCCGTTTTCCCTTAGATGCCCTGAACTTTCATGACTCCAAAAACTAAGATTTGGTGATGTCACACACATTTATGTGTATATATACACACCCACTTATCCACACCTCCTCCCCTAACCACCAATGTCACTGGGTTCTAAACACTTAAAAAAAAATGCTCAATGGCCCTTCAACTCTTCACATTTATCTAAATTTCGAATGTGTAATTGATACACCGGTATTTTTCTTTGCGACCAGGATAACAACTGCATGCATAACCTGTAATTCCCTCTCATGACATGCATGTTCTTGTAAGGAAGGTTCGATGATGTTTCCTTCCGCTCCAAGGTCGCGCTTTTTTTACCTCAAATTTTTAGAGCTGCTCAAATATCTCCTACCACTCCTATAGTGATTATAATTGGAGCTTTTCATTTCTATCTTAATGTATTTTATTTCAATCCTCATTGTTCAACAATTTTTTTGAACACTCTCTTTTCTTAATCTCTTGTTTCTAATTGCAATTCTTTGGAGTGTTTTTGTTTTTCGGTTTTTGAATATCATTCATAGACACACAAATTCAGACTACTTAAGGAAAAATAATAATAAGTAAATAAATATATCTTTCTTAGCAATAATCCCATTGGGCATAAAAGTAGAAGCCTTGCTATCCTCCTCTGAGCGTTATGATTGCTATTTTTTGCCAAGCTTTTTCTCTCACAAGCTGTGGGTGAATGAATTTGCTAAAACCTTTCTCATAAAAATAAAATTATAATTAAGTGAATGCTTACTCTCGCGGCCGCCCAAGGAGTGTAGGGGTAGCAGTTTGTATGAAACGGGATTAACACAGTACAGTCGTCAGGTTCCCACTGTTGTGCTTCTCGACGCCTTTCCCCTCCATCAAACTTTCAAAGGCGTGGTTCACAGGCTCAGCGAAAATGCTGCAAAGCAAGGCCTTTATGAAGAAAACCAGGCGAGGTCAGGTCGTCAAGGTTGGTTGTTCTCTCTCTCTCTCTCTCTCTCTCTGTGTGTGTGTGTGTGTGTGTGTGTGCGCGCGCGCGTGTTAATCAATATGCAAAGAAAGGCTTTTGAGATTGCTTGTTATGGTGATGCTTTCCTGTCTTGTTGATTTTACAAAGTGTGAATTAAACCAGATCTCCCTAGACACAAACAACCAGATTAGTGCCAAATAGACGGCAGGCTAGCTCACCACCCAATTGTAGATTCTGGATCCCGAATCACCCCCGAGCCGGAGGCTTAGACTCCAATCCCACAAACGATGCCAGTCAGCACTAGTATACCACCAACGCCTGCCGGATTAGGTGACTAATCTTGAGGATTAGCATTAGGTACGTAACATACTTCCCCTCTTAAGATGTTTCCACTCTTGGAAATAAAGCAAGGGAAACATAGCCACCTCAAACATCTGCATCCGACAGTCAAGTTTCATACCTGTCTAACAAACTATCATCGTGGAAACAAAACAAAACCAGAAGCTACTCAAGCTCTCGAGGAACACAGCAATCCCTCAATCTCCCATGTCCTCAGGAAGTTGGAAAACATCGAGACAATTGTCCCCTAGCTACAACATAATACCCCATACCTAGGGAATAACTTTCCAATTTTCCCCGATTGTAACGTCTCAGAACTCTTGGGTACTCTCAAACAACCTAGCATTCCAGTGGGTAACTGTCTCTGTGAATGCTTCCTATCAGAATATAACTGTGCTGTATCCTGAGCACTCTTGATAGCATCCGATGCATCGACTAGCTATCCTCTTGGAAATCTATAGCTGCATCAATCCAAATACCCTTAAGTCCCATAGTTACCGGAGATGCAGGTTGAAAACCGTACATTAGCAAACTTAGATTGTAATTAGTATCCGAATGCTAGTACAACATAGACAAAGCTGACCATAGGGTGTACCTCTCGCAATGAGATGGTCACCTAGAGTCGTATGCATAAAGCATATCCTCCAAAACTTGATGCACCCTTATGTTTGCCTAACAGACCGAGGATGATCAACAAATACTTCCCTTTTCGAGAATTATATAACTATCATGTATCTTTGCACTCTCATCATAAATAACCTTAGAAAATGCTCCTATCAGGATGGTGTTCAATCCAAAATACCATTGATATAAGACATCGAGACCGTGTGTTGAGACCTGAACACTACCAATAAAAACCCTCTAGTGCTCGTCAATATCTATCAATGCAAATCCATGCAATGACTACAAACCATCTCTCTCGTTAACTTCTTTAAGTACTGCTACCACACCTAAGTCTTACACAAGAATCTCTGAAGAGCACTAATAGCTCGTCATTCCGATCAAAGGACCCATGGACAACTGTCCAAATAATAGAAGAAGAATCCTAGAAAATTCAAAATATTACTCAGAACAGAATCACACTGCTCCACGTTAGAGATAGTAAATCCCTGCACAACAAAGTACCCAATCATACAGGGAAAATTCACTCCTTTTCCACCCTTTGTATTTGCCCACCCCAATGTACATGCCCCATCTAGTAGATCCAAAATCCGTGGATAACCAGGTTCTATCAAAGAACGTCTTCTCACATACCAAAGCTATAGCATCTCTCGTCCAGAAACATTGAGACGAGACTAAGTAGAGAATGTTCCATGAGAAGCTATATAACAAATGTACTAATCTGTGAAGTGAAAGACCATCCAACATTTGTTGTAAACTTGGGCTAAACATACATGTGAGCCAAAGATATTGTGGTAATAAGATAAGCCATGTCATAAAGACATCATCCTCATCTACCATACGACACTTAGTATAATCGTTGAACCAACCATATCACATGGTTCACTCATGATCCTTTGATCACAGAGAGTAATATCTAATATGTTGAACCTTAACTCGCACACTTAAATAAAAGACAAATACCAATAAAACTAGTAGACCTCAAGGAAAATCAATTGGACACAAACCCATCCTCCACATGCGGATAATAGTAAAGCTATCTCATGTAACTATAGAGAAATTGATAAAGTTGCACAATGTAAAAGCAAAACATAGGAGAGAGGGAGAGAGAGACATCAAACAATGAACATCATGTTATGTAGCAAGAGGCTTTTACAATGGCAATATCAGCCAGCTGATGGTGCAGAATATGTGCCTGTGAATAGCTTAGATGGATAACAAGTGAATATGGGAGGGCCCCTTTTATAGTGATGCAAGGGAGCTGGCCGACTGCTTATGGGAGTTGGCTGACTACCCACGACCTACTAAAAGGAGATAAATGGATAAAACCTATAAATAGGCATTCCCCAAATACATTGAGATGCACATTTTCTAACACCCCCTCTGTAGCTCATAGTGGGCAAAGTTGGGAGAAGATAAGTTGATGAAGATGCAACCATGGACACTCCAGTATTGCGCAGTACCGGATACACCTCGGAAAGAGCACCCACCAACCTGTTTCTCGAAACAAAATGCCACCACGAACAACAAGGAACTTTGCTTGGCTCTGAATTCCCACACAAGTGTGTAGTGAATTCCAGAATAAAATGATGAGCTGCTAGACACACTGCGCCCATTATCCCCTAACAGTGGATTGTGAACCTACCACATCCCAAAAAGCCTCGAACAATGAACTTAGAACACATCCAGTCCATAATCTTTGCTACACCAAGCAATAGACGTGGAACACATACAGTCCATAGCTCCAAAAAACGCTAGATATTTTCCATGCTTGGAACTCTGACTCACGCTTCCCATGCACCAGAAATGGAGCTACTAATAGCCCCCTCTCCTGCCCACAAGCGTCCTTTGGTTGGAAGCACATGGGGGAGAACTATTTGTATAACTAATAACTATAGAAGCTGACCTTCTGGGTCCTCCTTGGCTTTTGTAGCCTTGGGGACACTAGAAGTATCGGAGTCATCCTCTTGTATATGATCATTGCCTGTCTATGAAAGCCTGGGATGTACCTTTGGTCTTGCAATGCTTGGCCAAATGAACCTGCATTCCACAATAGTAGTAGTGACACCGTCATGTCTCTTGCATTGTAGCAAGTGCCTATCCTGCCCACTAGGAGGGAACCTGACCTGCATTTGCGAAACAAGGATAGATGCCTCCTCCAAGAAGGAACCCATATCCACAACAATAGCACACCTTTGCAAGCAAGCCTTAGTGCTACTGATGATCTGAACACTCCACAACCAATCTCCAACCCTTCTCCAACAGAACGAGGTATGAGGAACAAGCAGCCCCTTCTCAAAATTGAGAGAGAAAGGGGATGGACAGTAGCAACAGTCCACCAAAACTTGCGGGAAAACACCCACAAAGGAGGTACATCCATCGAAGAAGAGGCAGGCTGAAGATGCCACAAGTTTGTGGCGCTCCACATGCGAAGAAGAGGGCCACTAACTGCTGTCCAGAGATCTGTTCCAAACGCCAACACTGCGAAAGCATAGGACCGACAGCCCCCTCAAGCGAGGGAAAGGTCGAAACACCACGAGCAAGAGAACCTCCACTGCTGCCCAGGGCTGAAAACGCAGCGCACGCACCACCAACAACAAAGGTTGATGGAGAAGACAGGATAGGGGAGAAAGAGCTGCTGCCACCACAAAAATGCAGCTACCAAAACTGAAGCACAGCACCTTAGAAGAGAAACGCAGCCACCAATGTGAAAAACACAGCCTTGAGGATGAAAACTCAGCAGCCAGATGAAAAACGCAGCAGCAAGATGCACAAAACGCAGCACCAAACTGAAAATGCAGCACCTTTTTGCTCCAAAAAAAAACGTAGATCTTCATACAGATGAGGAAACTCGCTGCCGCCTTGAAGTGCCGGTCACCTAAGGGATTGATACCATGATAAAGTTGCACAATGCACAGCACCCTAGAAGAGAAACGCAGCCACCAATGTGAAACACAGCCTTTAGGATGAAAACTCAGCAGCCAGATGAAAAACGCAGCAGCAAGATGCACAAAATGCAGCACCAAACTGAAAATGCAGCACCTTTTTGCTCCAAAAAAAAACGTAGATCTTCATACAGATGAGGAAACTCTCTGCCGCCTTGAAGTGCCGGTCACCTAAGGGATTGATACCATGATAAAGTTGCACAATGCGGAAGCAAAACATAGGAGAGAGGGAGAGCAAAGGAGAGAGAGAGACATTAGACAATGAACATCATGTTATGTAGCAAGAGGCTTTTACAATGGCAATATCAGCCAGCAGATGGTGTAGAACATGTGCCTGTGAATAGCTTAGATGAATAACAAGTGAATATGGGAGGGCCCGTTTTATAGTGATGCAAGGGAGCTGGCCGACTGCCCATGACCTACTAAAAAGAAGATAAATGGATAAAACCTATAAATAGGCATTCCCCAAATACACTGAGATGCACAATTTCTAACAGAAATCACATTAGTGTATCAAATCACACACGTGAATCAGTCTTGATCGTAGTCTCTGGTTGCTGAACACCAGATTGGACTTGAGCTTCTCCGTGGGGCTGTTGAGCTCTTTTATGCAGACGCCATTGAAGTCTCATTGGGACGCAGGATTGCGGATCTTGCGGTATCTGCAGAGTACGAAGGATCTGGGACTCTTTTACACAGGAGGGAATGGAGTCAAGCTCCAAGGATGGAGTGACTCAGATTGGGGAGGAGATCCAGACACGAGGAGATCTACTTCAGGATACAGTTTTACCCTCGGCTCAGGAGCAGTTTCTTGGAGCAGCAAGAGGCAGCAAACTATTGCCCTTTCTTCGACAGAGGCAAGAGTATCGGGCTGCTTGTGGTGCTGCTTGTGAGGTTGTATGGCTGTGGGGCTGCTAGGCGAGATTGGGTTTCCACAGAGGGAGCCCACAGTCATCCAGTGTGATAACCAGAGTTGTATAGCTATTGTTCTGAACCCGGTTTTCCATGCCCGGACCAAGCATATAGAGATACAGTATCACTTTGTACGTGAGAAGATCTTGGCTGATGACATCTTGCTACTTTATTGTTGGACGGAGGACAATGCGGCGGACCTCTTCACGAAGTCTCTACCTCAGGCTATGCTCAGGCGGCACTCCAGCTCCCTTGGGTTGGTTTCATAGCCAGGAGCTGAGAGGGGGTGTTAGAAGTCATCTCCTGTCTATATTCATACACCAGGGCCTCTGTTGTGGGTGTGCCCGCCCTGTATATCATTTTTCCACACTCCCCGTATTTTTCCCTATTTTTTCCCATTTTTTCTAGTGGTGGGAGGGTTGCCAGAGGTTGCCAGGAGCACTCCAGTGCTGGCCGACTGGATGTTCATCAGTCGTGGGCTATTGGGCTGCTGGCCGACTGGATTTCATCAGTCGTGGGCACCTGTTTGCTGGCCGACTGCATTTATGCAGTCGTGGGACTTTTTCATCAGTCGTGGGCACTCTTTCTGCTGGTCGACTGCCCACTCTGGGATGCATATATAGCCCCTTTGCCCCCACCACTTCCTCATTCAGTTTTTCCGGGATCTTGTGTATAGAGAAGAGTTTACACACCTATCTCTCTGTGTTTCTTGTGCTGTTTATTTTCTGCAGTCTACTTGCTCTTGTCTACCCAAGTTTGGTTATCATTTCCGTTGCATATTCTGACATGGACATGTGTCATGGTGGGATGAGGTCAATCACACCTTGTCCCCTCATGGAGGTGGTGCACAGCCATGGACATGCAAGCTTTGCCTGTATAGTCGAGTGGGTGGTACTGACAAAGTAATTTTTAAGTGCCGTTCCTACCCCCGTCCCCGTTCCCTACATATGGCCGTCCCCCGTCCCCGTCCCCGTCCCCGTTACCGTCCCCCGTTACCGTCCCCCGTCCCTTGTGACTATGATGAAGAGAGAGCTAGATTAATGTTAGAGGTACTTGGAGCAACACAGGTAGAAGACTGCCATAGGAGTAGAGCCGAGGGTGAAGGTAGCAGGACGGGCAATCCACGGGAGTGTCAAATGGTTAAGACGGTGGTGACGCCTAGGTCGCCATGGAAGGGAGGAGGTGCTGAGGATACGCCGGCAGAGGTGGAAGAGCGGTTGAGATGGGCGGACTAGGCACACTCACGCTGCTAAAGTCAAAGGCTTCGCGGCGGAAATCCGCAAAGCAACAATATACATGCTGTTACCGTGTCCTTGCTTCCTCTATGATGGCCCGTAGGGTAAAGATTTGATCAAGTGTACTGTATGGAGTAGTTTCTCTTGAAGCATACTTCCCTCGATGTTGTGTCCAAGCCTCTTTTCCAGTAAGCTGATCTCATACTCTAGTATTGCCCCATAAATCTTGTCCATTTGGCCAATCATCATAGTCCCGTAATTATTTCGATCCATGGAGTCTTCTATCCCATATCCATGTGATCTCCTGCTTTATGGATGGAAACAACGGTGTTTGTGGTCCAGGCTATGGGGAAGCATTCACAGAGGGCTTTTTTAAAGAGTTTGTGAGAATATGATGTAATGTGCAAAATGCTCGAGTCCTCACATAGGTCTTCATGGTCTTTCGATTATGTAGCTTTAATAGAACCCTAGTGACATTGACATTGTTGAAGAGGATAGATCATGTGGGTGCGGGATGTTGGACGTATGAGGTGTGGCCTGATCTGGGACATCATAAAGCTGTCGTGCATAGGCTTCCCAAAGGAGGGGATCAGGGATGGGTGTTGGGGATTTCTTTCCCTTCAGAATGCACGATGCGTCTGAGTTATCTTCGCTCAAAAAGAGTTTGTACCACTCTTATTCACGTTTGGCTTGGAATGCATGCTTCTTCTTGCTGGTCAAACGACGGAAGGTTCTCTGCATTTAACATGCTAAGATCAGTCAACGCTCTCTTTCCCATAGGAGCTGAAGTCGTGTGTTCATGCATTCATCATGATACCACCCATTTTGTGGCTGCGATCCTGTGGGGCATTTGGCGGTGGAACAGGTGGTATAAGAAGCTAGCATGAGAAGAGTCATGGATGATGGAGGAGAGCTGTAATGTTAGTGTGGATATGTAAGATCACGTGCTGAAGTATGGCAGGATAGGTGATCTTCATAGATGGAGTTGAGATCATGATGGAAATGAATGCGGGTGAAGTGAAAAATGGGGGGGTCTGGAGTGGGTTGTAGAGTGGGGCAGGAGATGGTGAAAGCGAGATAAGTATGGTCAGCTCCTATGGGTGGAGGTGGGATAGTGAAATCTCAGATACGCAGTAGACCCCATCAAATAATGAACCATACTCGAGCCGCCTCCATATAGAAAGCATGCAAGGCTATCAGATGTAGGTCAGAGGACATCCCATTATATATGATCAGCTCATGCATGTCTTCCATGTCCAAAAAAGGCTTCCTGTACATTTTAATATGTCCTACATCCTGGGATGTCTGCTGCAATCCCATCTCTTTTGGCTGATCCATCTTGGAGAGCATAACAAGGTCTACACGGAAATCATACAGGGCAACCCATTGGACTTACAAAAGGATATGTAATGTCTGTTGGGTGCCATAGTCCATGTGTCCCTATGCGGAGTATGTTTTGGTGGCTATTTTCAAACTGCTATGTGGCTTGGGCATTTGTGGGCTTGCAAATTACAGGCATCTCGACACAGGAAGCTTACAGAGCCTCTGTCAGGGATGGACAGAGCGTTTGGAACATGTTCACACCTATTTGCAGGCTGAACCAGGTTCTAGGCAGTGTTCACATTTTGTGGAGATTCCAGGCAGCATTGTGGCAAGCTGGCCGGCAATGTGAGCAGCATCCAAAGAAAAAGCAGAGAGGTTCGGGGCTTCCCCAAGCTGGCCAAGCTGGTTGTGAGCTGGCTGGCAAGCACCCTATAGTTTATCATTGTTGTCATGAGCTTCAGATTTTGCAAATAGCCCTTTCCTCAGTTTTAAGCTGCTCAAGTCAGCAGCAAACATAAACACATCAACCCCCAATCAGCAGTAGTTAGTGTTCATTTGAAGGTAGTTGGGAAATCTCTTGAGTTTTATATAGTCTTCAGCCTTCAGCCACTGTTTGGCAGGCTTGCACTGTCAAAAGTACTATAAATTTGTGGTAGTTTAGGTATCTGTGTGTGCTTCTGAATGTTCTCAAGTCTTATGTTGCTTCCATCTTTCTGTTATTTACTGGCGCTTAGACAGATAGACCTTACAGAGCTTCTTCAACAGTGAATGTGCAGTGGTTATAACTAGGATTTATTCCCGTTGTGCAAGGGAATTCCCATGGGGCATGGTGCCTTTGATTTGCATGAGGCATTTGCATTCCATCAAAGACAAGTAAAGCCACATGCCTGTTTAATCTCTAAAGGTAGATTTATCAGATTATGTATGCTTTGCACTGCAGTCATGCTTGAAGGTACGACACTGTACAGCCATCTGGTAGATGCTGTATTATTGGTCCACAGGTTACATTACAGTATGCACCCAAGGAACATTGTATGAGTATGTATCCAAGGAACATTGTGGTGGGTTTCATTCATGGTAACACATCTCTCAGATGGTACCACCTGCATCAATTCCAAAAGTGCTGTTGTGGCAGATCTGCAAAATATCTGTGGTCACATCAACTGTGCAAGATTCTGATTCTACTGAGCTGTTAACAAATCCCGACTGTTGCTGTCAGATGGTCACTCTCACTCCCCTGAACCCATAAAAAATTCCCTTGATAATTCAACTTGCATCCTTGCTGCTGTGAGTCCCAGCATGAACTTCTTGAGGTTGGTTCCGTTCTTCATCAGGGATAGGCTGCACTGGGCTAAAGTGTTTTCATACGTGGTGGCATGTCACAATAGGTCCGGGTTGGACCAGGTCCAGGCAAGGCATCCACATACATGCAGGCCTGACAGCAGGTATGAACAATGGCTCTAGTACTTGTAAAAATACTGTGAGCAGCCCAACCAGCTCTGACTTGCCAGCATGGGCCTATAAGAAATCCCCCGCTCTTCATCAGATGTTGTGGAACAGTGGGAAATCAGTAGCAAGGTTATCTCCAACAACTAGCAACCATTATTCATTCGCAGACCTAGAGTTTCTTAGGAAATCCGTTGTAAATTTGGTATTTTTTTTTCAGTTTTCAGCCTCATCCCACTGTGGCAGACTTGTACTTGAGTATTTGCTCACAGCAGTAATAGAGTATACAGTACTTCAGGTGTTTGGAGGACAATGCCTTGTCCCATGTAGGCTGATTCTAGCTGATGTTTGGCCTTGTGCCACAAATACAGTGGTTTATGGGGTAGCGAGATAACTCTCGCAAAGTCATCTTTCTTTACGACAAACAAGTGAACATAGCAAGCACTGAACTCTAAATCGTATATCCCTTCTTGTCCACCTTCTGGTGGCAAGGTGTTGCACTCGAGAATCCAATGGTACTCACAAATCTTTTCGTTTTACCTCCATCTTTATTATGTGGTAAATCTTTGTTCATGAACAATTGTATATTAGGGGAAGGTAAATTGCTCTCATGTGACCTGTTTTCTGGCCATGCAAACTATAGAGTCCAGAAAATAAGAAAGTCGTTGCTTGTATTGATTGCAGGTGGTCAGAGAGCATTACCTGCGGGATGACATATCTTGTGGTGCATTATATTGCACAGTGTGTGATAAAGAGGCTGCCTGTCTTAGCGAGTGTGCGGCCAATATTCTTATAGTAGATACAAATGTCACACTCCATCATGTATCTTCCAAAAGCTTTGATCAAGTATGATTTGCAGTTATTCAGTTGTGGTCAAAAAGGTTTACTCATATGTGTCTTGTGATTGTTTGATAGATTGACCTTCTAGAGAACAATGCTATTGATGATGTGGTGATACTTTCCGTGGTACTTGAGGAAGTGAAGAACAGAAACATAAGTGTATATAACCGTGTACGAGCATTATGCAGCAATCCTATCCGCCGGTTTTTTGTCTTTGCAAATGAGCATCACAAGTAGGTTACGTTCTATGATCTTGTGTGTGTGTGTGTTTCCTTAAAGTTGTTGGGTTGCCTTGAAGGTTCTGAAGTTCTTTATGTTACATGAGGTGTAGCTGAACCTTTAATTATGATCAAGGAGTGAATTAACTTGCTGATCTCGAAGAGAAAGAAAGAAATAAAGAAAGTTACAGTAAACGTCTCCTAAAGACCCAATGGGTCTAGGAGACCAAAGTGATACAATGCTATCCATGGTATGTCTCATCATGGAAAAGAAAAACAAAACAAGTACAAATAACATAGCTCTCTGAAAGTAGAGGCTGATACAATGATCATCATGGGGTGGGGAAGTACATGGGGAATAAGCACAATAAGCACTAGTACAAGAGACTCATCATGGAGTACATGAGAAGATGAAGCACATCAACCTCCAGTAGAGGGTACACCTCTCTCAAGTATGTCGAGCATGGGGTTACTGAGTATGGCAGAGAGGCCCCCTTCTGTCACGGTACGTGCTGGCTGTCTTGGATCTGGAGCTGATGGAAGGATCGTGGTTGGTGTCCTGTGGGTTGGGGACGCCGGGTACGTTGAAGCGCGCAAGCCCATTCCGAAGTGACTCCTCAAGGATGGGGTGGAGCTGAGGTATCTTGTGGTGGACCACCCGCGGGGTCCACTATGATGATATCCTCTCCCTGGGCCCGAAAGAAAGTGGTGATGGTCGGCTGGGGAGGAAGGAGGCTTAGGAGTGTATCTTTGTGTCTGCGAAGCTCTAGTAGGAAGAGTCCAAGGTAGCAGTGGTCCAGGAAGTCCATGATCCTGGATAATGGGCCAAAACCGTCACGGAAGAGACAATTGTAACTTTGCGGATCTCTAGTACACTCAGCAGTGACATGTATAGTGCTCCTCTGTC
Source organism: Cibotium barometz (assembly GCF_041138505.1). Taxonomy (NCBI): domain Eukaryota; kingdom Viridiplantae; phylum Streptophyta; class Polypodiopsida; order Cyatheales; family Cibotiaceae; genus Cibotium; species Cibotium barometz. The sequence goes on from NC_141047.1 coordinate 46,982,652, forward strand.
TCGACCCCCCTGTGGCATATTCTGCAGATCCTCTCCTCCCGAGGTCTCCGTATGAGCACTCTACCCACTCTGTCTCCACCTGTAGGCGGTGGGAGGATACCCGTAGCTGGCCAATCACAATCTGAATGGCATGTGACATGTGAATACCTAGGTGGCCTGCTACTGGATGAAGCCATCATCTGTGAGCATGAGGAAATGATCTCTATAGAAGTGCATCTTCGGTGGGAGCTCCAAAGGTGCGATCCATGTGCTGTGTATGTAGAGGCTAAGGAGGTCGAACGGGATAGTCTGGTTGAGGTCTTCATGGGAGAGCTGGGAGAAAAGGGGAGTTCAGGCTGTACTGAAGAGTTGGGAGACGGTCCACTGGAGCCAGAGTCTCGCTCATCCCTCCTGGGTCAGACCACATAGTGCCAGTGCAGTTCCATACGGCTAGCCTCAACTGTGTGGTCTCAGACCCCGCGCCCCTATTTGGGGCGACTCTCGGTGATGATGATGCAGCCATCTCTGTAGACAGCCCACTCACCCCCCTTGCAGGCCTCCTGTACAGTCACCATGGCCTCTCGACGGTGTGCTACTTGTGTGGGAGTCAAATCATCCCCCATGAATATCTGTGCCCGTGAGGGCAGCCCGTCTATCTAGGAAGGCCTGTCGACTAGTGGTGTCAGGGAAGCAGATGAGAAGAGGCCTCTCACGTGTCATGTCTTTCCTGGTTCTCCATGCATCTGCAAAGGTGGTCCCATCTACCCTGAGTTTCTGGCAAAGGGTAAGTGCATCGGCCTTGGGAGAGGCCCCTGTTACTAATCCAGTCCGATTTCGTGGTCTGTAGCTCTCCTGCAGCTTGTGATCGGCAGCCATTAGCTGCTCCACATCGTCTGCAAGGACCTGGTGTTTGCTGATTTCCGTCTTCCACATCTTGTTTAATGGTGGCCTCAAGTGCCGCTATTTGGGCTTGAAGTTCCCCCAAAGCTGGGCTTTTTGTGGTGAGGGGGGTTGCCTTGAGTGCAGCCACCTGCTGTTCCAGTATCTAAATGCGTGCGTCCTTGTCTTGTACTTCCTTACAGAGGGCCTCTGTCTCCTTTATTTGTTGGTTGAGAGTGCGGTCAAAAGGTTTGCTTGAAGTCACTCAAGAGTTTCCTGTAGGTGTTGTCCATGAGCGCTACCTGTTTTCCGAGCTTCTCCACCTCTCCCATTGCGTGCACAATTTATGTTGCTGCCTTGGGGGCCTGAGCAAGGGTGGGTTGGTGGCTGGATAAAGAGACGCGAGAGGGTGGATAGAGAGAAAGAAAGAAAGATATATTAAACGTCTACTAAAGACCCAATGGGCCTATGAGACCAAAGTGGGTTGGTGGGTGGATAAAGAGACGCGAGAGGGTGGATAGAGAAAGATATATTAAACGTCTACTAAAAACCCAATAGGCCTATGAGACCAAAGGTATACAATAATGTCCATGGCATATCTCATCATGGAATGGAAAATAAAATAGAAATGAAACAAAACTATCTCACTGGAGTGATACAAAACTGTCCATTGAAATCTCATCATGGAATACCAAGAACATGAAACATGAGAGGAGCATCGGCCCCCAATAGATGGTACACCACTCTCCAAAATATAAAGCATGGGGCTAATGAGTATGGCCGAGAGATCTCCCTCAGCTACGTTAAGTGGAAAGGCGGCTCGATGGCGATGGAGCATGTCCGGGATTTGGAGCTGATGAGGGGATCGTGGCCAACGTCCCGAGGGCTAGGGGTGTCCGGCACATTGGAATGGGGAGTCCTGGTCTGAGGCAACTCCTATCGGGCGAGGTGGGTCCACGGGATTCACTGTATTGGTCTCTCCTCCTCCTCCGGGTCTGGAAGAAGCTAGTGAGCTCGTGAGGGAGAGGTCGGTGGCTGGGGCCGAAGCTCTCTCAAGAAAGTGTCACCGTGTTTGCAAAGCTTGAGTGGGGGGGATATATATATATATATATATATATATATATATATATATATATATATTAAGCGTCTACTAAAGACCCAATAGGCCTATGAGCCCAAAGTGATAGGCCCAGTGGGGGGGAGAAAATGAAATGATATATTAACGTCTCTAAGAGGCCATAATGGCCTATGAGACCAAAATTGAGAGTACATCTGAAGTTGGTGTCTCATCAAAGAGAACAACTAAATGAAACTGAAAAGTACAATAAACTGAGTCTTACAGTTATAAGACTGTAAGTAAGACTCCTAGATGATACTAAGTAGAAAATACTAGAAAAGGTTTATCAAGTAGATCCATGTATACTGGAGAGAGAGAGAAAGAAAGAAAGCTGTATTAATGTCTACTAGAGGCCGAACTCGACTTATGAGACAAATCAATGTACAACTGTCAATGTCTTCCGGATGTCCAGAAAAAAAAAGGACAAAATGAACATGAAATAAACTATGAAAGTATTGAGTTAGTGGGGGGGTGTGATGGATGGAGCGCTATTGCTAGAAAGAAAGAATGAAAGATTTTATTAACGTCTTCCAAAAGACCGAACTCGGCCTATGAGACAAATCAGTGTACCTGAGAGAGAGAGAGAGAGAGAGAGAGAGAGAGAGAGAGAGAGAGAAATGAAATGATATATTAACGTCTTTAGAAGGCCAAAATGACCTATGAGACCAAAAAGGTTACAACAATTGGTGGATCTGATACAATGTCTGTGTAAGGAAAGCTAAAAACAACTAAACAACTAACTGAAACTGAAACAACTATGAGGAAAGGTACGGTACTAGAAGCTCCTAATGGATAACATCTGGGAGGAAAACTCCAGCAACAATGGTAAGCATCATACACATCACTATCCGAAGATGTCTCTCATCGGTCGATGGCGGATATCCTCAATGTCCTCCATGGTGAGTACTCTGACTGGACGTCTCCCATGCCGTGCTAGTATGGTCCTGATCCTCTGTTGTAGTCTCCGCCGGTGTCGAGATGGGCCTCTCATCTTGGGGCACCTGGACCGCCCCAGCTCTATAGCCTGATCAATCAGTGTACCTCTGGTGCGGCTGTACTCTGGGGCTAGCTGCAATGCCTGCTGGCCTGACTGCTGAATCTCTGGTTGAAAGAAGTCTGTAATCTGCCTCTGTAGGTGTCTCTCCCTCTCAGGAGACCCCCTCTATGTCTACGCAGCTCCAACAAGTACGATCCGAGGCATCTCTGATCCTGGTATCTCATGACTCTAGAAAGTGGTCTGAAGCCCTCTCTGAACAGGCAGTGAAAGCGGCCTCGTATCTCATAATATACTGGACAGTGACATATGTAATGTAACTTTGTCTCTGGCTCCATCTGGCACAGCTGACAAATCCTTGCCTCAGCTGGTACTCCTCTGAATCTGCCAGTCTCAATCTCTAGCTGGTGTGAGGATGTGCGCATCTGACCAATAGCATGCCGTACACCATGAGAAAGATGAGTATCGATGTAGCTGGGTCTAATCACAACCCATCCTCCGTGAGCTGGAGAAGATGATCTCTATAGAAAGCCATCTTCGTACCAAGCTCGTGTGTCGGCTGTATCCATGTCCTCCTAGTGTCCAGCTGAGTCAAGTCCTGCCTGATAAGTCTGGTAATCTCTGCCTGTGTGAGAGAGAGGGAGGGTGCATCCAGGGAGTACTGAAATGGAGGTAGCCTGTCCATACTAAAGCCATGCAGCTGGAACCAAGTTGTCATCTGTGCATACCAACATGATCCGTCTCCCTGTGATGCCAACTGTCGTGAAGACTCCAGGGCTAAGCGAGCATATCTGGCTCTAGGGAGAGCCCAAGTGCTATGTATAAAGGAGACTGATCGAGTGAGTGCCTCTACTACCAATGGGAGGGCAGTCATCTCTGCACGGATAATATCATGTGGTACGGAGGCCTTGGCCCTAATCATCCAGGAAATCATAGAAACCAAGGACCTCTCCATACGTCTCCATCCATCGGTGCTACCAGCTCGGCTGTGGTGATCCACTGAGGGTCCCCATATCTCCACTCCATACAGCATGGCTGAAGTGACCAAAGTGTCAAAGAGCCAGAGCTTTGTTCGAGGTTCCTGAAATTGAACCTGCAAACACATCCTCTCTAGTCTCCCCAATGCTGCATAAGCTCTGGTCAATCTGGTCTCCGCTGCTCTCCTCAAGGAAAATAGTGGGCCACTAAAAACCACACCAAGGTAAGTATATGCATCTGTATACTCCACTGTCTCCTGACCATATGTAAAGGTGGGTATTGACCTCCTAACCCACTGTGCTGTGGTGTTAAAGAGAGAGAGAGAGAAGAGAGAAGAACGAAAGAAAGATATATTAAGCGTCTACTAAAGACCCAATGGGCCTATGAGACCAAAGTGATACAATAATGTCCATGGCATATCTCATCATGGAATGGAAAATAAAACATAAACATAGCTATCTGACTGGGGTGATACAAAACTGTCCATGGAAACTCATCATGGAATACTAAGAACATAGAAACATGAGAGCAACATCAGCTCTGAGTAGATGGTATACCACTGTCCAAAATATCAAGCATGGGGCTAATGAGAGGTCTCCCTTAGCTATGTCACATAGAAAGGTAGCTCGATGGCGGTGGAGCATGTCTTGGATCTGGAGCTGATGAGGTGATCGTGGCCGACCGGGTGGTGGGGGGGGGCGAGGGCGTCGGGCATGCTGGAGTGTAGAGGCTTGATCCGAGGTAGCTCCTCTCGGGCGAGTTAGGTCCAGAGCAGCTTGTGGAGGGTCCACAAGATTCACTATGTCGGTGTCCTCCACCTCCTGGGTCCGGAAGAAATTGGTGATGGTTGGCTAGCGAGGGAGGGGGACGGGGTGGTTGGGACCGAAGCTCTCTCAAGAAGGTGTCCTTCTGTCTGCGGAGCTCAAGCAGGAAGAGGCCTAGGCAACGCTGGTCCTGGAAGTCAATGATCCTGGAGAGTGGACCAAATCCCTCACGAAATAGACAGTGAAACCTCCCGCAGATCTCATAGTGTACTGGGCAGCGGCATATGTAATGCTCCTCTGTCTCAACCTCTGTGTGGCATAGTCGGCAGATCCTTTCTTGTGGGTCTCCGTATGAGCTTCCCGGCTCTGAAGATGCGCTCAGCTCTACCTGTCTCCACTCTGAGGCGGTGGGATGAAACCCGTATATCTGGCCAATCGCAATCCGCATGGCATGGCACATGTGAACGCTCAAGTAGCCCAGCTGCTGGATGAATCCATCCTCAGTGAGTGTGAGGAAGTGATCTCTGTAGAAGTGCATCTTCGTGGGGAGCTCCGGGGGTGTGATCCATGTGCAATGTGTGTAGAGGCTAAGAAGATCTAACCCGATAACCTGGTTGGTATCCTCGTGAGAGAGCCAGAGAAAAGGGGAGTCCAAACTGTACTGAAGGGGGGGTAGGCGGTCCATGCGGAGCCCATATATTGAGAACCAAGTGGAAACTAGTGCATACCATACTCCAGAGTGGCCCTCAAGTGCTAGCTGTCTGGAGGACTCCAGGGCAAGCCTCGGGTACCTATGGGGATCCATGTGACTGATGCGATGGAGGTATGTGACTGTTTGGAAGAGTGCATCCACTACCATCGGGGCTGCAACAAACTCTGCCTAGATAATCTGGTGTGGGACTGATGGTTTGCTGCGTATCATATGAGAGAATATCATGACCTGGGGCCTCTCCACTTGCTGCCAATCCTCATCGGATAAATTTGGCCCCCAGGAGGCTGCTCCATACATCAAGGATGGTGTGATGAGAGTGTCAAAAAGCCAGCCCTTCGTCTTGGGCTCGTGGAAGTGTGCCTGGAAGGACTGCCGCTCAAGTAAGCTCAAGGCTGCATATCCCTGCGTCACTCTGGCATGTGCTGCGGGAACCATGGTAAAGCGTGGGTCACTGAAAGTGACACCAAGGTAGACATAGGATGAGACAATCTCCACAGGATCCCCTCTATATGTGAAGCTCAATCTGGATGTGAAGGAGCGAGAGGTATTGAAGACCATTACCTTCGTTTTACCAAGGTTAACAGAAAGGTCCCGTTGAGTGCAAAAGTCATGTAAGGCATCCAACTGTCTTTGAAGTCCTTCAGGTGAGTCTGAGAGGAGGACGATGTCATTTGCATAAAGTAGTATGGGGATCAATATGCTTGCCAGTGTGGGACCAGCCCCGCCTAATCCGTTAATGAAGCTCGAGATCTCATCAATGTAGAGGCCGAAAAGAGTGGGTGATAGAGGGCAGCCCTGTTTCACCCCAATAGTGCTGGAAATCTCCTATGATGTACCTCCGGGGCTCTCACTCGTCCGATGACGGACTCATAGAGGGCGATGATGCTTCAAACCATGTCAGATGGGACTCCGATCTCCCATAGACGGTGTAGGAAGCAAGCTCGGGGTATAGTATCAAAGGTTTTGCAGAAATCCACAAAGCAGCAATAAATCCTCTGATGTCGTGCTCTACCCTCCTCGATGATGGCATGGAGGGTGAAGATGTGGTCAAGGGTAGAATAGCTCCTCCGAAAGCCAGCCTGTGTTGAGGTTCTGCATCCCTGGCTCTCTGAAATGAATTGAGCTTCGCCTGTAGTACTGATCCATAGAGTTTGGCCAATGTGTGGCCAATCATGATCGTCCTGTAATTATTAGGATCAATTGGATCTCCAGCTTTGAGGATGGGGGTGATGGTGTTGGTGTTGGTGGACCAAGAGGGTGGAAATCCTTCACAAAGGGCTCTATTGAACATGTAGGCTAATAGGGGCGCCAGGGTATCATTGGCATGCGAGATGTACTCGGCAGTGAGTTGGATCAGTATAGCTTGGCTTCCGCGCATGCAACATTGGTATCAGAGCATTTAGGCTCAGCCCACTAAGCTATGTCCCAAGGAAGGTGCATAGTTCCAACAGGAAAGATGGACCAGGGTAGCAGATGGAGTGGTCTGCAACAAGCAAAGCTAGAGGAAGCAATCCGTGAGGGTAGGTAAGCAGACCTAGTACCTCAGTAAGCCCTCAGATCATTTCCAAAGGCCTAGCAACAAGCATGATCAGTTCCGGCAAGTGACCCACCGTTGTGTCAAGGTTAAGGGAAAGCAAGCACGGGGACAACAGTGAATAGATGCTGAGTTCTTCATCAAGACTTGGAAGTGGAGATCAAGAGTGAAGGTGTTCAGACCAAAAATATCAGTCAGTCAGTAGTCAATAGTTCAAGTTCAAGTCCAGGGAGGAAGGATGATAGAGTGTCCACCCCGTCATTTAGCAGAAAGGAATGTCACGTGCACACTCGTGCAATGGCTAACCCTGTGCAGGAACAGTCTTAATCCTTGATTAGTCAACGTTTAGTATGAGAAGCATTAGTAGTCTCATCAAGAGCCTCACATCAGCATTAACATCATTAGTAGCTAAGCATCAGGACCATCAACTTTATCATCAGCATCATCATCTTCATCAGCACCATCAGCATGGTCTGCAATATCTACATCAACAGCAGCACTATTAGGTAAGGTATGCGGCCTGTCGGCTGGCAGCAGGGCCCACACCGCAGTCGACTGAGGTTTCTACAAGGGCCAAACTCCTTGGAGCTCGCCATTAACACAGACATCAGCCTTAGCTTGAGCAGATCTTGGAGAGGCACAGAGCCACCTTCTCACACCCGATGGACCTGCAGAGCCTTCTATAGGCTAGCTGTAACGGGCAAGGGCATCCAGATAAACACTCCAATCCTAGTTTGAATACACTTACAAAACAATGAGAAACTTAACATTGAATGAACACTATCCTCACTCAACACATCAACTGGGGCCGGAAACGGGCCGCCCCCAAACACTTTTCTTGATCATAGAGGAACTCACAAGACCATGTCCTAGTCTCTCTCATTGTAATGAAAGAAACCGTCCTCCGTGTTTCTTCTCAGCAACAAATCCCCAAATTCTTAGAACCACAGAATACCTTGCCTTGCATTGTTTAACAGCATACTCAGTCATTCTCTAGCAAAAATCCTCTAATGCATTCACATGCATCCAAGATTCATGCACATGCATGTGTAATGGAAATCCCCCATTCTCAGTACTTGTACTATTTTGGGCACTTTGGAATTCAAGAGTCCTTTCCCATAGGAACATGCCTAGTTTGGTGACCCCATGCTCCATATCCTTGATGCCCCCCTCCTACTAGGGGGTTAGCTCCATAGGTTGTATGACGATGCTGATCCCACTTTGTATCATATGGCTTGGATTTGACATTCCAAGCTCATAGCTCTAGTCTTTGTTTTCTTTTATACCATGACAAGATTACATGGACATTGTTGTATTACTTTTGCTCTCAAAGACCCACTGGGTCTTTTGAATATGTTTTCATGAGGCCCGCATAGCAAGCAAGTGGGCTATCTACAGAGATGGTAGGGTCATTATCACTGAGCACCATCCCAAATAGGGATGCGGGGTCTATGAGACCAAACACGTGAGGTTGGCAGTATGGAACTGCAATGGCATGCTGTGGTCGAATCCAGGAGGCTTGAGCGAGATTCTCACAGGCAGGGATGTCATTTTTTATACAAAGACTCATCAGAGCCCTGAGAGGGGCTTACCATACATAGTCGGGTATGAGGGCGAGTCAACTTTCCGAGGCGAGACCCTCACATAAGGAGGAGTACGTGGCTCTGGAGAGGTAGCTGTCCTTTTTAGATCCCATCTCCGACAGATTCTCAGCATCATCCGGAAGGACGAGGATGCACGTGTCATGTGTCAGAATATGAAGCGGAGATGATGACAAAATTTGAGAACACAAGAGCAAGTGCACTGCAGAAAAATACAGCAATGGAGAAGGAGAGAGAGAGACGTGTAACTCTGCTCTCTATACACAAGAAAATCGTGAAAATATGATACAACAAGTGGAGGGCCATGGGGCCATTTTATATGGCCCCATATGTGCAGTCGGCCTGCTGTAGAGACAGCCGACAGCAGCAAAAAGTCCACGACCAGCATATGTCACCAGTCGGCCAGCTTCTCAGGGTCGGCTCTCACACACGTGGAGTTGGCCAGCAGCAAAGAGAAGCAGGACCAATAGGCTAACACTTGGACCACTCAGGACAACCTCCCACAACAGAAAAATAAGAAAACATAGGGAAAAATATGGAGAGTGGGGAAAAATGAGAAAACACCTAATCCGGGCGGGCACACCCACAACAGAGGCCCTGGTGTATATGTACAGACAGGAGATGACTGCTAACACCCCCACTCAGCTCCTGGATGTGAAACCAACCCCAACGAGCTGGAGTGCCGCCAGAGCAAAGCCTGAGATAGAGACTTCGTGAAGAGGTCCACCGCACTGTCCTCCGTTGAACAGAACTCTAGCAAGATATCATCAGCAACGATCTTTTCACGAACAAAATGCCTCTGGATGACCGTGGGTTCCACCAGTGGAAACCCAATCTTGCCAAGTAACCTCTACAACCTCACCACCTCGCAAGTAGCACCACAAGCAGCCCGATACTTTGCCTTTGTCGACGACAAGGCAAAAGATGGCTACCTCTTACTGCTCCATAAAACTGCTCTTGAGCCAAGGGAAAAACTGTAGCTTGATGTCAAGGTGCTCGTGTTTGGCTCTCCTCCCCAATCTGAGTCACTCCGACCGTGGAGGCTGACTCCATCCATCAATCCCCCTCTTGTGTAAAAGAGTCCAAGATCCTTCGCATGCTGCAGAAACCACAAGATACGCAATCCTGCCTCCCAAAGAGTCCTCTGCAAACATGAGCTCAACAGCCTCATCAGGAAGCTCCCGTCCAATCTGGTATACAGCAACCAAATCAATGAACCATTCTGCTTCCGAGTCAAGGAGGCATCATATTGCTCACAAAGATCAACACCTATTACGGTGGGATGCGAGTCCTGGAAACCTGCGGAAGACCACTCAAGGCCTTTGGAAACCTGTAACCAACCCCCTCTGAATCCGGAACCACAAAGCCTGGAGAATGTGCAACATCCACCTCCTTCTGCAAGTAATCAACTGTTACCTACCTGGCTTTCCAAGAGGTCCCCGTGGAAAGAATCCTCCATTTGGTCTCGGAAAGCCTGCACCTGCAGCGTATCCACACTTCAGTGGCCATTACCAGACTGCCACTCATCACAAAACTGAGGACCTGGGAGAGAGAGTGCTGAAAGTTTGTAAACTCCATTCTCCACTCCGCCTTCCCAAACTACCTGGCCTGTTGCTTTGTCTCGGCGAACAACAAAATGCTCATCAAACTCCACCCGTACGCCAGTCTTGCGAACCTGATGCACTGACAACAGATGAAAACCAAGTGATGGAACATACAACACCTGGGAGGAATGCTTCCCCCCTTTGCCATCGAGAACTGTTGGGGTAAAGGCGTTATGCCCACCCTTATAGTGTGTACAAGCCCATAAGTTATAGTACATAGTACACTTAGTACTTTTAATGTACTAAGTGCACTATGTGTACTAGTGCAATATACATGTGTGATAGGGGAGTCACACACTCGCTTTTGATGAGTTGACTTATCCCCACAACTCTCTCTCTCTCTCCCTTGCTTCTCTGTGTATGTCTCCCATCAATGAACTCTAAACCCTAATTCTGGTTTTCTCCCCATCAACTGGTATCAGAGCCTAGAAGGCGGTGCTATTCATCTCTTCTAGAAGCAGGCAGCCAGAAGCTTGCAAGAGAACGGAGGAGAAGAAGGCGAATACAGGACTGTCGACTTCAGGCTGGGCGAGCACGTGGCACAAGGCAGCATTCGCAGTCTAGGCGAAGCGTGAGCGAAAGCAGGCTTGAGCGTGGAGGCGAGCGAAGCGAAGGCTGGCGCTAGGGCGCTGGGCGTAGATGCGCACGGCGTAAAACAATCAAGGCGTCGGCAATAGCCAAAGCAGCGTGGCGTCAAGTGTGGAGCCGGACCGCATGTGCCGGGCAAGGTGCTCCAGGATGTCGGCCTTGGCCGCCCGCCCCAGGCCCACCAGGGCGGCCAGGAACACCACGTCGTAATCCGCCAGCCTCTCCTTCACCTTCTTCACGTTACGCGTGTGGAAGGCCATGCGAGCGGACAGGTCCGGGTGGGCGTGCACCAGCCCGCGCGCCAGCACGTTGGCGTCGGCGTCCAAGTCGTAGTTGTCGAAAGTCGCCCACGGCATGTGGTGCAAAGCCTGCACGACTCCACGTCAGTAAATGTGAAGCAGAGATGCGCCCCAGCAACGCAGAATCTCTGGCTCCACTATCTTGATTGGAGCAGCCATCAAAGCTCTCCAAGGATCACCTCCAAGAATCAGACTGCACAGCAGCATCAGCACGACCCCCTCCTCTTTCCTGCAAATCAGAAATTACAAGGTATTTGCCTCAAATTTTTTTTTGGGATTTGCAATTGAGCAAGTACAATCAACAATTGAGCAGGTACAGGTGCCCAATTGCTCAATTTTTGAGCAAAATTGGCAAAATTGGGTGACATTGGTCACAATCAGGATAAATTTGCAGGAAATTGGTCAAATCAGGATCAATTTGCAGGAAATTGGATGTCGAAATTTGGGGCTTTTGATGTAATTGTGCAATTAAGCACTCATACATGCTGTATGATGTGAAAAATCGCACATTTGGGCAAAATCGCAGCAAATTGCAGCAAATTGCAGTGCAAATCAAGGGGCTTTTGTGTCGATTTGGTTGATTTGCATGCAGGCAATCGCATTTGATGCTGTGGATAATGTGTTGATGCCTTACAAGCACTCAATGTGCCTGTAAATCAAGGGGTTTTCATGTAATTGATGTATATGTGGCCAGGGGGAAGCATCGTGAACACTCTGGATGCCTTCATGTGCGTCAATGTACCATGTATGATCAGAAATTGATCTTAAATCAAGGGGCTTTTCAAGTTTGTATGCTTGTTGAGCTTGGCAAAGCAGCAGGCAAGCCATTTATGCCTTGAATCCTCAAAAATCAGCTTGCAGTCAAGGGGCTTTTGCCCAATTTCTGTTCGGGACTGTTGTATGCAGTGTTCGTGACTGTAAAAGTCTGATTTTCACTCATTTGGACAGCCACGAGAGCATTTATTGCTATTGTACCTGCTGGTACAGATTTGGCACAGCTTTGTGCATGTTTTGGCATGGCTGTACACTGTTTTGAGTGATCAAAAGGTTCAAATTCAGCTGCTGAAATTGTCGGTACAGGTTTGGTACATCATTGGTGAGTGCTTAGTACTGCTGTACAGTACTTTGGAAGGGCAAAAGAGCACATTCAAGGTGCTGTCCAAAATCTGCAGCAACCAGATTTTGATGTTTTCATCACAAAAAGTGGGAGAAAAGTTGCATTCTTGCTTCCGCAGTGGGAGATAAAGCTTGGGAGAACATTTGTGAGCACTTTGTGTGCTTTGGGTGCAGTGTTTGCACATCTTGGGTGCAGTGTTTGCACATTTGCAGGGAGTCAGGCATTAAAGGTTGCATATTGCTATGGCAACCACAGGTGAGAGTTCTTCATTGCTTCACATCAAGAAGCTTGAAGGCTCGCAGAATTATGATATTTGGCAAACCCAGTGCTACAATGTGTTGCTCCAGAAAAAGCAGCACAAGCCTATCAAAGAAAGGGGTGTGATGCCCGCTTCTCTTACAGCTGAAGAGTGGGAAGATATGGATGAGCTGGCAAGATCTACTATCATGTTGTCTGTGTCAGACTCATTACTTTTCAGCATTCGTGAAGAGAAGACAGCTTGGGGAATGTGGCAGAGATTGCAGGACTTGTATGCCCAACAAAGTGCCTCAAGCAAAGTGTATTGGTTGAAGAAACTCATAGGCCTTCAGATGAAGGAAGGGGCTTCTATGACAGCCCATCTAAATGAGTTTAATGGTATTGTCAGCCAGGTTATCAATCAAAAGTTGGCAATGGACGATGAGTTCAAAGCCACTTTTTTGTTATGCACTTTGCCAGAGAGTTGGGACACATTCAGGACAGCCACTAGCAATTCGAATGCTATGCTGTCATATGCAGATGTTGAGGGTGCTCTTCTTCAAGAAGAGATGAACAGGAAAAACAACTCTGTTGGAAAGTCCAATGCAATGAATGCACGTGGGAGATCCCAGCAAAGGGGGAAAAGCCAAGAAAGGGGAAGGAGCAAGTCTCGCTCCAAAAAGGATTTGGAATGCCATTATTGTGGCAAGAAGGGACACATTAAAAAGCAATGCTACAAATGGAAAAATGATCAAAAAGAAAAGGGAAAAGGCAAAGACAAAGAGAAGGATGAAGCCAAAGATGTAAAGCCAAAGGGCAAAAGTGGAGTCAAGATCGAAGAAATCAATGTGTCACATGCAGGTGGCAGTGAGGATGAGGTCCTCTTTACGTCTTCACTTGATGCCCATTCACTTCTTACAGGTGGTCATGGTATGCACTCATGGATCATTGATTCAGGTGCCTCCTTTCATGTCACAGGTTGCAGAGACTTGTTTGTCAGGTACACTGCTGGCAATGAAGGAGTGGTTTATTTGGGTGATAACCATGCATGCAAAATTCTTGGCAGAGGTGATGTGAGGCTTGTATTTTCAGATGGCTCACAGCTTATGCTCCATGATGTCAGGCATGTGCCTGAGATCAAGAAGAATCTGCTTTCTACTGGACAGCTTGATGATGCTGATTATGTTACCACATTTGGTAGTGGAAAGTGGAAGATTAGTAAGGGCTCACTGGTTGTTGCCAGAGGCTCTAAGGTGGACAATCTTTATTTCATGCATGCAGATGTTTGTCACCATGCTAATGTAAATGCAACCGAGCTGCCGGAAATTTCTATGTGGCATAGCCGGTTGGGACACATGAGTGTCAAGGGAATGGAGCAATTGTCTCGTTTGGGTTACTTGCCTTCTCTAAAGTTTTCAAGTTTTCAGTTTTGTGAGCATTGTATATATGGTAGGCAACTACAGTGCCCCCACAAGAAAGCTCTTGGACAGAAAGATGCTCAGTTAGAGCTTGTGCATACAGATGTATGTGAGATGCCTCAGCTTTCTTTGGGAGGGGCAAAATATTTTGTGTCTTTTATTGATGATGCCACACGCAAGGTGTGGGTTTATCCTCTTCGTTTGAAGAGTGATACATTCTCAGTGTTCGAGAAGTTTGTTGCTCATGTTGAGAATCAAACTGGTAAAACACTGAAAGCTTTGCGTTCCGACAATGGTGGAGAGTATATGTCCAAACAGTTTCAGGACTTTTGTGATGCTAAAGGCATCAAGAGGGAGCTCTCTACTCCTTATGATCCTCCACAAAACGGGACAGCAGAGAGGATGAACAGGACCATTCAGGAGAAGGTCCGTTCTATGTTGTCACATGCTGCATTACCTCATGGTTTTTGGGCTGAAGCTGTTATGACAGCCGTTCACCTTATAAACAGGTCACCTAACACGAGGCTTGGTGGAAAAGTGCCAGAAGAAGTATGGACAGGGAAGCCTCCGTCATACAAGCACTTGAGAGTGTTTGGTTGCGTTGCGTACGTGCACATACGCAGGGAAATGCGCACCAAACTTGATCCTAAGTCTCATAAATGCATATTCCTAGGATATGGTGACAGAGGTGAAATGGGGTATAGACTTTGGGATCCCATGAATAGAAAGATCATACGCAGCAATGATGTCATTTTTGATGAAACATGCATGTATAAGGAGCCTGCAAGGCAACAGGAGCCTGGCAGAGTCATCTTTGATGATGATGGACATCATGGACAACAACAAAGGGCTGTAAATCAGCCATTACAGCAGGAAAACCAGCCCTTAAATGGTGCTGAAAATGGTCCAAATGGACAGCCAGAGATGGCAGAAGATATCCCTATGGATATACCACAGTTAGAGGAGATACCGGGCATGATTTTTCAGCCTTATGGCATGGAACAGGAGCCACCAATGGGTGATATGCAGGCTGGACAGCAACCTGCAAATGATGGTCATTGGGTACGGAGGTCCACTAGACCCTCCAGAGCCCCTGACAGGTTTGTTCCAGGGGTTGACTATTTGATGCTTACTGACTGTGGAGAGCCCTCATGTTATAAAGAGGCTTTACAGAGGGCAGACAAGGCTCTATGGGAGCGTGCCATGAAGTCAGAGATGGATTCTCTGCATAAAAATGGAACATGGAAGTTGGTGCCTTTGCCTGCAGGCAAGAAGGTTTTGCCATGCAAGTGGGTATACAGGCTCAAAGTTGCATCAGATGCTAAGCCAAGATACAAAGCCAGGTTAGTGGCTAAGGGCTTCAAGCAGGAATATGGTGTGGACTTTGATGAGATCTTCTCTCCAGTGGTCAAAATGACCACACTTAGAGCTGTATTAGCTTTGGTTGCACATGATGATCTGGACTTGATTCAGATGGATGTGAAGACTGCTTTTCTTCACGGTGATCTCCATGAGGAGATATATATGCAGCAGCCAGAGGGTTATGCAGTGAGTGGAAAGGAGAAGCTTGTATGCAAGCTGAAAAAGAGTCTTTATGGGCTCAAACAGGCACCAAGAGAATGGTATCATAAATTTGATACATTCATGAAATCACAGAAATTCAGGAGAAGTGACATAGATCACTGCTTGTACACCAAGAAAGCTTTGGATGGCAGTCTCTTGATTCTCATTTTGTATGTTGATGATATGTTGATTGCCGGGAAATCTCGTAAAGAGATGGATGCTTTGAAGAAGAAACTGCATGAAACCTTTGATATGAAGGATTTGGGTGATGCTAATCACATCTTGGGTATGCGGATACTTCGGGACAGAAATCAGCATGTGTTGTATTTGTCTCAGAAGGAATACATTGGCAAAGTCTTGCAGAGGTTCAATATGGACGGGGGGAAGAAAGCTAGTACTCCTTTGCCTCCATATGTGAAACTCAGTGCTATGGACAGCCCACAGTCAGATAGAGACAGGGCTGATATGGCCAAGATTCCGTATGCTTCAGCTTGTGGCAGTCTCATGTATGCCATGGTTGCTACTAGGCCGGACATTGCATTTGCAGTGGGAGTGGTTTCTAGATACATGGCCAACCCTGGCAAGAAGCATTGGGAAGCAGTGAAAGGTGTCATGAGATACCTGAAGGGCACACAGGATTTGTGCATTTGCTTTGGCAAACAGGATGCATTAGTGCATGGTTACACGGATTCGGATTATGCCGGTCATCCAGATAACCGGAAGTCTACTACCGGTTATGTCTTTACATTCACAGGAGGTGCTGTGTCATGGATATCCAGGATGCAGAAGTGCACAGCCTTATCTACTACAGAGGCCGAGTATATTGCAGCCACAGAGGCTTGCAAGGAGGCATTATGGCTATCTCGGTTAGTGGTTGATTTGGGCTATACAGGGGATATTCCATTGTTGCATTGTGACAGTCAGAGTGCCATTCAGTTGGCAAAGAACCCTGTTTTTCATGCAAAGACGAAGCATGTGGATGTGAAGTATCACTTCATCAGAGAGGTGATAGAGAACAAGCAAATTCAGCTTGTTAAGATTCATACGGATGACAACCCGGCTGATCTGTTGACGAAGAGTTTGCCTCCGGAGCGGTTTGCTCATTGCAGACACTTGATGGGCATTGGATGAGGCCATTTTCAGCCTTGATATGGCCTTGTATATTATCATGTACATGCTGATTTTTTCTTTTCCTTTCCTTAAGGGCACTTTGCCTTTAAGTGGGAGGTTGTTGGGGTAAAGGCGTTATGCCCACCCTTATAGTGTGTACAAGCCCATAAGTTATAGTACATAGTACACTTAGTACTTTTAATGTACTAAGTGCACTATGTGTACTAGTGCAATATACATGTGTGATAGGGGAGTCACACACTCGCTTTTGATGAGTTGACTTATCCCCACAACTCTCTCTCTCTCTCTCCCTTGCTTCTCTGTGTATGTCTCCCATCAATGAACTCTAAACCCTAATTCTGGTTTTCTCCCCATCAAGAACAATCTCCAACCTGCCCTCACTCTGAATTGGGATAGTGGATGTATCCCCAGTAAGAATGTGACCAAAATACCTACAAAGATCCTGTAAATCCGAACAGGAAGGAGTCATGTGCCTGGAAGCACCACTGTCTAGAATCCACTCCCGAGTATCCGTAGCGGAAAGTCCTCCAACCACCTCCCTGCCCGAAGAAAATGAAACATCGGTGTCCATCACCTCCAGGTGCACAAAAGCTGGAGTCTTCACGGTTGTTGCTGAGGATTTCGCACCCTTATCGATGCTCTGCTTGTGATACTGTCTCCAATAGGGGCCTTTCTCGCCACAATCATGACAGGTCCTCTCTGCCTTTAGTTTCTCGCGGTCTGAGTCGGACTTCTCCTCAAAAGACTTCTCTGATGAAGCCTTCTCTTTGCCCTTGTTACGGCCGTTCGACCATTGGCCAGTTAAGGCCTCCGAACCTCTGCCCTGTGGAGGGTTTGTGAATCCTGGTCCAAGACCATCAGCACAAGCTCCTCCCATGTGATGGTGCCGAGCCTGCCATTGGTAATCAAAGAAGAGTAAAATGCTGAGTACTGAGAGGGCAAATGTGACAGCAACGTTATGGCCATATCCTCTGATGATATCTCCTTCCCAGCCTGAAGAACTTCTTGCTGAAGAGCTTGCAGCTTGTTAATGTGCTCCTGCATTGTCAACGACTTTGTAGGATTCATAACCCGCATCAATACTTCCAAGGAAATCCTCTTCATGGGCGATACCCTGTTATAAAACGAAGCCAAATGCTGCCATATACCTCTGGCCAGTGTCATATGCTTGATAGAGCCTAGAGCTCTGATACCATGTCAGAATATGCAGCAGAGATGATGACAAAATCTGAGAACACAAGAGCAAGTGCACTGCAGAAAAATACAGCAATGGAGAAGGAGAGAGAGAGGCGTGTAACTCTGCTCTATATACACAAGAAAATCCCAAAAATATGATACAACAAGTGGGGGGCCATGGGGCCATTTTATATGGCCCCATATGTGCAGTCAGCCTGCTGTAGAGACAGCCGACAGCAGCAAGAAGTCCACGACCAGCATATGTCACCAATCGGCCAGCTTCTCAGGGTCGGCCCTCACACGTGTGGAGTCGGCTAGTAGTAGAGAGAAGCAGGACCAATAGGCTAACACCTGGACCACTTAGGACAGCCTCCCACAGCAGAAAAAATAGGGAAAAATATGGAGAGTGGGGAAAAATGAGAACACACCTAATCCGGGCGGGCACACCCACAACAGAGGCCCTGGTGTACATGTACAAACAGGAGATGACTGCTAATAGCACGGTCTCTTTGGGTGCAACTATAGCTTAGCAGTGAGTCATCCACATTGCTGTGTGTTATTTTGCACCACGCCACTCCCCTTATGCCGCTCAGCATGGCCAGTCACCGTACTTACCATTATATAGGGATATCATGGAGTTCTCACAGCTGGGGGAAGTCGTCCTGCTCGGGGATTTCAACGCCAGGACGGGAAGTCAGCAGGTCCCACTACTTGATCTAGACGACCCTATCAGACTACAGAAGGTGGACATCACCGATACAGGGCTGCAGCGATCATCACAGGACCGTGAGGAGGTCACAGTGTATGGGAGATATTTCTTAGAGCTGGGAGCTGCATATGGTCTCATTATCTATAGCAGGATTGTTGGGGTAAAGGCACTATGCCCACCCTTATAGTGTGTACAAGCCCATAAGTTATAGTACATAGTACACTTAGTACTTTTAATGTACTAAGTGCACTATGTGTACTAGTGCAATATACATGTGTGATAGGGGAGTCACACACTCATCACTTGGTGAGTTGACTTATCCCCACAACTCTCTCTCTCTCTCTCCCTTGTTCTCTCTGTGTATGTCTCCCACATGAATAACTCTAACCCTAATTCTCCCTACAACTGGTATCAGAGCCTGAACTTCCAACTGGTGGTGTCGAATTTGCTGTAGAGACTGGTGGTGTCGAATTTGCTGTAGAGGAGAAGAAGGTGCAGGCGCTGAGTTCTCTCTTGTGCTTCTACAACGCAGACCAACAGCTGAGCAGCAATATCTCATAGCGACAGCTCCAATAGGCGAGACAAGCAGGCGGGTGTCAACAGCAGCGCTAATCGTGTAGCGCTGCTAGGCGGAGACAGCGAAGGCAGCAGCCAGGCGTCGAGCGAGGAGGCCAGCGCTTTCAGCGCTTTGAACGCTGACACGTGGCTGTGAGTGCGTAAAGGCGTTGGTCGTCGACTAGCTTACGGCTCACAACGCGTTGGGCAGAGCCCGTCATGTAGGCTGGCGCTGGGTGTAGACTGGCGCTAGGCGAGCGAAGAAGCAGGCAGGCGAAAGGCAGGCATGCTCACGACTACGCGTGCAAGACCAACTGCTAGATACTACACAAATGCGAGGAATAGGCTTGAGGGCACGTGCGTAACACACAGAGAAATCCCTACTCCGGACGCCCTGCCTGAAACGGGCCAGCAGACAAGCTGTTGATGAGGCAAGCCCCTTCGTAAACCCTAAAACAGGCACAGACTGATCTCCATAGCTACCGCCCTTTTCTGCAGCAGCAGCTGCATCATCACCCCCTTTTCCTGCAACAACAAAATTCAGCCTGCAAATTGAAGAAAAATCAGAAATTACAAGGTATTTTCCTCAATTTTTTTTTGGGATTTGCAATTGAGCAAGTACAATCAACAATTGAGTAGGTACAGGTGCCCAATTGCTCAATTTTTGAGCAAAATTGGCAAAATTGGGTGACATTGGTCACAATCAGGATCAATTTGCAGGAAATTGGTCACAATCAGGATCAATTTGCAGGAAATTGGATGTTGAAATTTGGGGCTTTTGATGTAATTGTGCAATTAAGCAGTCATACATGCTGTATGATGTGAGAAATCGCACATTTGGGCAAAATTGCAGCAAATTGCAGTGCAAATCAAGGGGCTTTTGTGCCGATTGTATTGATTTGCAAAATTTGCAGCAAATTGCAGTGCAAATCAAGGGGCTTTTGTGCCGATTGGATTGATTTGCATGCAGGCAATTGCATTTGATGCTGTGGATAATGTGTTGATGCCTTACAAGCACTCAATGTGCCTGTAAATCAAGGGGCTTTCATGTATTGGATGTATACGTGGCCAGGGGGAAGCACTGTGAAGACTTTGGATGCCTTCATGTGCGTCGATGTACCATGTATGATCAGAAATTGATCTTAAATCAAGGGGCTTTTCAAGTTCGTATGCTTGTTGAGCTTGGCAAAGCAGCAGGCAAGACATTTATGCCTTGAATCCTCAGAAATCAGCTTGCAGTCAAGGGGCTTTTGCCCAATTTCCGTTCGGAACTGTTGTATGCAGTGTTCGGGACTGTAAAAGTCTGATTTTCACTCATTTGGACAGCCAGGAGAGCATTTTATTGCTACTGTACCTGCTGGTACAGATTTGGCACAACTTTGTGCAAGTTTTGGCATGGCTGTACACTGTTTTGAGTGACCAAAAGGCTCAATTTCAGCTGCTGTACTTGCCGGTACAGGTTTGGTACATCATTGGTGAGCACTTGGTACTGCTGTACAGTACTTTGGAAGGGCAACAGAGCACATTTAAGGTGCTGTCCAAAATCTACAGCAACCAGATTTTGGTGATTTCATCACATAAAGTGGGAGAAAAGTTGCATTTGTGCTTCCGCAATGGGAGATAAAGCTTGGGAGAACAACTGTGAGCACTTTGTGTGCTTTCTGGTGCAGTGTTTGCACATTTTTCAGGGAGTCAAGCATTGACAGGTTGCATATTGCTATGGCAACCACAGGTGAGAGCTCTTCATTGCTTCACATAAAGAAGCTTGAAGGCTCACATAACTATGATATTTGGCAAACCCAGTGCTATAATGTGTTGCTCCAGAAGAAGCAGCACAAGCCTATCAAAGAAAGGGGTGTGATGCCCGCTTCTCTTACTGCTGAAGAGTGGGAAGATATGGATGAGCTGGCAAGATCTACTATCATGTTATTTGTGTCAGACTGTTTACTTTTCAGCATTCGTGAAGAGAAGACAGCTTGGGGAATGTGGCAGAGATTGCAGGACTTGTATGCCCAACAAAGTGCCTCAAGCAAAGTGTATGGTTGAAGAAACTCATAGGTCTTCAGATGAAGGAAGGGGCGTCTATGACAGCCCATCTAAATGAGTTTAATGGTATTGTCAGCCAGGTCATTAATCAAAAGTTGGCAATGGACGATGAGTTCAAAGCCACTTTTCTGTTATGCACTTTGCCAGAGAGTTGGGACACATTCAGGACAGCCACTAGCAATTCGCATGCTATGCTGTCATATGCAGATGTTGAGGGTGCTCTTCTTCAAGAAGAGATGAACAGGAAAAACAACGCTGTTGGAAAGTCCAATGCAATGAATGCACGTGGGAGATCCCAGCAAAGGGGAAAAAGCCAAGAAAGGGGAAGGAGCAAGTCTCGCTCCAAAAAGGATTTGGAATGCCATTATTGTGGCAAGAAGGGACACATTAAAAAGCAATGCTACAAATGGAAAAATGATCAAAAGGAAAAGGGAAAAGGCAAAGACAAAGAGAAAGATGAAGCCAAAGATGTAAAGCCAAAGGGCAAAAGTGGAGTCAAGATTGAAGAAATCAATGTGTCACATGCAGGTGGCAGTGAGGATGAGGTCCTATTTACGTCTTCACTTGATGCCCATTCACTTCTTACAGGTGGTCATGGTATGCACTCATGGATCATTGATTCAGGTGCCTCCTTTCATGTCACAGGTTGCAGAGACTTGTTTGTCAGGTATACTGCTGGCAATGAAGGAGTGGTTTATTTTGGTGATAACCATGCATGCAAGATTCTTGGTAGAGGTGATGTGAGGCTTGTGTTTTCAGATGGCTCACAGCTTATGCTCCATGATGTCAGGCATGTTCCTGAGATCAAGAAGAATTTGCTTTCTACTGGACAGCTTGATGATGCTGATTATGTTACCACATTTGGTCGTGGAAAGTGGAAAATTAGTAAGGGCTCATTGGTTGTTGCCAGAGGCTCTAAAGTGGACACTCTTTACTTTATGCATGCAGGTGTTTGTCACCATGCTAATGTAAATGCAACCGAGCTGCCGGAAATCTCTATGTGGCATAGCCGGTTGGGACACATGAGTGTCAAAGGAATGGAGCAATTGTCTCGTTTGGGTTACTTGCCTTCTCTAAAATTTTCAAGTTTTCAGTTTTGTGAGCATTGTATTTATGGGGCGGGCAACTCCAGTGCCCCCACAAGGAAGCTCTTGGACAGAAAGATGCTCAGTTAGAGCTTGTGCATACAGATGTATGTGAGATGCCTCAGCTTTCTTTGGGAGGGGCAAAATATTTTGTGTCTTTTATAGATGATGCCACACGCAAGGTGTGGGTTTATCCTCTTCGTTTGAAGAGTGATACATTCTCAGTGTTTCAGAAGTTTGTTGCTCATGTTGAGAATCAAACTGGCAAAACACTTAAGACTTTGCGTTCCGACAATGGTGGAGAGTATATGTCCAAACAGTTTCAGGACTTTTGTGATGCTAAAGGCATCAAGAGGGAGCTCTCTACTCCTTATGATCCTCCACAAAACGGGACAGCAGAGAGGATGAACAGGACCATTCAGGAGAAGGTCCGTTCTATGTTGTCACATGCTGCATTACCTCATGGTTTTTGGGCTGAAGCTGTTATGACAGCCGTTTACCTTATAAACAGGTCACCTAACACGAGGCTTGGTGGGAAAGTTCCAGAAGAAGTATGGACAGGGCAGCCCTAAGCATACTTAAGAACATTGATGCTAATTAATGTTCACCTCCACCTTCTTCACAAAGGGCATGGTCCTCAAGGCCATTCGTAGACTACGCAATGGGCGAGCCCCGGATCATGAGGGCAGCCCTAAGCATACTTAAGAACATTGATGCTAATTAACTTAGATTAAGACACAGAGGAGAGGGAAGAAGAGAGAGTATTTGGTGTCAGGTTTTCTTTATTCATATGGTACAAAAAGATGGCTTATGCTTGTACATGGCTGAGGCTTGTGGTCAGCCCATAAGGGTCGACCCTTAGCCCTTCTACATGAATGCTATGACTGAACGATGAATTTATGGACTGAACTAATGACTTGCTTTGTGCTGGAAATGATGGTAAGCTTATATATATGGATTAGGCTACAATCGGCCTGTTTGTCCTGGACAACTTCTTTACTTTAATGCTTCACTTGGCTCCACATGCTGCCCAAACCTCAGCTGACTGCTGTATGGGCCTTGCTGCCAGCCGACAGGTCACTGGCTGCCAGCTGACGCGCCCCATACCTCACCTAATAGTGCTGCTGTTGATGTAGTTGCTGTAGACTATGCTGATGGTGCTGATGATAAAGTTGATGGTCCTAATGCTTAGCTATTGATGATGTTAATGCTGATGTGAGGCTACTAATGAGACTACCGATGCTTCTAATACTGACTTAAATGCTGCATATCCTCTAGTGAGTCTATCCTCTGTTGCCTGTCTCACAGGGAAGCGTGGACTAGTGAAGGTAGCTCCGAGATAGACATATGAGTGCACCCATCTAAGCCATCTTTGTATGGCCTGCAACTGGATAGGAGGTGTGGAATACCATAACCTTGGTTTTCCCAAGGCTGACTGAGAGCCCCCTTTGTGTGCAAAAATCCTGTAAAGTATCCCTGTACTTCGGTAGCCCCTCCTCAGAATCTGCAATGAGTACAATATCATCAGCATATAGGATGGAAACAAGAATACCTACTAGAAAAGCTCCTCCGTCTCTGGCTCTGTTAATGAAGTCTGAGATCTCATCTATGTAGAGTCCAAAGCATCCTTGTTTCAGTTCGATGGTGGTAGAGACCTCCTGAGAGAGTCCTCCCAGGCATCTCACCCTGTCAATAATTGACTCATATAGGGCAATGATAGCCTAGATCATGTTGGATATGCCCCGGAGATGTTGTCAGCACTGTAGGAGACAGGCCTGAGGCACTGTATCAAAAGCTTTTCGGAAGTCCACAAAGCAGCAATATAGTCGGCGGCAGAATACAAGGCAATCGCATGGTTCGCAAGTAGGCGTCCCGGGCCTGTGAACTGGACATTCATAGCAAGCAAACACACGAAAACTGTTCACGCAAAAACAGTTTCAAACATGTAAACATGTGTGCATGTGCACTTTGTTATGCGCAGATCTCCTGGTCATGAAACTAGTACAGCCTTGGCATTTCCGGGCACAAGTCTGGTACATCGATCGCCGAATTGGGATCCTGGGCATTCGGATTCATACACTGGCCATAAACAAGCGCGAAAAACGGGGATTCTGGGCACTCAGATTCCCAAACTGGCCACACACGGGCACAAGAAACTGGAGAGGACCATTTGGGTGGCCAAGTGGCAACAGATTGTGTCTCTTGCTGAATCTGAGATGAGAAGAGAGATGTAGAGAGCACTTGATTGGCTCCCAACTACCCACTGAAAGGGCCCCCACCGGCAAGTGTTGTATTTGCTTTATTACAAGATTTATGTGCAGTATAACATGTAAAGTTTAAATAAACAGACCTTTGTAGAACTTGAGCGTTCGGTTGACTTCTGGGCCGAGCTATTGGCAGAGTTTGTTCACTTGAACAGGGGCTGCGTTTGAGCGGGCTGCCTATGGAGCTTCATAAGAACTGGTTGCCTTGCTCCTGGGAGGTAGAACACGCTGATCTCTGATTTGCAGGGGTGCTTGGCTTTGCTCGAGGCTTTTGCTTGCAGGGATGTGAGATGGGGAGCGTGGAGCCCAGACACATCTCTTGGACCCCTTGTTGCTGGTCGGCCAGCCCTACATGCACATGACTTGCAAAATAATAAGGATAATGTCTTTGATGCTGTGTATTCCTGGCTGGTCCCAATTATGGGCACCTTATGTACACACTGGCTCTGCCCACTTGTTTGTTTTTCTGTCCAGCCCTTGTGTGCCCTGTTTTGGGCACTTCTACCTCTGCCAAATTGTCCAACCTGGCCAATGTGTTCCTGCTGTGTGCCTGCCATGCTCGGAACTTACCACTTTCTCCTTTTCTTTTGTTCGTCTTTTTCCTCACATTTTCCTCTTTCCTCCTTCGTATTGTTTGAAGCTTTGTTTTTTCTAAACAGAACCTTGGAAAACCTTGAAATGATTTAAAAAGATGATGTACCAATCTCCTCTGCATTAATTGATTCTGAAGGTTTTTTTGTGCATGAATAGAGACACCTATATAAAAGCAATGGCAGGGGAAAGTCCCAATGATCGCAATGATAGAGGTCAGCTACATCGTTCAGTAAACCATCTGACTTTGACTCCATTTCACAGTTTTATAAGTTCTCTTTGTGTTTTTCTCACCCCCCAAGTAAGGGTTGCCCCCATGATTTATTGATTTATACTGAGTCAGTCTTGTTTTTTGTTTGTTTTTTTCCTTTAAAAAAATTGTGCGATAGCTATTCGCTTTGCAAGCCTTTGGTATCAGAAACATTTACTCGGAGGCCCAAATATTCTGCTGCTCACAAACGATGCAGAAAACAAAAGAAAAGCACTGCAAGAGGGCATATGTACAGAGACAGGTGAAAAACTTGCGTAGGCAACCAACCTTGCAGTCATATTGTTTAGTTCTGGCTCTGTCCACATTTAAAAAAAAAAGCCTTTTCTGACTTGTTTGTTTGCTGCTGCTGCTGGCATCTAGTGCAATCTTTTGTGGAGTCGCTAGGGAAGCCAGAGCTTCTTGATTTGGTTGTACAACCGGCCAGTGAGAGCGGTGGGACCGGTATGGATGTGGAAGACTTACGCCCATCGAAGAAAAAAGTGATCTATGCTGAGGTGGTCCTATTTTTTCTCTATTAGGATTTTATTATTTTGATGTTGGCAAAGGATTATAGGCACTTGCCCTAGGTGACAATTATATATTCACATAAGGGGTACTTTTGTTCTTTATTTTTCTTGTGTGGAGTCTTGGGGATGTGGGTTTAAGGGGTGAAGTTGACCTTTTGTGCTGTACAGCATAAACCAATGTCGGAAATTACAAATGGGCTACGCCAGGGAATTTTCCATCAGGGCAAGCTCCGTGTGAATCGATATAACTCATTGGAGGCCTATGTTGGAAGTGAAAGCATTGGCGATGAAATCATTGTCTATGGACGCATCAATATGAACCGTGCATTTGATGGCGATGTTGTAGCTGTGGAGCTCTTGCCTGAGGATCAATGGAAAGTGGGAAATATGATAAAGCTTGCTGAAGATGGTAAGGGTGTTCCTTGGTATCAGAGCAAGTGAAAACATACTTTTGTGAGTTTTTGGAGTATGTTATGGTAGCTATGCCAACTTTAACTGTGTGACAGAAGAGGAAGATGAGGTTGAGGAAAGGGTAGGTTTGGCTCCAGAGAGTGCCGACGATGCACCACATGAGTCTCTGCTGCAAGGAAAACATGGTGAAGTCAAGCCCAAAGTGGGTTTACGCCCTTGTGGTCGGGTTGTGGGTGTAATCAAGCGCAACTGGCATTCGTGAGTTTTTTGCCAAAAGGATTATCCCCTTAACTTTTGAGTTGAATCGACTCACAAATCATCATCTTAATGGCAACACCTTTTTCTGGAAGTAGGTATTGTGGATCTTTGGAGCCCATGCCACTGCCAGCAGGAGGTGGAGGCACTGTAAATGCTTTATTTGTATCTTCTGACAAAAGAATACCCAAGATACGCATTCAGACACGCCAACTTGGAAATTTGATAGACAAGAGAATACTGGTAGCTGTTGACTGGTGGGATCGGTCTTTAAGGTACCCTTCAGGTCATTACATAAGAACCATAGGCGAAATTGGAGATCGGGCTACAGAAAGTGAGGTACACATAAGCTACCGGTTTATTTGCACTACCAGCAGGTGTTTATTTTTGCATTTTCCAGCGAAGATCCAGTTTTTGCATGTACGCGCATGTGTGTATTGCATTTTCCAGAAGTTTATCTGAGAAGGCAATGAACCTTTTTTGTTAAATTGTGGTGGCAGGTGCTTATGATTGAAAATGACATCAATAATAGGCCTTTCTCAGAGCAGGTTTTGGCATGTCTTCCTCCGCTTCCATGGTCTGTCTCTTCAGAAGACTTGAACTGTACATACCGTGAAGATCTTCGACACATACGTGTCTTTAGTGTTGATCCTCCAGGTGAAATGATCTCGCAGTCTGTGGTTGAGTTTTCATGCAAACCTTTATACTTTTCAAAAGAAAGTGGTTGATGTGAACACACATGCAAGTACATGCATACACTTTCATATAACTCCACTCTTTTCCAGATATAAACTTGTAAGGACAACATTGCACAGCAAAGAATGAAAAAATAAATATCTTCATTACAATTCGTTCTTGCTTGGACCATGCATGGCACCAAAGCTCATCTTTCCATTCTATTACAGCCCTAAAGATTGCATGCTCCATTAAGTTATTTCCCCAGACACATCCATCATACTGGAATCATAGCCCATCAATTTGCAGAAATATCTTTCATGCTAATGATTTAGACGGCTTTTTCGGTCGCAACGCTTCATTTTTTCCTTCAGAGTGGCCAAGGACTGGTGATAGAGCGAACACTTAATGCTGCTCGGGGCCTATGTTGGAGGCTAGAGGCTCTTTGTGTGAAATCTAGGTAATGTCGCCCATGATTTTTCAAGAGCAAAACTCATAAGGTAAGATACCCAAAACACAGTGCTTTCTTCTTTACCTCCCTGTCTTGACCTAAACATTGCAGGAAAGTGGTCAAACGTACCTCTCTTGACTAACGCATTCTTTGCCCCTTTGCTAAAGTGGTAATATGTGACCAATTTTTAGCTCTAGTCTCAATCAATGCCTAGGAACTTGGTTTACTCACTATCTTTTTTACTAGTCAAACCTCAAAGCCACAAATCCCCACAATTGTCACTTTCTAGGCTGTAGTCCTCATGTATATGCAGTTCAAGGGCTCCTCGAAATACATGATGTATAAGTAGGAAAGATTGTACAAGAGAAAAAAAGCCAAAAACCTACGCCTGAGATAGTTCAATCTGCCAGCCTCTCTAGATCTGTATAAACAGGTCTCTACCTGTGTGGAAGCATATGCAGCCCTTGTATTTGACCTTGAGCAGTTAACATTAAGGCTTCCATGCGCAACCAACTTAGACGAGTGTGTGACCTTCCTGATTCGTGAACTTTCATAGACATCCTCAGTAAGCTCTTGTTTCAAGCCTGCAAAGCATCTAGTAATGTCCTACCACATAATAAAGAAGTCCTGAATTAGGTGCACTATTTAACAGCTTCTCCAATACTTCTCTCATGTTTTGGACCCTTGCTATCCTCTCAACAAGTAGAACAGTCAAGAAGGATTTGGAGGAGTCAAAAGAGCGGGCCGGTTCTCTGTTCTACCTATCATTTTATAAGTAACGAGGAAGCAGAGACAATAATTCATGCTTATTCGCCCATGTAGTGTGCACAGCTGTGGCTGTTGTATGGCTAAGGGCTGGAATCCATACAACTTGCAGATGCCGCATTTGGACTTTTTTGGACATTCCTGAATATTCTGGGCATACCCTGAAAGCTTGTAGACATTTTCTAACATTTAACATATTGTTCTTTCTGTATGCAAGCAAATGGATCGGCTGCCGTGTGGAGTGTAGTTCACAATCTTAATATGGTTTCACGGGTGCAGCCAAATGTAGAGTAAAATAATTGTTTAAAGACCCTTCGCCATTTTCCATGTCTGTCAGTGTGTTTCCTGTGCTCTGTCGTATCAAGTAAAAAAGCTGACGTAGAGTTTAATGCATGGTTTTCTTGGTTACTTGCAGGTTGTAAAGACATTGATGATGCACTACATTGTACAGCTCTCTCCAATGGGAACTTTGAAGTTGGAGTTCGTATCCATTTTATAGACATCAGAAGTTTCAATTAAAGAATCACATGAATGGCATTTCTTTATTTCTATCATAGATTACCTGTGTTTTTTTTTTCTTGTCAGTTATATATTATAAATGTCTGGGTTTGATTTTCACTCCCCCCTCCTGGGCAGTGTGGTATGGTTGCAGTCAATGGGTCTGCAAGATTACATGCCGTTTGAACTGCCATGTGGTATGGTTGCAGTCAATGGGTCTGCAAGATTACATGCCGTTTGAACTGCCAATCCCTTCTTTTGTTTACTGTTTTTTGAATATTATAGTTTTGGCACTTTTTTTAACCAAATAAAAAAATTTCAGATATAGCAGATGTCACAAATTTTGTCCTTCCCGGAACGCCTCTGGACGAAGAGGCATCTCAAAGGGGTACATCTGTGTACTTGGTAGAGCAGCGGATTGATATGCTTCCAAAGCCTCTTACTGAAGGTATTGATGATGAATATATAGTCAACTGCTCTTGTGATTGTGTTCCTATCGACTTTTATGTAACTCATGTTTTTTTTGAGCAGACATTTGTTCTCTTCGAGCTGATGTTGAGAGGTTGGCCTTCTCGGTGATTTGGGTATTTCTCAAATTCCTCCCAAAAAAGGAGTGATCTATTAATTAAAACAGAACATACAAAAGTAAGAATATGAGATCTAGAAGGCACAAAGTGTATACAATCTGAAAAAGAGGGATGCGTAGAGCATCCCCGTGTGTTCCTCTGCTAGGACTGCAAGCTCATTCTCTGTCAAAACATTGGAGCTACAAAGGTGGTTGAGAACTTCATCTTTCAAGGAACATGACCACTACCTTTCTGTGGACTTCTCTGGGTAGTTAATGTTGTTCCATGGATCCTGGGATCTGTGGTTCTTTGAGGTGTCTTTAGACAAGTCTGTGTGGGCATCTAGATTGTCTGGAAGTTGTGATAAGGATCCCATGGGGATTAAGTCTTTCAAGCTGTGCCTTGGTTGGCTATTTTTGTGTCTCCCCTCATTGTGTGGCTCTCCATCTTGCTGCAAGGGCTCTCGCCTCCTTTGTCCCCTCATGAATCTGTCCATCTCTGTATCTCATGCAAGAAAAGTGCCTGGTCGTCCATTGCCGAAGAGGAATAAGCCCCTCCGACTAGACAATGGAAGCTGCATTTAATCTTGCAGTGTGCTGGGCATTGAAGGATTGTGTGCTCCTAAGTTTCAAGCTTATGCATGCTACATACTCGCATGGGTGCCATCCCTCTCCCGCCCTTGTTGTGGAGTCTGTGATGACACTTTGATCTTGCCCACAGAAATTCTGAGTGCATCTGACACGAATCCCTGGGTTTTCTGGCATCTTGACTCATCTGCCTTAGCTTTAAGAAATCTTCTTTATATAAGGCTTAAGCTCATTATAGAGGGAGTGCCTTTGGCATTATCGATGTCCTATGGATGCATGTTTGTAACTTGTTTTAAGAATCGGCTGAGAGGTCTAATAATAGGTTGATGGCAGCCAACCAATCCATCTTCACCCTCCAGGAGGCCTTTGAAGGCTTTCCATGCACCAAGAGGCTGGCCCTCTATCCCATTCGGCACTAACCTTCCGAGGGCTACCCCATCTCATCAAATATGGGGGTCACTTCACATAATGGGATTCTTGTCTATCTTCTTATGAGTGCTTGTAAGAGATTGTTGTAGATCAGATCTAAGGGTGTGCCTTGTCCTGCTGATAGAGGAGAAGAAGGCATCCTGATATCTGCCTCAGTAAAGATTCATTTCAAGTGTGGTTCCATCCCCCCACAATTGCTAGGCATGCATCTCATAACTGATTGAGTAGATTATTCCATGGCTGAGGCCATGGACAACAAGTTATGACAACAGTGCTGTGTTATGATTGTAAAGATCAATAATTCCGAATATCACCTTTTTTCTTGGTAGTCGTTTATGCAACATGTGCCCTAGAAACATGAAAACCATCAAGCCCTGATCGTACTTGGAAATCTTTTCTTTAACATAGACTTAAAAATACACATGCCTTATCCTTCAAAAAGAATATAAAAACACTAAAAACTTGCTATTTTGTCTGGGAAAATAAGCTACTCTCAAGAGCAATGCGCGTTCTGTCAAAGTTCAGATGACAAAAAGTAAACCGATGGTGGAGACCTTGTCTTGCCTTGCCTTTCCATGCATGCAGGAAATGTCAAGTGATGCAGAGATACTTTCGGTAAGATTTACAAAAAGCATAATCAAGTCTGTTGCAGCCTTGTCTTATGTGGAAGCTCAGGCTCGCATGGATGACAGGTTTGATCACCTCTGAACTTCTAATTTACTCAGTGTCAATCAATTATGGATGCTTGTGCAAAAAACATAATTGGTTAAGGCAGTGAAATTATATTTGGTCTGAAGCTTGTTTCAGAGTGCTATTATGCTTGGTTGGGTGTTTGATACATGGATGTTTTTTTTGGTAGTCGGCTGGTGGATCCTCTCACCACAGATCTTCGTAACATGAACACTCTTGCAAAGGTCAGATGGTGCAGTGAGTGCATTTGTTCTGCTAGTTTGCATGATTCATTGCCATGTATCATAACTTGTGTATATGCTTTTTTTTGCAGATAATGAGACAGCGCCGCATAGACCGTGGGGCTCTCACATTGGCTTCTGCAGAAGTGAAGTTTGACATAGATACCGAAACACATAATCCTCTTGATATTGGTAGGTGCACTGTCAGCTCTTGAAACTGCTTATTTGACTGATGAGGGTGTACCTCAGTGGGTCTTTTTGGCTTTCTTGCTCCATCCTGGAGACTGGAATAGTCATGGTCCACAAAGTCTTCAATTTCTCACGGCTATGTTGTAAGATCTCCATAGACCATGTCTAAGGATGATTTGACCTAGAACCGAAACCCTAATGAGGTTTCATAGACCCAACATTGTACGCATCGTGTGACCGCGATTGATTGTGGCTATTGAGTCACCACCCAATTGTAGTGTCCTCCGGACTCACCCCCGAGTGCGAGGTTTGATATCCACGAGCCTGCTTGGTACCGATGGCCCCAACCTAGCATCCCATACCACTAGGCTAAACCACCCACCTTGCAGCTCCATGGCCATGAGATCTTGCCCGCCCCAGCTAAGCCCTAACCCTAACATAGGTTAGTCCACGTCCCTAGCCTAACCCTAGGCGTGTCAAGCCGCAAGATACTTTCCTCCTCTTGTTCGATTCACGTCCTCGTGAATGCATATAAGGCATAGTCACAGGAAACGGCCATTTCAAACCCTAGAAACATGTTTCTCTGTTTCAGGACCTCATCCGTTTCCATGGTTGTTTCTCGTTTCCCAAGCGATATTGTCACATGAAACAACCGTTTCCACCCCTAAGAACTCGTTTCCCCGTTTCCATTCCTCGAACATTTGTGTTCCGATTTCTCGTTCTGGTGACCATGCCATAAGGAGACAAGCCTATGTAACCGAATCCCGGGATCCGGACATCCATCCATATCAACTACTCAAGTCTACTGCCTCTTGTAGGTCGTGCTACAAAGATCCAATTGTTTACTGTCAATCCAACTCTCATTCAAGAGCTGAATCCAATAGGACATCCTGTCTAAAATTGCAACAAGCTCTAACAACCCTAGCATGGATCCACAACACAATTTAACTATCATACCAATTGGCATCTTGCATTAGTTGTTGGAAAACATAAAAAAGGACTTGAAAACAAGTGTCATGACTTAGGGCCTTTGAAGTCAAAACTATTGAACCATTCTTGGACCCACCAATGTATGTGAATTCAGACGTGAATCCCACTTAGCGAAGGCCCAGGGTCATCGGTTGGTGAAGGCAAGAAGCACCCATCAACCTTGGGCCTGACACCCACCCCCCTCAGGGGATCCTGGAAAACACGCTCCTGTTTATCTTTCAGCCTTACTGCTGGTGGCAGGTCCTAGCCATCCTAGTGGCTTCATGTAACTATTTGGTTCTCCAAGCTCTTTTCACATGATAGAACTCACGCCCGGACACATGGATAGGATAATGGACACATGGGAACAGGGTTCCTAAAGCTGGAATTGGAAAAAGCATCAATCTTGGTCAAAAAGCCAAAAAAAGCAGAAGTCAAACTTTGTTGACCAAAAAGATGAAGGCACCACTGGAAAGAGGACATCGAATTGGATCAAAAAAGCTAAAAGCCGCTTTTTCAAAAAGTTGCTCCAGGGCCAAAAGCAAGGCTCTGAAGATTATAAAAGCACAAATCAAGAACTTTGACTATTATTAATATTTAATAAAACAAAAGCAAAAGCAAGAAAATAAAACAAAAGCAAAGAGGCAAAGCAAAAGCAAGGCAAGGCAAAAGCATGGACCACCATCAAGTATATAAGAAGCTTGTACCCTCTTGGTGAGGCATAGAAAGTACTCGTGGAGACTTTTGAAGGAGATTTTGTGAAGATTCATTATCATCACCAACTTCCTTCTCTCCACCTCCTTACACCACGTATCGCCTCCATCTCTGCCGGCGGTAGCCACCATTGCAGCGCCGACCTCCGCCGCTGCGCCACCCTCAGTTACAGCGCTGCCGCCCTGTTTCCGTCTCCCTTGTGATCCTTGTCGGTTGCGCTTCTCTGCAAGTCGCCACCGCTTGCGCGGCCTCTGCCTACAGCGCTTGCCTGCGCCTCTAGCTGCACCACCTCTGCCTACAGCGCATGTCCCCGCCCTGTGCACTGCCTTGTGCGCCGCCCTTTTGTACTATTTGCTGCCTCCAAACACCGTCGATGCCAGCGCCAACACCATCTAAGAAGCCTTGCTGCCACCAACTTCCCTAAACCCCTACGAAGGAGGGGATTACCTTGTGAAGACACATACTCATCATCTTGGTGTGAAGCCTTTTGGGATTGTCTTTGTCCGGATTGAGTGTAGAGAGCCTTGTGGTTATATTGGAAGCATCATATTGATTCAGACATTGGATTTTGGTACTAGCCCGGTGTAAGACTATTGTGGGTCATCCTCGTGGTGAGCTCGGGATCAGTTATCTTGTGCCTCGACATCGACTCGGCCCGGCCTCGACACCGGCACTTTTGTTTGATATTGTATTCATTCGTTGTATTGGTCCTGGCTTGGAAAAGCCCGTGGATTGTTCTTGAAATAAATTCCTGAAGAGGGGGCAAGGCCTGTTCCCCACTCAACATGGTGTACTGTGTGAAACCCCTATTCCCATCTCTCTCTCCCCCTTCTCTCTATCTTTATCTCTCGTACACGTGGTTGCATTTTTCACTGCACGCTCCGTTGGGCTTACTCTGGTATCAGAGCAAGGATTTCTCTTTAAGAAATCTTTTCTGGGGTGATAGAACCATGTCGAGAGTTGAGAGAGACCAAGGGCCTCAAGAAGGGAACAACTACGAAGCCAACCCATAGCATCAAGGAGGGATCCAAGGCCGCCTATCTGTGTCGCATGAGACCGCAATCATGACCTCATGTGAATATCGAGACTTTCAAAAGTTCAAAAAGTATCTTCAAGATGATGAGTTCCTAGCTTGGAGAGCCAAGAAGGAACAAGACTATAGAAGAGCTCAGATGTTCGAAGACTTTATCAAAGACCAAGCCACTGAAGGTAAAGGTGTGGAAGCAGCCAAAGCATATTTACGAGGTAATGGGGTTACCATTGGAGAAGAACCCAAAGCCACCCAATCCATCACTCATGGAGGACAGAGAGAAGTTACCCCTAGAGCCGCTCTATCAGATGCAGCCTCCTCAAGCCTAGCAAAAGAGATGAAGGTAAAGGAGCCCTCAACCGGCAAAGTGGACTTCAAGCCGGGAGAGAAAAGCGTAAAGTTTGATACCTTTTATGGAAAGCGGGACACCCAGAAAGCCCTATCTTTCATCAAATAGTTTGATGAGAGGACTTCTCCGGAAAGTCTAAACTTCGCATGGTCTGTATGCACTTAAAAGATGCCACCTTAAATTGGTCATTGAGCCTACATCTTGTATAGATTTCAAAACCATGTTCAACAAGAAGTTCCTTCCCGCAAACTTTGAGGCAGATGTGTAGAAGGAATGGGATGAGGTAAAGCAAAAGGCCGGAGAAAGCGTGGCAACATATCTTAATAACTTTTCAGCCGTCTCATTGAAGTTTACCTCATATACTCCCATCCCATCATTGATGGAAATGCGAAAGTTTGTCAATGGATTGCAACCAAAGCTTTTGTAAGCAGTTTGTATGGCGGGACCTAAAACCTGGGAAGAAGCCCAAGACAAAGCTTTGCAAGCCGAAGCTCTATATATGCCTTAGATGGTGGACAAATCAAAGAATGAGAATCGAGACTCCTCCCAAAAGAAGAAATTCGAAGGAGGATCTGAAGCAAGGAACGAGCCACAAGAAAAGAAGAACAAGAATGAGGATAAACTTCCATTGTACCCAAAGAAGCTATCTTGCAAGCAACGCAAGGAGTATGTCAAAGAAGGTAAATGTTTCCTATGTTGAATGAAAGGACCTATGGTTGCAAAATATCCTGAAAGACCAAATCAAGAAGCCAAAGCGTCCCAAAGTAATGCATTACCTAAAGAACTCCAACATCAAGATGACACACCACCAAAGAAGAGGCAACTTTTCAAAGCTTGGGGCAAAGTGACAAACCAACCAGTACTTATCCACTTCGTTAGTGGTGGAGCTGCTACCCACCACTACATCCATCTCCGAGTGGTTGAAACCATGAACCTCCCTCTGGATAAGAAATCCTAAGGAATCTGAGGGT
Source organism: Cibotium barometz (assembly GCF_041138505.1). Lineage (NCBI taxonomy): Eukaryota > Viridiplantae > Streptophyta > Polypodiopsida > Cyatheales > Cibotiaceae > Cibotium > Cibotium barometz. The sequence continues at coordinate 47,018,140 of NC_141047.1, forward strand.
GAGGAGTCACTCTCAACTCTTGATCATGAAAGAAAAGATTTCCTAAAGTAGGAAGATTGTTTTGCAGATACTCTTCCAAGAGAGCTACCTCCAAAGAGACCGGAAGATCATAAGATTGACATCATGCCAGGAAGCTGACCTCCTACAGACCTCTTTATCGAGTATCAAGTAAGTTAGACTCTATAAGAGGGGATTATGAAGCAAGTGACTGAGCTTTTGGAAATGGGTTTGATTCAACCTAGCTCATCATCTTTTTGCTCCCCAGTCTTATTGGTTTAGAAAAAGGATGGTTCTTGGCGTATGTGTATTGATTACAGGGCTCTTAACAAGATCACTGTAAGAACAAGTTTCCTATTCCTAGAATTGATGATAGTTGGATGGAGCTACTATTTTTAGCAGGATCGACTTGAAGAGTGGATACCATCAAGTCAGGATTTTCTAGAGGACATTCACAAGACCGCATTCAAGACTACCTTTGAACTCTATGAGTATTTGGTGATGCCTTTTGGAAATAATATTTACCAATGTCCCGGCGAATGATGGAAATAATATTTCGAGTAGGTAGAAAGTTTGCAGCTACTTTCTTTGATGACAATATTGTGCATTCAAAGAATGAAGAAGAGCATTGAAAGCACTTGGATATGGTATTTCTCAGGAATTGCAGAAGCACAAGTTGTATGTGAATGGCAAGAAGAGTAAGTTCTTTTTGTCAGAGATTCACTACTTGGGTCATATAGTGTCCAAGGAAGGAGTCAAGATGGACCTAGATGAGGTCAAGGCTATTGTGGAATGGCCAGAGTTGACTAGTGTGCATGCAGTTCGAAGCTTCCTTGGCTTATGCTCTTATTACAGATCAAGTGGTTTGCTGTGGTAGGAAGGCCACTACATGATTTGACAAAGAAAGCCGTGGGATTTCGGTGGGCCAAAGCTTAAAAAAGAGTCCTTTGAAGCACTAAAGTTCTATGCTAGCAAAGGACTGGTATTGATTATTCCAGATTTATCAAAGCCGTTCATGGTAGAGTGTGACGCTTCAGGAGATTGCATTGGAGCAGTCTTGAACCAAGAGGGCCATGCCGTGGCCTATGAGAGTCGAAGACTTCAAGGAGCCAAAAAGACCGCACCCACATACGAGAAAGAATTGATGGCTATTATTCACACTTTAAAGATTTGGAAGCACTATCTTATGGGTGTTGAATTTGTTATCAAGACAGATCATCAAAGTCTTAGGTATTTTATGTCTCAACCTAAGATATCAGAAAAGCATATAAGATGGGCTAGTTATTTGGCCCAATTTCATTTTCAAATTATGCATACCCATGGGAAAGACAACAAAGTAGCAGATGCTCTATCTTGAAGACCCATGACCCATGCAGTTTCTATGGGATATCATTTGGACTTCACTATGATGAAAGATCTTTATGCTATACAGACGAAGATTTCAAGGACATTTGGGACAGGTTGCAAAATGGAGACTTGGTGACTTCTTTTGTCATCAAGGAAGGGTTTCTTATGATGCAAACCCGTTTATGTGTGACCAAGGATTTGAGACCAAAAGTAATGGAAGAATGCCATGCTCCACCTTATGTGGGACATAGGGGTATCATGACAAAAACTCAAGCTTTGGAAAGTTATTTCTTTTGGCCTAGCATGAGAAGGGATATTGAGCAATATGTTCGAGAATGTTTGGTTTGTCAGAAGATTAAGTTTGATTGACGAAAATTCACAGGATTGTTACAACCTTTGCCAATTCCCAATATTCCATAGGAAAGTATTGCTATGAACTTCATCTCTGATTTGTCAAAGTTAGGAATTGGGAATGATGGAATATGGACTATTATTGATAGGTTCAGTAAGCAAGCCCTATTTATTCGAGTCAAGAAGACCATCGCGCAGATCATATGGCAAGATTGTTTATTCAGCAGATTTTCAAGCATCATGGATTACCCAAATCCATTGTAGGGGTTAGAGATCCTTGGACTACCAGTTTCTTTTGGAGAGCACTTTTTGACAACATGGGGACAAAGCTGAGTTTTTCTTCGGCTTATCATCCTCAAACAGATGGACAAAGTGAGATTACAAACCTCACTATTTTGGATATGCTAAAGTGTTATGCTCTTGAAGCAAAAGGATGAATGGGAGAAGTACTTGTGCCATTGGTTGAGTTCGCCTATAACAACACTGTCCACTCTTCGATAGACAAAGCTCCTTTTGAGATTATTTATGGCAAACCATTGTTGTTGCCTATTTTGAAGACCAAGAAAGAGATCTTCCATGTGGATGAGTTTGTTCGAGATTTGGATACGATCTTTGCACAGGTTCCGAAGGCTATTGAGACATCTCAAGCCAAGCAAAAGAAAGCTGCAGATAAGCACAGACGGAAGGTCACTTTTGAAGAAGGGGATTGGGTGTTATTGCTGTTGGGGTAAAGGCATTGTGTCCACCCTTATAGTGTGTACAAGCCCATAAGTTATAGTACATAGTACACTTAGTACTTTTAATGTACTAAGTGCACTATGTGTACTAGTGCAATATACATGTGTGATAGGGGAGTCACATACTCACACGTGGTGAGTTGACTTATCCCCACAACTCTCTCTCTCTCCCTTCTTCTCTCTGTGTATGCCTCCCACATGAAACCTAACCCCAATTAACTCTCCCATTCAACTGGTATCAGAGCCACGGTTGTGTCCGTGTGTGTGGGGGTGTACATAGCCATCTTCATCACGAAGAAGAAGCTTGGCTATGGAGCCTTGAGCTTGGCACGAGCAGAGGAGCTTTCTGGAGCACATGCGCTGCAAACACTGAAACCTAACCCCATGGAAGTTGCAGCGATGGAAGTTGCCTGTGCGCAGAGCTGTTGAACCATTCGCAGGCAGGTGGGCGGAAAAAGAAGGGCAGTAGTTTAGCGGCGCTCAGCTCATCCTTATTGGTATCCATATTGGCTGGCTACTAGGCGAAGTCGGCGGCAACAAGAATGTGGAGAGCACCCGTAGCGCGAAGGGGAGGCAGGCGAGCGAGGAGTTCTACGCGTAGCTGGAGGAGTCGGGAGAGGCTCCGTTCCATCGGCGCCTTTGGTGCTGCGTTCCATCGTCACCGACCTCACTAACGCAACTCGCCTCAACAACTGGCGTCCTCGCGTAGATATGGCGTGAGCGAGGGTCTTTTTTTTGGGTGCTCTTCTTAGAGAGCTGCTGCACGATGGCGATAGCCGCTACTGCGACTGTGTGCAAGTCGTCTTGAGCTTCCCGTCTCCTCCTACAGTCTCGCATCTCTTCAGCCAACGGTTTCTCCGCCACCGCCACCGCCACCGCCACAGCGCGCTGCAACCATTTCTGCAATAGCAGCACCAAATTCATCACCCCCTTTTTTTGCAACAAAAAAAAAAAATCAGAAATTTCAAGGTATTCTGCTTCAATTTTTTTTGGGATTTGCAATTGAGCAGGTACAATCATCAATTGAGCAGGTACAGGTGCCAAATTGCTCAATTTTTTGAGCAAAATTGGCAAAATTGGGTGACATTGGTCACAATCAGAGTCAATTTGCAGGAAATTGGATGTCGAAATTTGGGGCTTTTGATGTAATTGTGCAATTAAGCATTCATACATGCTGTATGATGTGAGAAATCTCACATTCGGGCAAAATTGCAGCAAATTGCAGTGCAAATCAAGGGGCTTTTGTGCCGATTGGATTGATTTGCATGCAGGCACTCGCATTTGATGCTTTGGGCAATGTGTTGATGCCTGTCAAGCACTCAATGTGCCTGTAAATCAAGGGGCTTTTATGTATTGGATGTATATGTGGCCAGGGGGAAGCATCGTGAAGACTCTGGATGCCTTCATGTGCGTTAATGTACCATGTATGATCAGAAATTGATCTTAAATCAAGGGGCTTTTCAAGATTTTATGCTTGTTGAGCTTGGCAAAGCAGCAGGCAAGACTTTTATGCCTTGAATCCTCAGAAATCAGCTTGCAGTCAAGGGGCTTTTGCCCAATTTCTGTTCGGGACTGTTGTATGCAGTGTTCGGGAAGTGTTCGGGACTGTAAAAGTCTGATTTTCACTCATTTGGACAGCCAAGAGAGCATTTATTGCTACTGTACCTGCTGGTACAGATTTGGTACAGCTTTGTACAAGTTTTGGCATGGCTGCACATTGATTATGAGTGAGCAAAAATCTCAATTTCAGCTGCTGTACTTGCCGGTACAGGTTTGGTACATCATTGGTGAGCACTTAGTACTGTTGTACAGTACTTTGGAAGGGCAACAGAGCACATTTAAGGTGCTGTCCTAAATCTGCAGCAACCAGATTTTAGTGATTTCATCACATAAAGTGGGAGTAGAGTTGCATTCGTGCTTCCGCAGTGGGAGATAAACTTTGGGAGAACAACTGTGAGCACTTTGTGTGCTTTTGGTACAGTGTTTGCACATTTTGCAGGGAGTCAGGCATTGACAGGTTGCATATTGCTATGGCAACCACAGGTGAGAGCTCTTCATTGCTTCACATCAAGAAGCTTGAAGGCTCACATAATTATGATATTTGGCAAACCCAGTGCTATAATGTGTTGCTCCAGAAGAAGCAGCACAAGCCTATCAAAGAAAGGGGTGTAATGCCCGCTTCTCTTACTGCTGAAGAGTGGGAAGATATGGATGAGCTGGCAAGATCCACCATCATGTTGTCTGTGTTAGACACTTTACTTTTCAGCATTCGTGAAGAGAAGACAGCGGAATGTGGCAAAGATTGCAGGACTTGAATGCCCAGCAAAGTGCCTCAAGCAAAGTGTATTGGTTGAAGAAACTCATAGGTCTTCAAATGAAGGAAGGGACGTCTATGACAGCCCATCTAAATGAGTTTAATGGTATTGTCAGCCAGGTAATCAATCAAAAGTTGGCAATGGACAATGAGTTCAAAGCCACTTTTCTCTTATGCACTTTGCTAGAGTTGGGACACATTCAGGACAGCCACTAGCAATTCGAATGCTATGCTGTCATATGTAGATGTTGAGGGTGCTCTTCTTCAAGAAGAGATGAACAGGAAAAACAACTCTGTTGGAAAGTCCAATGCAATGAATGCACGTGGGAGATCCCAGCAAAGGGGTAAAAGCCAAGAACGGGGAAGGAGCAAGTCCCGCTCCAAAAAGGACTTGGAATGCCATTATTGTGGCAAGAAGGGACACATCAAAAAGCAATGCTACAAATGGAAGAATGATCAAAAGGAAAAGGGCAAAGGAAAAGACAAAGACAAAGATGAAGCCAAAGATACAAAGCCAAAGGGCAAAAGTGGAGTCAAGATTGAAGAAGTCAATGTGTCACATGCATGTGACAGTGAGGATGAGGTCCTATTCACGTCTTCACTTGATGCCCATTCACTACTTGCAGGAGATGGTCATGGTATGCACTCATGGATCATTGATTCAGGTGCCTCCTTTTCATGTCACAGGTTGCAGAGACTTGTTTGTCAGGTATACTGCTGGCAATGAAGGAGTAGTTTATTTGGGTGATAACCATGCATGCAAGATTCTTGGCAGAGGTGATGTGAGGCTTGTGTTTTCAGATGGCTCACAGCTTATGCTCCATGATGTCAGGCATGTGCCTGAGATCAAGAAGAACCTGCTTTCTACTGGACAGCTTGATGATGCTGATTATGTTACCACATTTGGTCGTGGAAAGTGGAAGATTAGTAAGGGCTCACTGGTTGTTGCCAGAGGCTCTAAGGTGGACACTCTTTACTTCATGCATGTAGGTGTTTGTCACCATGCTAATGTAAATGCAACCGAGCTGTCGGAAATCTCTATGTGGCATAGCCGGTTGGGACACATGAGTGTCAAAGGAATGGAGCAATTGTCTCGTTTGGGTTACTTGCCTTCTCTAAAGTTTTCAAGTTTTTAGTTTTGTGAGCATTGTATATATAGCAGGCAACTCCAGTGCCCCCACAAGAAAGCTCTTGGACAGAAAGATGCTCAGTTAGAGCTTGTGCATACAGATGTATGTGAGATGCCTCAGCTTTCTTTGGGAGGGGCAAAATATTGTGTGTCTTTTATTGATGATGCCACACGCAAGGTGTGGGTCTATCCTCTTCGTTTGAAGAGTGATACATTCTCAGTGTTTGAGAAGTTTGTTGCTCTTGTTGAGAATCAAACTGGCAAAACACTGAAGGCTTTGCGTTCCGACAATGGTGGAGAGTATATGTCCAAACAGTTTCAGGACTTTTGTGATGCTAAAGGCATCAAGAGAGAGCTCTCTACTCCTTATGATCCTCCACAAAACAGGACAGCAGAGAGGATGAACAGGACCATTCAGGAGAAGGTCCGTTCTATGTTGTCACATGCTGCATTACCTCATGGTTTTTGGGCTGAAGCTGTTATGACAGCCGTTCACCTTATAAACAGGTCACCTAACACGAGGCTTGGTGGGAAAGTGCCAGAAGAAGTATGGACAGGGAAGCCTCCGTCATACAAGCACTTGAGAGTGTTTGGTTGCGTTGCGTACGTGCACATACGCAGGGAAATGCGCACCAAACTTGATCCTAAGTCTCACAAATGCATATTCCTAGGATATGGTGACAGAGGTGAAATGGGGTATAGACTTTGGGATCCCGTGAATAGAAAGATTACACGCAGCAATGATGTCATTTTTGATGAAACATGCATGTATAAGGAGCCTGCAAGGCAACAGGAGCCTAGCAGAGTCATCTTTGATGATGATGGACATCATGGACAACAACAAAGGGCTGTAAATCAGCCATTACAGCAGTAAAACCAGCCCTTAAATGGTGCTGAAAATGGTCCAAATGGACAGCCAGAGATGGCGGAAAATATCCCTATGGATATGCCACAGTTAGAGGAGATACCGGGCATGATTTTTCAGCCTTATGGCATGGAACAGGAGCCACCAATAGGTGATGTGCAGGCTGGACAGCAACCTGCAAATGATGGTCATTGGGTACGGAGGTCCACAAGACCCTCCAGAGCTCCTGACAGGTTTGTTCCAGGGGTTGACTACTTGATGCTCACTGACTATGGGGAGTCCTCTTGTTATAAGGAGGCTTTACAGAGGGCAGACAAGGCTCTTTGGGAGCGTGCCATGAAGTCAGAGATGGATTCTCTGCACAAAAATGGAACATGGAAGTTGGTGCATTTGCCTGCAGGCAAGAAGGTTTTGCCATGCAAGTGGGTTTACAGGCTCAAAGTTGCACCAGATGCAAAGCCAAGATACAAAGCCAGGTTAGTGGCTAAGGGCTTCAAGCAGGAATATGGTGTGGACTTTGATGAGATCTTCTCTCCAGTGGTCAAAATGACCACACTTAGAGCTGTATTAGCTTTGGTTGCTCATGATGATCTGGACTTGATTCAGATGGATGTGAAGACTGCTTTTCTTCACGGTGATCTCCATGAGGAGATATATATGCAACAGCCAGAGGGTTATGCAGTGAGTGGAAAGGAGAAGCTTGTATGCAAGCTGAAAAAGAGTCTTTATGGGCTCAAACAGGCACCAAGGGAATGGTATCATAAATTTGATACATTCATGAAATCCCAAGATTTCAGGAGAAGTGACATAGATCACTGCTTGTACACCAAGAAAGCTTTGGATGGCAGTCTATTGATCCTCATCTTGTATGTTGATGATATGTTGATTGCCGGGAAATCTCGTAAGGAGATGGATGCCTTGAAGCAGAGGCTGCATCAAACCTTTGATATGAAGGATTTGGGTGATGCAAATCACATTTTGGGTATGCGGATACTTCGGGACAGAAATCAGCATGTGTTGTATTTGTCTCAGAAGGAATACATTGGCAAAGTTTTGCAGAGGTTCAATATGGACGGGGGGAAGAAGACTAGTACTCCTTTACCTCCATATGTGAAACTCAGTGCTATGGACAGGCCACAGTCAGATAGTGGCAGGGCTGATATGGCCAAGATTCCGTATGCTTCAGCTTGTGGCAGTCTCATGTATGCCATGGTTGCTACTAGGCCGGACATTGCATTTGCAGTGGGAGTGGTTTCTAGATACATGGCCAACCCTGGCAAGAAGCATTGGGAAGCAGTGAAAGGTGTCATGAGATACCTGAAGGGCACACAGGATATGTGCATTTGCTTTGGCAAACAGGATGCATTAGTGCATGGTTACACGGATTCGGATTATGCCGGTCATCCAGATAACCGGAAGTCTACTACCGATTATGTGTTTACATTCACAGGAGGTGCTGTGTCATGGATATCCAGGATGCAGAAGTGCACTGCCTTATCTACTACAGAGGCCGAGTATATTGCAGCCAACAGAGGCTTGCAAGGAGGCATTATGGCTATCTCGGTTAGTGGTTGATTTGGGTTATACAGGGGATATTCCATTGTTGCATTGTGACAGTCAGAGTGCCATCCAGTTGGCAAAGAACCCTGTCTTTCATGCAAAGACGAAGCATGTGGATGTGAAGTATCACTTCATCAGAGAGGTGATAGAGAACAAGCAAATTCAGCTTTTTAAGATTCATACGGATGACAACCCGGCTGATCTGTTGACAAAAAGTTTGCTTCCGGAGCGGTTTGCTCATTGCAGACACTTGATGGGCATTGGATGAGGCCAGTTTCAGCCTTGATATGGCCTTGTATATTATCATGTACATGCTGATTTTTCTTTTCCTTTACTTAAGGGCACTTTGCCTTTAAGTGGGAGGTTGTTGGGGTAAAGGCATTATGCCCACCCTTATAGTGTGTACAAGCCCATAAGTTATAGTGCATAGTACACTTAGTACTTTTAATGTACTAAGTGCACTATGTGTACTAGTGCAATATACATGTGTGATAGGGGAGTCACATACTCACACTTGGTGAGTTGACTTATCCCCACAACTCTCTCTCTCTCCCTTCTTCTCTCTGTGTATGTCTCCCACATGAAACCTAACCCTAATTCTCTCTCGCATTCAATTGCGATTTGAAAAGGCAAGACTAAGGTCAAAAGCTAAGGAGCTCAAGGAACCCAAGCTTGCCCCCAGATATTATGGACCTTTTCAGGTTACTAAGAAGATCGACGATGTATGTTATTGATTGGACCTTCCAGACCATTGGAGGATACGTAATGTCTTCCATGTTAGTTTATTGAGTCCATATATAGGACTAGCCCCAGAGAAGCTTGTATTGGAGGATCCACCAGAAGTGGAAGAACAAGAAGAAATCTTACAGCTGAAACATGTTGTATTCCATTCTGTGAGAAAAAGAGGAAGGACAGTGGTCAAGTAATTCCTCTTGAAGTTTCAGAACTATTCACCTATGGATGCCAGAAGAGAACTTCAAGGACTACCTAGATATTCTTCGAGCTTATGAGGAAGCAATTGGTCGAAATGTATTTGAAGTATAGGCTTGAAACGTCTTGTGATCAAGACAGATTTAAGAGGGAGGGATTGTACCCCTAGCCCTCTTCATTGTATAGATTTATACTGAAATGGAATTGATCATTGTCTAGCTTATGTAATGGTCTTGATTAGATATGCTCTAGTTTGGGTGGCAACGATGCCCGAAAGACCAAGGAGCAAGATTTGTAAATGGGAGGCAACAATGCCAAAAGACCCATTGGACGGCAATGATGCCAGATATATTGGACTTTGCAGTCAAGTGGTCATTGCGACTAGATGGCCCAGATGACTGTATTGGATTTCGCAGTTGGGCGGTCATTGCAACTAGATGGCCCAGGTGACTGTATTGGATTTCATACTCGGGCGGTCAATGCGACAAGATGGCCCAGATGACTATTGATGAACTCTCGGGCTGTCCTAGTAACCAGATGGCCTTGAGAATAGATTGAGCGGTCCTAGTTGTAGGCATATGCTCACTTATGGTAGTGCTATGTGTGAACAGGGCTTAACCAAGGGCATTTTTTCCCATGTGGTTTTTCCCCCAACCATCTGCTTATCCCTGTGCCCCTCTTCCCGCTCTTACAACGCCCACACACTTGCAAGTCTCCTGCTTTCTTCCGTTTCCCTCCCCCCGCTAGTCTTACACAGAGAGTTAATCTTGGGGATCTTGCAAATTGAAGGCTTCATCAAATTCCATCCATTGGGTAAGAGTCAAAGCCAATCATTATAGAAATTTGGGGCTTTTCATTATGTTTGGGGTTTTCTGAAATCAGGGCATTCTGTGTGACATTCATTGTCAATTGGAGATTTTGTCAAAGGCATTTGTGAGAATCAAAGCCATTCAATCAAACATTTTGGGGTTTTTCTTATTTTTGCAAAAATTGAAAGCCAATTAGGTGATCAATTTTAGGGCTTTTGCCACTGTTTGCATAATCAGCCATTTCTGTCCAAATTTGGGGGTTTTCCAAATTGAGGTCAAAATCAGCAAATTGAGCCTGTTTCAATTGCAGAAATTTGGGGCTTTTGTGAGAATTGGCCAATTAATTGCACATTGAAGCGATTAGAGTGCATAAAAATTGGGGCTTTTCAGATTGGAGCATGTAATTGGGCATTATAGCTGTGATTTGTCGCATATGTATACACATTGTGGACAATTTGGTGCATGTTTACACTTGCTTCAATTTGCAGACAAACATTTGCACAGGACATTTGGTTGCCTGGCAGTGCACATTGGTGCTTGGTTTGCTTGCAGGTATATTTTGTTGACATGGTTTAAAATGCTACAAATGTATTTGGTGTGCTCACCCAGGAGGACAAGTTGGATGGATCTAACTACTTCCTCTTGAGTTTCATGATCCGTAATTTGCTGGTAGCCAAAGGGCTTTGGGGCATCGTGTGTGGTGATGACACACGCCCACTTACCATACAGCCAGCCACGCCTCAAAGGGGAGGTGCTCAAAGAGCTCCTGAAGTTGAACCTGCTCCCACACAAGAGCAGAAGAGATGGGACTCAAGGGATGCACAGGCCATGTCATTGATAGCCCTTTCAGTGAAAAGGACTATTATTCCGCACATTCGTTCTTGCAAGACATCGAAGCTTGCATGGGACACATTGGAAGCAATGTATCAGGTACGCAACGAGGCAAGAGTTGCCTACTTGAAGAGGCAATTGGATCTTCTTTCTATGGATGAGGGTTACTCCATGGCAGATCATCTCACCAAAGTGAAAGATTTGCAGGAACAATTGCTCAACATTGATGAGGTTATCCCAGACAGACAGCTGGTCACCAACACTCTTCATTCTTTACCACCTTCCTACTTGGGCTTTCACACCTCTCTCAACCTCTCTATGAGAGGAGGTGGTGATCCCGTCACTTTTGAAGAGCTAGTGGGTTTACTCTTGCAGGAAGAGCAAACAAGAGCAAACTTATCGAGCAACTGTGGTGGAGACAAGGCATTTACAGCCAAGGATAAGGGTAAAGCAAAGAGCTTTAAGCATGGGGGACAACAGTCTAGCAAGGCTGGTCATGGACAACCCTCTTCTGGTGGTGAAAAGTCTGACAAAGGGGATGCAAACAAGCCCAAAAAGAAGGGCAAATGTCGCTACTGCCATAAGCCTGGACACTACATCAGTGAATGTAGGAAGCGCATTGCAAAAGAGAAAAGGAAACAAGCAGGCAATTCAGAGTAGCAGACTCTTCTGATGACAAAGCGCAACAATCAGCTAATGTAATTCAGGAAGAGTACACTTTTTTGGTCACATGCACTAGTGACACACCAAGTGCTTCAGACAATGATATGTCTTGCATTGCATCTGATAGACAGGATGTTTCATGGTATTTTGATAGTGGTGCTTCGAGCCACATCACTTCATGCAAAGATGTATTTCAATACTTGGTTTATGCTTCAAATGGCCACACTGTATCATGTGCAGATCATACCACATATCCAGTAAAGGGAATTGGCAATGTCATGCTTATTGCAGCCAATGGTGCCAATATATGTATGAAAAATGTATTGTATGTTCCAGGCATAAAGAAAAATCTGCTCTCCGTCTCAGCCATAAACGACCAAGGTTTAAAGGTTGAATTTGAAGATGGGAAGTGTTTGGTAAAAGACCCATCAAAGGGTTATGAAATAGTCACTTCTGGAACACAATACAAAGGCTTGTATAAGCTGGACAGCTATGACAAGCGTACTTATGATGCAAATACAGTGGCTGCCCACACGCCTGCTATGCATGATGCAGAGCTATGGCATGCTCATTTTGGGCATGTAAATTTTCGGAGTTGGATGCTTTTGCAGAAGCATCATATGGTTGATAATATGCCGCCTCTTGAGTCTCCACCAAGACATGTATGTGAGGGGTGTATTTTGGGAAAGATGCAACGAAAACCATTCCCCAAAGATGGAGCTGTTAGAGCTGAAAATAAATTACAACTTATTTATAGTGATGTATGTGGTCCAATGCGGACAGCATCCATAGGGGGGCATCTTTACTTCGTCACATTCATTGATGACTACTCCAGGTTTGCTTGGGTTTATCCTTTGAAAGCGAAAGCAGAGGTGTTTACATGCTTTCGACACTTTGTAGCAATGGCTGAAAATATGTGTGGATGTAAAGTCCAAACACTCCACTCAGATAGAGGTGGAGAATACATGTCAAATGCATTCAAGGATTATATGCTTCAAAAGGGCATCAAACACCAATGTACTGTGCCTTATACACCGCAACAGAATGGTGTAGCTGAAAGGAAAAATAGATCTCTCATGGAGATGACAAGATGCATGGTGAAAGCACAAAAGTTGCCTCACAATTTTTGGATGGAAGCTATAATGTGTGCAACTCATGTGTTCAACAGGTGTCCAACAAAAGCTTTGAAAACCATAACACCATTTGAGGCTTGGTATAGCTGAAAGCCAACAGTGGATTATATGCGTACATTTGGGTGTTTGGCATATGCACATGTGCCAAAACAACTCCGAACAAAGCTAGATGACAAAGCAATGAAATGCATTTTTGTGGGCTACAGCAATGAGAGCAAAGGATACCGTCTTTATAATCCAACAACACGGAAGGATTTTTGTCAGTAGAGATGTGGTATTTGCTGAAAATTCAGAATAGCCCATGTACAGCTTGTATAAAAGTAATGATACAGGCATACAGGACATGTTTGATGGACTATTGCCCATTGCAATAAGGGGGGATTCAGATCAGCCAACCCCTACACAAGAAAATCCTCATGTAGAACATGTGGAACAGCCAGCCATTCAGCCCCTTCTATGGAAGAAGTGGAAGATCTTGTCAAGGAAGAACAAACAGCTATAGACACAGCCAAGTCAGTGCCAAGATGGTTGCTGAAAACTAAGCAAACTTGCAGCTCCACTCACAGGTAGAACAAGGGCTAGTTCCAGCCATGCATTGAATATACATCGTGGGGAGTCTTCATTAGCCATGGGTGGTCTCTTTGATTCAAAAAAGCCTTCTTCTTATGAAGAAGCACATGAGAATGAGCATTGTGTGCAAGCTATGCAAGCTGAAATCTCTTCTATCATGAAGAACAATACTTGGGATCTTGTGGAATTGCCTAAAGGCAAGCATGTCATTGGAACAAAGTGGGTGTACAAAGTCAAAAGGAAGTCTGATGGTACTATTGACAGGTACAAAGCAAGACTTCTGGCTAAAGGCTACTCCCAAAAAAAGGGAATAGATTATGAGGAGACTTTTGCTCCTACTGCGAGAATGACCACAATAAGATCAATGATGGCATTGGCTGCACATAAAGGATGGAAAGTGCATCAATTGGACATCAAAACTGCATTCTTAAATGGGGATTTACAGGAGGAAGTATATGTAAATCAGCCCATTGGTTTTGTAGTTCCTGGTGAGGAACATAAAGTATGCAGGTTACACAAAGCATTGTATGGGTTAAAGCAAGCTCCAAGAGCTTGGTATGATAAAATACATGCTCATCTAACCAGCCAAGGTTATGTTAATAGTCTAGCTGAAAGCACATTGTATGTGAAGAAAACCGGTGCCGATATTCTCATAGTCATCTTGTATGTAGATTACATGCTCATTACAGGTACTAGCAAAGCACAGATTTCAGATTTGAAAGCTGAATTTGATATGTCAGATTTGGGGCCTTTACACTACTATCTCGGCATACAGTCTATGCATATAGATGATGGCATTGTTATGTAGCAAACTAAGTATATAAAAAGTAAACTAAAAAGGTATCACATGGATGAATGTAAGCCCATTTCTACTCCAGTAGAACCAGGTGTACGGCTTACTATGCATGATATTGGAGAGCCTTTTGAGACCGGCATTTACAGCCAGGCAGTGGGATGTCTCATTTACTTGTGTAACACGAGGCCAGACATATCTTTTGGGGTGTCTTTGTTGAGCAAATTCATGCACAACCCAGGCACAAAGCACAGTCAAACGCATTTTTCGTTATCTTCAAGGTACCCTAGATCTTTGTTTGTTCTATCCCAAGGGGGACAGCTTGCAGCTTTATGCATACAGTGATTCGGATTGGGCTGGTGATTATGATACCAGGCAATCCACCAGTGGGAATTGTTTTTTTCTTGGCAGTTCATGCATATCTTGGTTAAGTAAAAAGCAACCCACTGTTGCCACATCTACTTGTGAGGCTAAGTACACGGCAGTCTTCACAGCTGCAATAGATTGTGTATGGTTGAGTGAGTGTCAGCAGACACCCACCACCATTCTCACTGATAGCCAGAGTGCAATGGCCGTGGCACGAAATCCAGTATTTCATGCACGTACCAAGCACATTGAGATTCATTATCACTATGTCAGAGAAAGGTTACATGCAGGGGAGATCAGTTTGTCTTACCGCCCTACACAAGATAATGTTGCAGATCTATTCACAAAGGCTTTACCTCGAGAAAAGTTTGAAGCTTTCCGCAAAGCTTTGGGCTTACTCTCATATAGAGAGTGATCTGCTACCTTGTAGAGCTTCACACTTCCACTACAAGGGGGATTTGTAGGCATATGATCAGTTATGGTAGTGCTATGTGTGAACAGGGCTTAACCAAGGGCATTTTTTTCCATGTGGTTTTTCCCCTTGGATATCAAGTGTGAAAGGACACTCTACATATAATATTTTGTACTTCTATATTATATGGATGTGACACACATGCAAGGGTTAACTTACATTTTGTGGCTACCACACTTTTGGCTCTCTCTCTCTCTCTCTCTCTCTCTCTCTCTCTCTCTCTCTCTCTCTCTCTCTCCCCCCCCTTTCGCCTGCGCCCACCACCCCCGCTGCCTGCTCGCATTCGTTCCCCTTCGCTCCCCCCCCCCCCTTTCGCCTGCGCCCACAACCCCCGCTGGCTGCTCGCATTCCATTCCCCCCCTTTCGCCTGCGCCCACAACCCCCGCTGCCTGCTCGCATTCCATTCGCCCCCTTTCGCCTGTGCCCACCACCCCCGCTGCCTGCCCCCTTTCGCCTGCGCCCACAACCCCCGCTGCCTGCTCGCATTCCATTCCCCCCCTTTCGCCTGCGCCCACCACCCCCGCTGCCTGCTCGCATTAGCCCCCTTTTCCCACCCACCCCTGCTCAGGCCCCCAAGGCAGCAACATAATGGGGACTTGAATTTCATTTCATCCACTTCTTCTCTCTTGCTGCCTGTTCTTTGCCTGCTCCTTTCAAACATTCCCTCCCTCTACAATGGGAGGGTCTGTAGATGACAAAATCAGCCAGCTTGATCATATCCTTAGGGATCTTATCAAGGACCAAAAGAAGACATTGGACAGCACCATCACCGCCATCAAGAAGGACTTATTGACGCGCATGGGGAAGCTGGAGGCCGAAGCAGAAATATGGAAGGAAGAGAAGCTTACCATGCAAGAGGAGTGGGAGAAGGAAAAGCTCGCTATGCAGGAGGAAATCAACCTTTTGAAGGGCGAAGTGGCATCCTTACGCGATCGTCCACGGGAGGAAGGAGAGGCTCTTGAGGTGGACAAAGAGGCGATCAAAGAAGAGATCACCAAAACCCTCACCCACACAATCGAGGGGAAAATGGAGGCGGCCCGCGAAGAATGGGTAGAAGTGATGAAGAAGAACATCAAAAAGGAGGTGCAAGAAGATGTACAAGTGATGAAGAAGAACATCAAGAAGGAGGTACAAGAAGATGTACACATGATGCAGTCTACTCTTGATGAAGAGAAGATGCGACAGATCCGGCGCCTCAACATCCGAGTCACAGGGATACCAGAGAGCACTACCTCCACGCCCGAGATTGACGGGCGGAACCTATGTACCAAGCTAGGACTAAAGGAGGATGAGCCGCTCCCATTCACTAGAGTATGGAGGACAACCCCAAAGGACTCCACCAAAGGCAAGGCCTTAGTGCTACAGTTCCCGGACGAGGAGAGTAGGATGAGCTTTATGAGAAGACGGGCTATCTTGAGGAGCTTGCCAGGGGACCCCATCTACTTCGATGATGACCTCACATGGATGCAACTGGAGCATAGAAGATTATGCATGCCGAAGATCAAGGCGGCACGCAAAGAAGGGAAGAAGGCACATTATAGGGATGGTCACATCTACATTGATGGGAAGAGGGTCGAATAGCGCCATCTGGCCTATGAGACACGGAGGAAACAACATGAAGACAAAGAGATACACATAGCAATCTGGAACTGTAATGGAGTCCTATGGACACATCCAGGGAGACTTGAGGAGGTGATGGAGGGCCGGGATATCATCTTGCTGACAGAGACACATGAGAGCCCGGAGAGGGGCTTACCACGGGTTGAGGGTTATCAGTGGGAGTCAGCTCACCGACAGGGGATGAGACAGGCCACCTCCCGAGGTTCAGGAGGTATTGCAGTGCTTTTCAGGCATGGGTTACATGAGCATGTTCGAGTCGTAGCACGAGACTCGGAGGCGAGATACATGTGGATTAGCTTACGGCTCTCAGCGACCAAATGGATTTATATCGCCCTTTGCTACTTTCCTCCGAAGGGGTCGCGGTTTGCCACCACCGAGGAACCGGGTGGAGGAGAGGCTAGTGAGTCTCCATACTCTGTCTTATCTGAGGAGATCTTACACTATTCAACATTGGGAGAAGTCTTCTTGATGGGGGACTTCAATGCACGGACTCAGAGCAGACAGTGCGAGATCTATGACTTTGAGGATCCCCTGAGACTAGAGCCGCTAGCTACAGAGGATACAGGGACCACTCGGATCTCCGCTGATGGAGGAGCTGACAGCACTGGATATGGGCAACATCTGCTGGAGCTTGGGGGCCGACACCATCTCGTTATTTATAATGGGATGACTCAGTGGCCAGATTCAGGTGGGTTGACTTGCTTTCCAGTGGGAGGCGGCAGTAGTACAGTGGATTATGTGATGGGATCCCAGGAGGCAGTAGATATGGTGTCTCACTTCACCGTACCACCATGCCCCATTGGGGCGGATCATACATACCTATCCCTCACTTTTAGGAGCTTATTGGAGACCCACCCACCCATCATACAGCCACCACGCACTATTTTTCACTTCACTCAGGACCTAGCCGAGGTGTACGACTATCATGTTCATGATCAGCTATTTGCCTTAGATCCGTCGGCACCCATGGCCATGCTTACCTCCCAGCTCTCACATGTACTTCACTCCGCAGCCGCGAGGAGTTTTCCATACCACATACAGACAGGACGGCCACCTACATCTGGGAGCATGCCCCAGAACCGATGGTACGATGATGAGTGTAGAAACCTTTACCGCAGTCTCCGAGTGCAGAGGGCTCGCGGGGAGATCACCCAGAGGCAGGCAGGCAGGAGGATGCATACTCTCACCCGCCGTAAGCGGCGAGCTTATGAGGAGGCTCAGTACTGGGACACATATCACATGCTCATGAGCAGAGATGCTGCTGCTGCTTGGAGGAGACTCAGAGAGCCCCGTCCTCCCACACCTATTGCCGATCCTCAGACCTGGCAGACATATGCAGAGAGACTTTATGATGTGCCTGCACAGCCCCCTATACTACAGCCCACAGAGCCATGCCCCACAGTCTCCACCTTCTTCACCCCACCTATGGTTAGGAGGGCCATAGGCCGACTCCAACATGGACGGGCGACAGATCATACAGGATTACAGGGAGAGCATCTCATCTATGCTATTGATACATTGGCACCATTTCTTGCTCATCTCTTCAACAGAGCTCTGTCAGAGGGGTTTCCGGCTGAGTGGACGATGCACACTATTGTGCCGATCCATAAAGCAGGAGATGTACTAGACCCCGGGAACTACAGGACCATCATGATTGGCCATATATTGGCCAAACTATACGGGGCAGTTTTGGAGGCAGAGCTGAGCACTCATGCAGAGGTTGGAGGATTGAGAGCAGCAAGCCAGGCAGGCTTCCGTCGAGCCTTCTCGACCATCGACCACATTTTTACATTGAGGTGCTTGATTGATCAGGCCAAGGCACGGAGGCAACGGCTCTATTGTTGCTTTGTGGATTTCCGCAAGGCATTTGATACTGTGCCCAGAGAGCGCCTCTTTCGGCGACTACAGACACTACGCATACCTTCAGACATGATGTGGGGCATATACAGGCTATATGAGCAGGTCTTTGGGAGAGTCCGATGCCCAGGAGGCTTGTCCGACACAGTTGCTAGCACCATTGGTGTGAAGCAGGGGTGCCCGCTCTCCCCCACGCTCTTTGGGCTCTATATTGATGAGGTGGTCGACTACATCACACAGGGAGGAGGCTCTGGGGTTGAGCTATCAGGTATTACTGTCCATGTTATGCTTTATGCTGATGACATCATCTTGGTATCTGACACGCAGGTTGGGCTTCAAAGACACCTTGTGGCTCTTGATGACTTCTGCGCACAGCAGGGGCTCACAGTGAACCTTGGGAAAACCAAGGTTATGATCTTCCACACTTCACCCGCAGTCAGGAGCCACACTACTCTTACATTAGCAGGAGGGCGGGTCGAGGTGGTGAGCTCTTATTTTTACCTTGGCATCACATTTACTAGCTCAGCTGGACGCTTCTCCATGGCTCAGGCAGTCCGAGACAGAGTGAACCAGGGGTATGCAGCTCTTGCTGGCCTTGAGCGTCAGTGTTATCAGGCACATTTTCAGGAACCCCGCACGAAGGGGTGGCTCTTTGATACATTAGTGACACCAGCCTTGATGTATGCAGCAGCGGTTTGGGCACCAGGGCTTGCAGCCTCCACATGGGTACAGCTGGAGAGACCACAGATCTTGATGCTCTCGAGGATGATACGCAGCAAACCATCCGTCCCGCACGACATTGTTCGAGCTGAGTTTGCTGGAGCACCTATGGCAGTGGAGGCATTGTTCCAGACGATCTCCTTTATATACAGGATGAGGGAGATGCCCATGGAGAGATTATCCCGCCGAGCTTTTGAGGCATCCAGACAGCTGGCCGAGGCTGGACACACTGGATCTTGGTATGCACAGATGCTACAGTGGTTCTCACATCATGGTATAGACATTGAGCGGTTGCCACCTTTTCAGTATGATCAGTCTGCTCCACGGGGTTACCTCTCTCTCAACGAGAGGAACAGAGTGATGAGACAGGGCATATGGCAGCACTACATACAGGAGACATGGACAGCACCAGAGAGCCCACTACCACCGAAGATGCTGTACTACAGAGACCACCTTATGAGCATCTCAGGGGATGGGTTTATACATCGACCGCGGTACATGGATGTATACATGCCACACAGCTCTCGCGTTGCTATTGGACAGCTACGAGTCTCATCACATCAGCTAGAGATAGAGGCTGGGAGAGCGGCACGGGTTCCTAGAGCTGAGCGGATATGCAGATTGTGCCGCGAGGAGGTGGAGACTGAGGATCACTTTGTATGTAGATGTAGAGCCCACCAGGGGGTGAGAGATAGATATGCAGGATTGTTTGAGGAGCACTCTTCACTACATCAGTTGATGGAGGCCTCGGACCAGCGACAGCTTGGCAGACTACTACTAGAGCTTCATAGTTCTCGAGAGAGACTCCTCCAGACACCCGCTCCCACTAGGGGTGGGAGACAGTCCCAGCTCACAGATTTCTTCGAGAGAGCTATGCCAGTGCCAGCTGATGTACCACGTGGGGTGACCGCACAGAGAGCAGAGGAATTGAGAGCCAGGAGGAGACCTAGACAGACTGGACATAGAGCACCCCGACTCCGTCACCGAGAGATAGCAGCTATCCGAATGAGACACCAGATGGAGACACAGGAGAGGCTAGCTCGCTTTCATTCAGACTCAGGGTACATGTTCATGCCATTCACAGCCTCAGCATCGGCGATGTATGATATCTTATATCCCTCTTATGGCACTGGATGGAGTTAGACATAGATCTGCATAGCATGCTTGTACCACCCCTTCAGCATATAGAGATGCATCTTGCCTTAGCACTCTATCCACATCCCCACCCCCCCTTACATTGTTTGTATATGGGCTCCACCGATCCATGATGATTCACAGTTGTATCCAGACACATGCACACTTTTTCTTTTGTTTCTTTTCTTCCGATGACCGGAAGAACAGAGTTGTATTATTTTTTGTCTCATAGGCCGACTTTGGCCTCTCGTAGACGTTAATATATCTTTCTTTCTTTCTTTCTTTCTCTCTCTCATTTCTATGTGAGCTTCTCCATCCTACACCTAACCCTAATGTGTAGGTTTGTGTGTGTGAGTGTGTGAGTCCAACACCAACACTAGTGACCAGATGCCTCAGCACGGTTTCGATGAAACCAAACAAGACAATCCATGAACAAGAGGATCATTACTTGTCCATTGCATACTGATGTATATTTGAATTTCTTTGACTTTGTGTGTTGTTCTTGATGTGTGGACAATGCTTGGATTTATGGCATGTGATAGTCCACTGGGCTCCAGACTACTTGGCCAATACTTGGAATACCCAGTAAATGCGAATGATGCATACTTGTTTGTTGACTAGCTTGTGTCTAGTTTTTGCATAAGGTGCGCATAGTTATCATGGTATGAAAATACAAAACCATACGATACGATACCATGCATGAATTTTTTGTATGATATGAAATTTTGGGATACCATACAATAAAATACGGGTTTTTTTTTAACACTTAAAAACTATGGAGCTTCAAGCTTGAATGTGATGAAAGGTTGGGGGGGGGAGAAGTCTACAGTGCTTGAGGAACTAGAGCATGGAAATGTGTCTCTCCTAGTTGGATCTCCCAATTGTCTCCAAAAAAGAGCGTGCATGGGTAATGCGATACCAAAGGTCTCCCAGTGCATCTAGGGTGATAGGTTTAGGGACTCCTCTGTAAATCAAAATGGCCCTGTCCAAATCTTCTCCCTTGTACATAACTTGAGGATCTAACTGTCTAGCCTACCTATACCACAAATCTCCAAGTGATGTAGGAAGATTCTCTCATCCTACCAATCAAGTGTACACTACCAGTCTACCTTGCCAGATTTTTTAAGTCTCTTAGCAATCCCATTTGGAATACTGAGTGTACACGAAAGTTGCAAAGTATTGCGAGCATTTGGGATCTTCGTTGAGTAGGATTTCTATTTTTCTTGAGCATTTGGATTTTTTTTCTCAAGGTTGGGGGAAAAAAACCTTGTACTGTACGGAATCGTTTAATATCGTGCTATACCATACCGTACGAACCATACGGTACGAATAGGTTTGTACCAATACGAGAAACAACCCTGAAGGTGAGCATGCATTTATTATATCTAACTCCTGTTACAGGCTATGAAGAACATGTACCATCAAGAACAAGGACATTGGTCAAAGAAAGGCATAAAGATGTTGCGAGAGCAGCAGAAGGCACCACATATATGAGGAAAGACTAGATGCACAAGAGAAAGACCAGATGCACAAGAGCACCAGATGGGGCTAGTACCACGATTATATCCATCCCACAGTTGAGGACAACTGGGATGTAAGAGGGAGGGAATGTAACTATTTGGTCCTCCAAGCTCTTTTCACATGATAGAACTCATGCCCGGACACATGGACATGATAATGGACACATTGGAGCAGGGTTCCTAAAGCTAGGATTTGAAAAAGCATCAATCTTGGTCAAAAAGTAAGAAAAAGCAAAAGTCAAACTTTGTTGACCAAAAAGCTAAAGGCACTGTTGGAAAGAGGACATCGAATCGGATCAAAAAGCTTTTTCAAAAAGCTGCTCCAAGGCCAAAAAGCAAGGCCCTGAAGATTGTAAAAGACAAATCAAGAACTTTGACTATTATTAATATTTAATAAAACAAAAGCAAAGAGGCAAAGCAAAAGCAAGGCAAGGCAAAAGCATGGACCCCCATCAAGTATATAAGAAGCTTGTACCCTCTTGGTGAGGCATAGAAAGTACTTGTAGAGACTTTTGAAGGAGATTTTGTGAAGATTCATCATCATCACCAACTTCCTTCTCTCCACCTATCTCCTCCATCTCTGCCGGCGGCAGCCACCATTGCAACGTCGACCTCCGCCATTGCACCTTTCTGTGAGCAGTTTCACCACCCTCAGTTACAGCGCTGCCACCCTATTTCCGCCTCCCTTGTGATCCTTGTCAGTTGCGCTTCTCTGCAAGTTGCCGCCTGCCTGCGCCACCTGTGCCTATAGCGCCCGCCTGCGCCGCCTTTGCCTGCAGCGCCCGCCTGCGCCGCCTTTGCCTGCAGCGCCCGCTTGCGCCGCCTCTGCTTGCAGTGCCTGTCCCCGCCCTGTGCACTGCCTTGTGCGCCGCCCTTTTGTACTATCTGCTAGACACAGTCGGTGCCAGCGCCAACACCATCTAAGAAGCCCTGTTGCCACCAACTTCCCTAGATCCCTACGAAGGAGGGGATTACCTTGTGAAGACACATACTCATCATCTTGGTGTGAAGCCTTTTGGGGATTGTCTTTGTCCGGATTGAGTATAGAGAGCCTTGTGGTTATATTGGAAGCATCAGTTTGATTCAGACATTGGATTTTGGTACTAGCCCAGTGTAAGACTCTTGTGGGCATCCTCATGGTGAGCTCGGCATCAGTTATCTTGTGCCTCGACATCAACTCGGCCCGACCTCGACATCGGCAATTTTGTTTGATATTGTATTCATTTGTTGTATTGGTCTTGGCTTGGAAAAGTCCATGGATTGTTCCTGAAATAAATTCCTAAAGAGGGGGCGGCGCCTGTCCCCGGCTCAGTGTGGTGTACTGCATGAAACCCCTATTCCCATCTCTCTCTCTATCTTTATCTCTCATACACGTGGTTGCATCTGTCACTGCACGCTCCATTGGGCTTACACTTCACTCGCTCAAAATCGTCATCCAAGTGACTCCATGCCGTTACTATTGGATGACTTCATGGCATTACTGCCCATTGACTCCACATCGTTATTGTTGGATGACTTCATGGAATTACTGCCCATTGACTCCATATCTCTCCGGTGCTTGCACTCGAAACATGCATGTTAGCTGGGAGAAAAGCAGTGACAGAAAGGTGATGGGTTATGGGCTGAAAGAAGTGAAAGGTTAGAGAAAAGATATTCGGGTGGACGGGAGGGTTGAAGCGAAGTTTTCAGCTTTCAAAGACCAAGAGCTTGGAGATGGCTTACGTAGATCTTGCACAACTGGTATGTATGAGCCAAGAAGGGTAAGAGTAAATTTATAGGGATTTGAAGTTTTAAAAAAGCACCCCTGCTTTAGTTTTGTGCTTGTCGAAATGCTGGGGCTTAAAATTAAGCCCCCTCCCGCTTTAGCAGCAAAAAAAGCACACTTATCCTTTTTTTAACTCATGCTTTTATCATTCGTGCCTCTTTTAGCTTTCCTTCTCCACCCGGCCTACACAATGACATGTGCACAATCATCCTGTATGCGGCCCACTTGTGCATTGGATTCTTTGCTTGCTGTTCAGACCTTCTGCATGACCTTTCCAGTCAACCCCCACTGCCCAGCCCCGTGTGCGCCCTGTCCATACCCCTGCCCGCTTGCCTAGGTGCCCTGTATGCTAGGGCTTGGCTGATTATGGGCAGGCCTTCCCCCTTGCAGGCCTTGGTGCCCCCTTTGGCTGCACTGCTGGCCTCTCATGGCGGCTGGTCTATGGGCAGGGCATCTGGCTGCTGTGCATGGGCCTGGTTTACGCGCCTTGGCTGGTTGTGCGCCCTGCTGGCCAGCCCTCAGCTGGTCACCCATATGCTCCACTCTTGGCCGCCTATAAACCTCAGCTGGCTGACCCACCTCTAACTGCCCTCTGCAGATAGGACCAGCCGGTGTGTGCCATTCTTCAGGGCTGCCACGGGACTGGATATAGCTTGCCTAAGGGTGGTACCCTTATGATCCTAACACACGATTTACTTGTATCAAAAGTGAGTTATTTATGAGAACATGATGTGAAGAGAGTGCATTTTTTTAGTTTGACACATTGCTGCATTAGGTGGTAGCAGCAAACAAATTGAGGTATTCCGGAATTGATGTTTTACAGGCATGTATCAAATCCGAGAAGCGAACCAAATGATTGAAGAGTTCATGCTTGCAGCAAACATTTCGGTGGCAGAGAAAATCTTGAAACATTATCCTCTTTGTTCACTCCTAAGGTTGGTTTGTTAAGACCAGAAACAATGCATATGCTGCTGCTTTGACTGTCTGTCCAAGACAAATTTTCCCTGGTTGCATTGTTTTGAAGGTGTGTTGACAAACTCATGTACAAGAAGTTTTGTCTGCTAATTGTACAAGAGCTGCTTGGCATGTGACTTGTTCAGGCGGCATCCAATCCCGACACCCAAAATGCTTGAGTCACTGATCCGCACGGCTGCTGCTGTGGGTGTGAAACTGGACATCACGTCTTCCAAAACTCTGGCAGATTCCCTTGATAATGCAGTGGTGCGTTTATTGACCTTTTTTGGTATGAGGAGGGCTTATGCATGTGGAGAGAGAGAGAGTGTGTGTGTGTGTGTGTGTGTGTGCACGTGCGCGCGTGTGCACAGAACAAGATGGGGTTTTGCTGACTCCCAGTGTTCTAAAATACTGAATTCTAGATTTTTTTTGCCTTTGCCAATCCATGTTTCTCATATCTGTTGAACGATGTACCACAGGGCAGCGATCCCTATTTCAACAAGCTCATACGCATACTAGCAACCCGGTGTATGACTCAGGTGAGGGTGCTTTCTAAGTTCGTGAGAACAACTGTGATGTGGTAGGATTTTTTATAGCCATGGGCTGATGTGTCGTCATGTGTGTGTTTTCATCTCTGCAGGCAGTTTATTTTTGCAGTGGAGAGCTCACTCCTCCTGAGTATCACCATTATGGGCTAGCGGCTGCATTGTATACTCATTTCACCTCTCCAATCCGACGCTATGCAGGTATTTCTTCTGTTGATCCACCGCATCTTCTTTTTAACATAATGAGAAAGTAGGCTCAGCTTTTCTCCTTGTAACACATGCAACACACATGCACATGCTCAGACATGTGCGAGAACAGGCAAGGGCACGCAGGGTGTTATGGTTGCAATGGTGGTTGGCTTTGCTGCAGATGTAATTGTCCATCGACTGCTTGCTGCCGCGTTGGGCTTGTACAAATTACCCATTATCTTTCATGACAAAGTTCAACTGAACAGCATTTCAGATAGTGAGTTTCTTCAACTTCTGACAAGGACTATAACATGGGGAAATAGGGTAGTTAAAAATAAATAAATCAAGTTTCTTAATATATTCTTATTATTTTTTTGGCTAGATTTGAACTTTCGCCATCGGAATGCACAGATGGCAAGCCGAGCTTCTGTAGAGCTACACACTCTTATCTTTTTCCGAGATCGGTGAGCTTTAGATTTAAGATTTCTGGTGTTCCTTTCTTAAAACTCAAGGATTTGTTTCCTGTTAATTTTGGGAGTTCGGATTTTGACAGCCCAACCACTGCAGAGTCAAGGATAGTCAAAATACGATCAAATGGCTTCATTGTATTTGTGCCAAAGTATGTCTTGTTATGGTTTTGATTTAATTTTTGAATATTGCAAAAAAACTCATGGATGTTGCCATCAACGTTAGAAAGAAGTCTGTTGATTTAATCTTCCATGAATGTTACAAATTTCAAGGAAATTTGGCTTGATTACCTCTCTCTCTCTCTCTCTCTCTCTCTCTCTATATATATATATATATATATATATATATATATATATAGAGAGAGAGAGAGAGAGAGAGAGAGAGAGAGGGGGGGGGAGAGAGAGAGAGGGGGGGGGGTGCTGTGCACACGCACACATCATGTGCGTGTCATAATATGAAATCTGATGCTATCAAAACATGTGCTTGTGAACAGGTTCGGTATTGAAGGTCCAGTTTACCTTACACAGAAAGAGAGAAGAGGTGAGCAGCAGTCTGAAATAGAAGTGTGTGATTGGGTGGTCGATGAAGAGCAGCAAAAGATCTGCAGAAGGGATGGTAATAAAGAATACAGGGTGCTGGATACAGTGAGAATCTATATCCAAGTTGTAGAGCCTCAGCCCAATCGCTCAAAGCTTGAGTTAACACTCCTCACTTGATTGGACAATGGGACCTTACCTAATTTGTGCAGAGTCAGCAGAGATAGTCCAGATTTTGCTAATTAAAGGTGTAGTTGTACATTTGCAACCAGTTTTTATCTCCCTTATCCAGGCAATTTCGTAACGCCTTTTTGATCCTGGGACTGGCTATGCCAGGCTTGTCATCAGGTTCATGTGCTTATTTAATTTTTAGGTGTTATTTATCTTTTGACTTTTGCATAGCTGTTGAAGTTTCCTCTGCAGCTGGCCCCTTTAGAAGGGAGATCACATATTGGGGGGGGGGGGGGGGGGGGGGGGGGTGGGGAAGAGCCACACTGGGGGCATCTGAGTCAATGTTTTTTTTGCTTGAAGAAAAAACCCGGGCCAAGTGTGCATGCTTCTCTCCCTTACTGCATGGCACAAGGGTTGCCCTGAAGGCACTTCCACGGTGTACTCCATATATATATACCAGTTGGGCTACCCATAGCGTCCATTCAAGAACCCATGGCGACGTCAGGATGTGAAAGCAACCATAAAAACAGTATCACCCACAAAGGCCCCCTCATCACTCGACCAAGATATGGATATGAACTGTCATACCCTTTGTCAACAAGGGGCACAGACACTGATGAACCCATGTCTGACCAAGTAGGCAAAGAAGACATTCGTGGGCAAGCGGGTGCACCCAGAGGTTCTGGGAGAAACACTCTCATGGTCCTACAGTAGCCCAGCCAATGGTTTGTGCTCTCATAGCCAAAGTCGCTAGGATGGAGCAACTACTGGGAGATGGGTTGGTATGCCAATTTTTAACCATGGGTTCCAATTACCTTGACCTCACTGTACTGGGGTGGCTTCTTGTGTGTGTGTGTGTGTGTTGCCAAGGTGGAGACTGGTGGAGGCAAGTGGTCTTGGAGGCTGATGGCTCATACAGGGACCCATAGAGGAAAGGGTGGTTGTGACTAGTCCCTTGTAAGTGCCTGGTGGACTTTGGATCAAGGTGTGTAGAAGCGTGTTCTTTTTGGACTATGGATCAAGGCAGGTTGAAGCACCTATCATGCTTGATGGCAGCGAAGCATTATGCTGGTATTGAGCTGCCTTAGCTTAGCTGGACTCACCTCCATACATAACCTAACTTAACTCACTAGAACTTACTCATGTTGTGGAACAAGGAAGAATTAAATAACATGAGAAGACGGTAGTATATTGAGCGAAGGAAGAATCTGCAATGAAGAACTTGTATTCCATTAGAGTCTAGGTACTGGGTGGAATTATGAACGACTTCCTCCACACAGCAACTTTTCTAGCTCTATTTGACACTAGAGCTAGTCATAATCTATTGTCCATGATGGTTGTCCACAAAGGTTGCTATGTCGTCAATGTATAGACCAAAGAGTGTAGGATAGAGTGGGCAACCCTATTTGACCCCAATAATATTTGCATGTCCCCAGAGAGTTCACTTGGTACATGAACGCAGCCAATCACTGCCTCAAAAATTCCATCACACCCCAAACATGTCAGGTGGGAGTGAGCTCTCCTGCAAATGTCCGAATAGACGGGATCGAAATCAAAAGCTTTGTGAAAATTCATAAAGCAATAGTATACATGTTATTTCCGCAACCTCACCACCTCTATGATGGCTCGTATAGTAAAGAAATGATTCAGGTGCAGAAATTCCTTCTAAATTTTGCCTGACCTGATGCTTTTTGCCCCCGTCTCTTAGACATAAAGTTGATTTCGGCCTCTAGCACTGCTCCATAGATCTTGGTCATTGTGTGCCTGATCATGATAGTCATGTAGTTATTCAGATCCATGGGGTGTCCTCTTTTGTGTAACAGGCCAATGGTGTTTAAGGTGCATGAGGGGGGGAAGAATTCACAAAGGACACTATTTAAGAGATTTGCAAGGATGGAGCAAGCACATGGTGCTCGTGTGCAAAGTGTTCAGGCCCAAGATCTCCATGATTATTTGCTCTCCTATTAGGCAGCTTTTTGAGAGCTTGAGTGACATTAGTGGCATTAAAGAGGAAAGACAATGTGGTTACAGGATTATGATGGATGGGGGGATTCTTTTTTCCTCAAGAATGCACTAAGCTTCTGAGTTATCCTCACTCAAGAAGAAGTGGTATAACTCATGCTTCTTGCAGGTAAGTCGTATTTTGAAAGTATAATACAATTTGCAATCCATCTCTCATGGGTCTTGGTTGCCTCGATACAATGTTTGATGTATGTCCATAAGGTATGCCGAAAGCATAATACAATCTTCAATCCAATTCTCATAGGTCTTGGTTGCAAATATTGTGTGTAGTAAGTGTTGATGCTCGCATATAGTCAGGTTAGGCAATTCTGTATACCTTCGAGCATGGACATTGGTGTCCCTTGTGTAACCTCGAGAGGCAAGTTGGCATGAAAAACCAGGTCTATGGTAGGCATGAAAACCCAGGATACGATTGTCATGTTCGTAAAAAACACTGGTTTTCACGATAACTAAGCATGGTGTATTTCATGATATTGGGTACCTAGAACAAGTTGGGATCTCTAATTATCTCTTTAAACACTGGTTTTGGTTACGTTTTTTTGACATGAAAAACCAAGTTGTTTTTCAGGGCACAGATTCTTGATCTTAGTTGATACTAGTAATTGTAATGAAGCATTAGGTGGTGGTTAAGAGTCAGTAAGTCGTGGACATAAAAAACTCATGTTTTTTCACGAGGCGAAACACCCATAGCTTGTCACAGTTGAGAGTGAACATGAATTTTTCCATTGCGTGCAAAGTCATGGGTTTGTGTGATACTGCATACTAACAAAATAAGGTCCGTGGCTACATTTCAGCAGTTAGGGTTTGGCGTGAAAAACCAGAGTAATGCTGTGGGTGTGAAAAACTCGGGAGTCCTTCACATCGTGATTTTGATCTTAGATTAATCTATCAGATGGTAGCATTGTGCATTCAATTTGTATATTTAACCATTTTAAGGAAAAAAAGGGTTGGGCGTGTTTTTCATGGCCAAGTTTTCATGGTGAAGCATGTTAGTGATAGTGATATATTGATTTCTTTGAAGAGAAGAGGTACATAAGGTTATTTGAGTCAGCATATTCAGGAAATAAGGAAGATAGTAAAAGCATTGTCATGATTTATCAAGATGGGTGTGTTGGTGTTTAGGGTTTCTTGGAGTCGTGAAGTAAAGACGTATGTAATGCAGACATGCAGTAAAGAAGTATGTAATACAATCAAAGGAGAGGAGATCATAACATAATGAAAAGGCACAACACAAAAGATTAAAAAACAAAGAAAGCATGTCACCGAGCTGCTACCTGTTATATCATGTTCGAGCTCACAGGGATGAGATACAAGGGATCTTCAACTAGTGCATGATGATGCATAGTTCGTTGTTTGCAAACAAAGAATGTTTTGATTAAGATTAGTAGGCAACAAAGTAAATCTACGGTGGTGCAGAAATAAAGATAGTATGAAGCAAAATGCGATTGAGTAGAAGCAAGGGAAAAATAATTAAATCTTTGCTAATTTTTGAAATGATGACAAGATTAGGACGGTGATATGATAATGATGACATGCTCTCAATATCCAGGACGCGTCAGTCGTATTGGTAAGTGTAGTTCTTCCAATTGTTAAGGAAATGGCTTGGGACCTTCCAATTGAGGTGGTTGGTAGAAGTGGCCCACACACTTGATTAGAAGAATGAGAATCAAGACTGAATAAAATAAATGGCATGGGTAGATGACAGTCCGGACCATTTTGGTGTGACATGATATTACGCCATGACTTCACATGGTGTGTTTAGAGATTAGGCAACTTCATGGCAGATACATCAACCATGGCACTGTGGATATGTGGACTTGAAGTTTAAGCACAGTTTGCATGCATTGAAACTCTTGGCACATCCATCTAACGTGTCATACCATGGACCAGGCTTACACATGCCATGGTTCTCCTATCCAAAGATGTACTTGGAGGATTAATGTTGACAAGGTTATTTGCAAGTGCATGTGTTCGTGTGTAACATGAGGTGCAAGATGTGAAAAACAAATATGATGCCCATAGTGAAATGTACATGTGACGTGCTTAGGCAATGGGTGGAAGGTGTGTCCTATGTGTTTACTCCAAACTTGAAGATTTCTCTCTCTCAATTGCTTCTTCAACTCTCTTGGCTATTGCCAACGATGAGGTTACAAGTGTTTCAGCTAGTGGTGTCTTCTTGCTAGATGTGTCGTAAATGTAAAGCTCATGTGTGTATTGTAGGTGTTGTGCATGGGCATGGGTTTAATGGTGTGCTTGTGTAGGAGCTCCTTACGGTGACAGTCCAATACATTGCTTTCTTCGACGCTTCTGTTTCTGCTTTCTTTGACTCTTTCCATGCACCTTGTTTTTGTGGCACCCTTGGTGGGACGAGGGTTTTGTATGGACTTTGAAGGGTCTAGCATGGAGGTGAGACTTATCAACCCACATTGGTTCCAAAGATACCGTCGATCTTATAGAAGTATGTGATGAAGGGCTTGTGGTCGAGAAGGCCAACGCCTAGACTTCCTTTGCTTACAAAAATAAGCAAACATGCGATTGAGGTCAGTTGCTTATCCAGGCAGGAAGGATCTTACATAGTCTCCACCCTTTGGCTAAACGGGGATGCATGGACGCTAGTGTACCATGCTAGTGAATTGGTATCATGGGTGACCTCGTATTAAATACTAGTTACCTAGTGTTATTCATATAGCTTGAGACCATACTTGAAAGGTATATGTTGTTGAAGTGTAACAAGTAGTATCATGCTTGATGCTTGTGTGTTGTCAATGTAAAATAAGTGGACTATACTAGACAACTACACACGATCGAAGTGTAACAAGTGGTTTATGCAAATGACATGCCATGCTAGATAATGTGTATAGTAATATGCTCATTGAAGTGAAACAAATAGTAAGAAATGCCATGCTACATGATGTTTATAATGATGCTCTCATCAAAGTGTCATAAGTGGGGATTTTATGTTGTGTTTGTATCTGTCAATATTTTATTTTGGGATTAATTGAAACAATTGATATGTTTACACTTGTGAGATAGGTAATGAGCAATGCATGTGGAGAATCTTGTCTATATATTATCTCGGATTATTATCATTTCATACGAGTTGTTTTGTTGACCATGTGCCAAATGATTGTGTTTTATGCGTGCTTGTGCATGGCATTGCTATTTTACTCGCATGTGTATTAGAAAAGTTTTGGTTATTTTACACTTAGTGTATGAATAAGCTCTAGTGCTTGTTATTTTTATAAAAGTGGAAAAGAAAGCTTTATTTTTACACGCAACACTATTATTAGCTCTTTGGGCTATATAATACAATTCTCAAAATACTCCTGTCATGAAAGATTGTTGCACACAAGAGGGGGAGATTATACCCAATAGTATGTTGATTGTAATGTTTACTCTAATTTTTTTATGTTCCATGCAATGCTTTATTCTTGTTAATTTGATTCAAGTCTATGCTCGGTTCATTGATGTGTATGTGAGTTTTGATTAACTCTTCAAGAGGTACATAAGGTCTCGTCACAACGCGCCCAAGAGATCAATTCCACATGTGTAAGATAGATATATATGCATACAAGCTTCAAGATCACGTGGGGATAATCAAGCTTTACTATGTTACCATCTCTTCTGTATTCTTAAAAAAATATTGGAGTAGACTGGGGAGTCTTAGTCTACCTCTATTTTTTTTTCCAGGTTTCCTGTCGTTGTTGCTAATCGGCGTCATAGTAGCAAAATATTATTGCCCAGCAACGAAATAGCATTGTGTCTGTCAGTGATATAATGTTGTTGAGCAATGATTTTCTGTTGCTGCTAAGCATCAATATTTTGCTGCTTAGTAGCGATCTTGTTACAACAAAAATAGTAGCATTTGTAGAGTAGCAAAATAGTTCCGACTTTTTTCGGCTCGTCTTCATGTTAGTCCCAAAAACCTGTTTGTCTCTCCTTGCCTTCATTCTCCTATCCACACGGATCCAAGGCCACCGCATAGACCACGTAGGGCCATCGTGTCGTGCTTGCCTTGTAAGCCTCCATTGACCAGAACCCAGAACTTGCCAACACATATGTAAGAGAGAGAGAGAGAGAGAGAGAGAGAGAGAGAGAGAGAAGAAAGAAAGAATAAAAAGATATATTAACGTCTACAGAAGGCCAAATTAACCTATGAGACAAATTTGTATACAACAAGTCCATGTCCTATGTATCATGGAAAAAAAACCTGAAATGAAAAGCTAATCCTAGTCATATGCACACTTCTTATGGAGAGAGAGAGGAAGAGAGAGAGCATTACCCCGTAGACAAGCACACCACTGCCAAAGACACACCCGAGAACTTGACAGCGGACGACGGCAAGAAGACAAGCCACAACCCGGTCCGTAACCACACAAAGAATGAGCCAGTGCACAATTACGAAGTTGCCAGCCAGGCACAATAATCAACCAAGTGCAAGTCTGAGAGTAAGAGGCCGGGAACCTAATAAAGAAAGAGCCCGCAAGAAAGTCAAAAACAACGAACCCACCACCGGCAAAATCCTAAGGCACCGCCCAACCTGCATGGTGCCGGTAAGAAGAAGACGGCACAACATAAGCATCCGACATGCACCAATGATCCGGCAAGAATCCCATGAAGCAACATCGACTTCAACCCTCTTCCTGACGAGCTGGCTAGTGAGGTAAATTGTCCTTTTACTACTGCTTATCTTGGCTCCCTACCACTAGATAATCCATCTGCATCATCCTCCACATGATTACCTTAATTCGGCCCCTAAGCCTACAGCTCCTCCCCTCATCAACCGTATTTATGCGCCTCCCACCACCACCCTCCACAGGATTATCAATCCTCGAGCCTAGAGCTTCTCTCCCAACTTAACCACCTCATGAGCCCTCCACCATCAAGTCATTCCATGAGGGGCCAAATCTCAATGTGGCACCACCACCAACTACTTTGGAACAAGCTAGTGAAGGACCTTGGGTTATCCTTGCCTATCCATGAGAAGCAACTTGCACCATATGCACCCAATGTGCGGGATCTCACATTCCAATGCAACCTCCATGATAGCCTTGATACACCCTTAGACATGGCCAAAATCTGTCTAATGAATCAACATACGGATCACCTATTCATCCTATAGCATTCCACCACCCACACTACGCCAAAAGAGGCTAGCACTTTGTTGATCCCAAGGACTACCCATCCACAGGTCACATAGGACTCTCACTCAAGTGGTGCACACTTTATCTCCTCAGTGATTGCCAAATGTGGCTAGAGTAGATGGCCATACCCAAAGAAGTTCGCGTTGACCCTAGGTACATGGCCATATCCAGAGAAGTTTACATTGACCCTAGGTACATGCCTATCGAAAGAAGGTGGTCTTGGTGCAAGGTCTTGTGCATGTACCTTCCCATATATTGACGAAGCCATACTACTCACCACCACCACGAAGATGTGGCTTTAAATGAAGAACTAATAATAGCCTCTACTACACCAAGGTCCCCGACTCCATGATAGTAGCCACATATCAGTTCATCATCCTCATCCTTGAGAAAGTGCCCAAGAAACAATGGACAAGCAATGAGCATCTAGTCTTTGAGCTCAATAAAGTTCCCAACTTCCGCCAAATCGATCTTTATGACATGGTCAAATATTTCCATAGCTATAAGGTGGTCACTTTTAAAGACATGCTAGATATTGGGGTTCTAGAGCCCTATTCTTTCATTTTCGTGGACAATTCGATGCAATATGTCGAATTGCATTGCACCTGAAATGCTGAAACACTTCTTTGAATCCTCTTTATCAATACATGTGTTATTATCTTTGAGGGGTTTATCAAATGGTTTTGGAAAAGTTTTAGGCTTCAAGAACCTTGATGTCGAGGTTTGAGGTGTCATTGCTTCCTTAGGAATGCCATTTTTCTTTTCGCAATTCAAGTCTAAGGAAATAGCCGAGCTAAGAGAGTGTGGTCGAAACTTATTTACTTCTGATTGAATTGTGGGTTTCAAGCCTGCTATAAACTTTTTTCTTTGATCCTTGGTGTGAACTTTCTCAATTACCTGTATTTGTAACAAACTCTGCCACAAAAATCTATTCACATAAGTAGATATATTATCTTTCTTAAGTTGTATGAATATGGACCATTGTTGTCTAGCCCTAGCTTTGTATTGTAAGGGTAAAAAATCTTTCTTGATGAGCTTCTGAAATCTCTTCCAAGATTTAGGTTTGTATTTACTGGTTCTAGTGACGTTCCACATTAAAGCTGCATTGTCCACCAAATGATTGGTGGCACACTTGATTTTGTTCTCAGAGAATTTTTCTCCAAAAAGTAATCATCAAGCTGATTAAGCCAAGCAAGGATTATGCAAGAAACTTTCTTACCATCAAAATTTTGAAAGGTAAAAGCTTTGCGCTAATTTTCTTCTGCTTTCTAGACTCCTGAGCTATAAGAGTAGCTTGCACGGTTCTCTAAATTTGGTGACCATTGAATTGTGAAGATGCATCACAAGTACCTCTATGCTTCTTCTTGCAACATAACTTATCTTCTAGTTCTATTCTTAACTAGAATCTGGTTTTTGAGTGACTGAATTTGCTCTTGAATGTTTAGGGGTAGAAGGTTGTTATGGCTCACCCAAACCCCCCTTGAAACACATCCAACAAGAAGATTACCTAGTGAACCACAACTGTCAATGTGAGGATCTTTCCATTGATCAAGCTCGTAACCCTTGAGGTCTCCAAGCTCCACAACTCCTTGAGAAGCGATTCTAATGCACCTTCCACGAGCGTTATCACACCGCCACGTTGCACTACGTCTACGTGTACGTGTCCCTCGTCTCACCTCATTTCACTCACACACACTCACTAGCATATATTAGAGAGAGATTAGCAAGAGGATTAACAAGAGCAAGACTCTGTTTCATAATGGGAGAGTTCTTTGTATTATGAGAGATATTCACTTATATACACATGGCCATAAGTGTTCACACTCACTCAAACTGGGCCGGTCGGGCACCTAATGCTATTACAATGACTACGCTCGTAATATATCTATGAAGTACATCACTTGTGGGACTTCATTCTAACTTACTACCACACGCTCTTGAAGTGGAAATCGCCATAAGTATTCTATCGGACCATTACAAGCACCCATCCGAGTTGTAGATTTGGACACCATTGTTTCATATCTTAAATGTATGACCTTTTAGTGTATCTACCTTGACTCCTTGATGTAAGATAATGGTAGTAGCTCTTTTTAATCCTAGAATGGGTTAACATTCTCCCCTTCCCTGATGTCGATCGTGTCGTCGTGATCGTGTTGTGTGGGGAGAATTGACAAGTTTTGTTGATGGCGTTTGATGTTGAGTGTGTTTGATGTTGAGTGACGTTCAATGGTCCTTGTTCCTCTAGAAGGAGTAAGAAAGGCTAGTTAGCAAATGAAAAGGTTAGAGATTAGCGGGAATTCCTAATGGAGTGGGGTTGGTGGGAGTTTTGCGAGTGATTGCATTTTTATATTTGTGTAAGCATGTTTTTATGTGGGTTAATTTTTTGCTCACTTTGTTTTTGGCAATCATAAGCAAAGTTACATGTGATTTGTGCTAGTTGAGAAACTAAGAGATGTTAATGATGGGAGAGAAGAGAATGAAGGATCCAAAGGAACGTAGACAAAATCATCAGAATGAGATTGTGATTCTCAGTTCCTCATCTGATTCATTACAGCAACATTCATCATTTGAAGAAATTGGCCTTCTCGATGATGTCCCTTTTTGTGACAAGATTCTTTTCAAATGTTGTTGAGCAGAACGTGTTCCTACATGCTTTTTCACATGTGTTTTTTATGCTTTTATGTATCATTAAGTACTCTATGAAGATATACATGAAATACATGAACTGAGTTAAATAGACTCGTATTGAGCTATTGCTTGTTAAAGTAGCCACCTCTTAGTGAGGCATGAAAGAATTACGTCGACTTGCGAGGCTAATATAAACATCTTCACCAACGGGTTAAAGACCAATGTGTTGTGAAGACTTAGCTTCGTTTGGAGAGGTTTGCAATTTGAAGCAAAATTCCAGGCGATGGGTTGTACCATTAACCAGGCTTTCGTCCACCATGGTCCCCCCATCTAGAGATGTACCTGGAAAGTTGTTGATGGTGAGGTTTTGCTATAAATGTCCTCCAGTGCATGAGTATGGATATGTACTCATGAAGCAACGGCTAAAGTAACTTAACCAAAAGAATAGTAAGCTATAAGCTTAACAAAAAATGTATTGGCTATTGAAGATTGTTGGGAGTTTCTTGTGATATTCTACCATTTTTAGATAGGACATTTTTGTGACTCCTTTATGTTTATCTTTTCTTTTTCTTTTTCTTTTTTTGTTACCACCGTGCAAGCAACAAGTTCTTATGGGACTACTCTCCTTTTTGAGAGAATAGGTTATTATGTCTACCGCGTAGCTTTTGCACTTATGCTTCTCATCCAAAGGGGTGAAAAGAGCATTGTTGGTTTGTTCTTAATGCGCTCATAAGTCTCCAGACATGGGGATTGATTCTTGAATTCTTGGCTCAAGTGTTATCGAGGCGGTAGGTTCAGCTTCTAGTTGGCCCCACTAGGGTTGACTGAACAAGCAAGCTTCTAGGGTTGACTGAACAAGAAAGCTCATAAGTCTCCAGACATGGGGATTGATTCTTGAATTCTTGGCTCAAGTGTTATCGAGGCGGTAGGTTCAGCTTCTAGTTGGCCCCACTAGGGTTGACTGAACAAGCAAGCTCTGGTGTATGTGTTATATGCACGAGAAGGGTTGAGTGGCTTGCTTGGTGTTACTTGGGCCTCCATTCTTGTCGAACTTTAGGGGAAGCTATTGAGGTTGAAGGTGTTGGTGAAGCGTTATTCCCTTTGTTCGATTTGGCAACCATATGATGGGATTTCCATCATAGTAACCTTGTTCTTGAAGCACGTGCACAGGCACCCATCTTTGATAAACATTAGGGGTTAATGGATTGATGCCTTCGAGGCTTCTTTCTTTGTGCAAGCCTACTTCTTGATGCACTTGGGAATCCAAACTTTGGTATTACCTTGGTAGTATCCTTATGCTTATAGTAATCTTTTTGGTACCCACACTTATTGAGTTACCGGAGTTCTTTGAGAAACTCGCTTAGTCTTTTGTGGATGATGTTGTGGAGTACTTTTATTCTTCCTTGGCCTTTGACTGTTACATTGAGGAAGAGGCTTTGATGATCAAGGCACCCAAATTGGATTGGCACCTTTATAGTAGCCCTGAGCTACAAGTAGCTGCTTTTCCACCCACATTTTGATACCATTAAGATATCATGATCTTGGTTGTCATGGTGGGGTTTTCTTTTTGGATGAAGTGGAAGGTTTGGGGTCCTCTTTCACATTGGTTAGTGTTGAGGTTGCGGTTTTGAGACTCATGGGCATTATAGACGATGAGGCTTGAGTCTCTTGCAGAGTGGTGGCTGCTAGGCTTTTGAGCCTGCTACTCGCTCTTTTGGTGAGGTTGGTTGAAGAAGAGGCATTGGCTTTGGGGCTTTTCCCTTGAGTTCCTTTTTAGAGATAGATGACTTCTTCAGGAATAGATGTTGATTGCGAGGTTTTGGCATTGAACTTTATTGGTGAGAGGATGGAGTTGAAGGTTTCGATGCATTGTTTGAGTTGGTCATTGATGTAGATGGTAGGTCTTTATGTAGAGGGGCTTCCGAGGAAGAGGCTTGTAGCTTTTTATGTTCAGCATCATAGAAATCCATTAGGATTGGATCTTCTTCCATGCAGTATGGTATTGTCAACTTTGTATTGTTGACCATCATGTGATGATCCTATCGCTAGAAAAGCACAGTGGTGCTTAGGCAGCAATAGTCCATTTATGCCCTAAGATCAAATCTACTTCCAACACATACTCCACCACAAAACTTACACGTAAGGGGGTTAGTTTCAATATACATTATTTGTTCAAAGTATCCCAAACATGGCATGTTCAAGTCTTGTGTGAATGGAATTCTTTCAGGATGAGCCGTGAGTGTTAGTTGACCTAACAAATCCCATAACTCGAGGGTCATGAGATTGTGCTCTCATTGTGGATAAAGCTGTGCTTTGATTGTGGTGATTTTATTATGAAGTTCAAATCCAACCATAACCCTTGGGATATTCTGAGTAAGATATGTTGGAAGTTCCAGCTCCTCCAAGGTCTCTTCCTCCTATAGTAGCAATTTCGTAATGCCTACAGGAGTGTTTAAGATGACTGTTTGCATGGATTCATCAATTGAATACAACAAGTCACGTACCCAAGTTCCACCAAAGATTACATCATACTCAAGGGGATCTGGGATAACATGGAATCTAAATTCCATATTTCCACCGATTGTTTGAGTAGCATAGTTAAAGCAACCTGGAACTTCAATGTTTCGTCCATTGGCACCTCTTGCAAGACCATTGTCTTTAAGGATGATTTTAGGTTGTCCTAATGACACGCAAGTGTCATTTGGCATGATGTTATGACTAGCTAGCGAGGGCTAATCAATGCGCGTTTGCTCTTAACATCATTTCCCATATGAAAATCTAACCATACCATAATAGAATCTTCACGTGGAACCATGGATGTTTCAGTTTTTGTTTCAGCTCTTCAGATCTCGTTTTGGTTTCATATTCCCAATCACTTTTATCCTCTTCTTGACTCTTAGCTTTTTCAATAGTACCCAATGTGTACAATGGCACACTCGGTTCTTTGACAATTTTAACTAAGGTTTGTGATATATAGCTCTTGAGATCTTTCCACAACTCATGGCTAGCATTTAAAGGTATAAGGATCAAAGCTATGCTAGCCTCACCACAAGAGAAGAGCACTCCTCCAAATGACAATTTGAGAGATTACTTAAATTTTGTAAGGGATTGATCGAATTCCTCAAGTGCTGTTTAAATTGCATCCTTCTTGCAATCTTTCTCTAATGACCCTCCTTGGTTTGATGAGTTCATCTCTGTAGAGAGTACATCTTCCTCTTGAAAGGGAAAGCGATACTCCTCCGATTTTCGTATTTTGGTTGCTTTTTTTAGGTTTGACATTATGAGGTTCAATCACAACCTGGTTCTTCATCCAATGGCTTAGAAAATTCCCATAAACCTTGGTTTCCCTCATCTCTTAACCTCTTGTTGATCTGTTTGTATGGATGGAATCGGCATACAAGGGAGGAATTGGCTCCACTTTCATATTGCTAGACCACTCCCTGTGACAAAAATCTATAATGGATGGTGGATAGTTGCCCATAAATCAATTTGAGAAGAAAGTGCTTATTGGCTGATTATAGTTTAATTAATCTTTGGATTAAGAAGCTTAACCAAGAGGAAATTCCAAGTTTTTAAAGCACAATTAAGATTTTGATTTTTTCTCTTCTCTCTCCATCCAATGGTAGCACAGCAAGATTGGCGATTTCTC
The DNA here is from genome assembly GCF_041138505.1 of Cibotium barometz. Taxonomy (NCBI): domain Eukaryota; kingdom Viridiplantae; phylum Streptophyta; class Polypodiopsida; order Cyatheales; family Cibotiaceae; genus Cibotium; species Cibotium barometz. Next base: position 47,057,929 of record NC_141047.1, read on the forward strand.
TTCTTTTCTCATAGTCGCACGCAACCGTGGGTCTCTTAATCGTAAAGAAACCTTTTTTTTACTTTTTATTTTAAAAGCTTAAGCTTTGAGCTTTGTAAACTTTAAAGCTTAATATTATTATAAGCTTTTTAAAAAGCTTATAACTCTCAAAGCTTACATATTACATAAGCTTCAAAAGCTCATATTACTACAAGCTCAAAGCCCTCATTAGCTACAAAAAGAAAAAGACAGAGAGCCCTACGAAAGAAAAATTTCATGAAGTGGATTTTTAAGAAATTTGATGGTGTTTCTTTTACCAAAATTTTCAAACCATTCAAGGCATCTTCAACACATTATTACTTGGATTATTTGGGTGTCAAGGAGTTATTTTGCTAGTTATCTTCTACGTGTTTCTTTTACCAAAAATTTTAAACCATTCAAGGCATCTTCAACACATTATTACTTGGATTATTTGGGTGTCAAGGAGTTATTTTGCTAGTTATCTTCTACGTCGGGCATGTTTCTTGGCAATATTCTCTAGCTTTTGAAGACTTGTGGAATCATGGCTTTTTGTTAACTATTCAACATCAACAAAATTATTTTTACCACTTATCTTTCGACATAGTAGTCCACTTGTTTCACTTTGACAAAACACAGTCACATCAAGCATGGCACTACTTGTTACACTTCAACAATATACACCCGTCAAACATGGTCTCAAGCTATACCAATAACACTAAAAGTAACTAGTATTTAATGCGGGGTCACCCATGATACCAATTCACTAGCATGGTACACTAGCGTCTAGGCGTCCTCATTTAGCCAAAGGGTTGACATTATGCAACACACATGGATTTTGTAGCTTATCCCCCCCCATGTATGAATATGAATCTACTATGTTGCATGCATGAAACTAATCTCTTCCACAATTAGCCAGGTTCGACCATGAACTTAGCTATGTAGGGTCGTTTAGGTTTTTTATAGAAATTTGGAAAAATCCAAACTATTTTTAAACCTAAAACAAAAGTAGGTCATCCTACTTTTTTAATTAGAAAAGCAAAAGGATAGAGGTCAAACATTTTTTAACAATTTGTGGAGGCTACCAAGATTTATTTCTCATTACACCCTTCTCATCCACCTTAAGAGCAGCTGGTGTGCGGTAGCGAAAATAGTTACAAAAAAGGGTCAGTTGGCTACACTGAGACTACCTTCCGGTGAACTTCTGCTTTGACTACTGAACCATGCGTGTTTGTTAAACATCGAACATTGTGAATTGGCTATACTACTGATATATGCAGGAGACACTCTTAAGCATGCTTCAAAGTGTGTCAAAATCTCACAAGATACAACTAAAAAGAGAGTTGCATACGATTGAGAAGAAGAACTTGTTAGTGTGTCTGACTATGTTACAAAGATCAGAGGTATTGGCCATGATTGGTGAGCCAGTTGAAGACAAAGAGATGGTAATTTAAAAAGAGGTCCTAGAAGATACTTCAAGATGTTCGGAATATCTATTTTACCTCAAGATCGATTGTCAAACTTTGAGGAAATTGTGGTAAAGATGATTCTTGAAGAACATATGGGGAAGCTCATCAAAACCAGATTGGAGCAATGAAAGTGGTGATGGAAAAGCCAGGGAAAGAGGCCGAGGTGGAAACTTTGGAAGAGGAAAAAGTAACAATAGCCGTGAAGACTCCACATATAGGGGGAGTTAAAGGAACACTCAAAGAAGCAAAGGTGGAAGATAATCCTCAAATCAAGGAGGCTATAATAACAAAAGAGGACAAAACAACAAATATACTTATTTTGGCAAGATAGAACATTGGGCTCAAGATTCATTTTGAAGTAAAGAGACAAGAGGAATGACACTATGAAGCAAGGGAATTATGCCTTGATAGAAGGAGAGAGAAAAAAAGAAGACAAACATAACTTGTTTATTATATGCCATCAGTCATAACTTGTTTATTATATGTCATCAGTCATAACTTGTTTATTATATGTCATCAGTCAATGGTAGAGTCTTTGGAAAAAGACAAATAGTACATTGATTTTGCATGTACAAATCACACAACTAGAAGAGAAGAATTGTTTGCATCAAAACAAGAAGTTACTAAAAAGACGATTGTATGCATTGGAGATGATACAACAGATCATGCTACTCACATTAGTATACCTTTGGGAAAGAGTTAGAGGTGGAAGATAATCCTCAAATCAAGAAGGCTATAATGACAAAAGAGGACAAAACAACAAATATACTTATTTTGGCAAGATAGGACATTGGGCTCAAGATTCATTTTGAAGTAAAGAGACATGAGGAATGACACTATGAAGTAAGGGAATTATGCCTTGATAGAAGGAGAGAGAAAAGAAGAAGACAAACATAACTTATTTATTATGTCATCAGTCAATGGTAGAGTCTCTCGAAAAAGACAAATAGTGCAATGATTCTGCATGTACAAATCACACAACTAGAAGAGAAGAATTGTTTGCATCAAAACAAGAAGTTACTAAAAAGACGATTGTATGCATTGGAGATGATACAACAGATCATGCTACTCACATTAGTATACCTTTGGAGTTTCCTAAAAGAGTTAGAGGTGGAAGATAATCCTCAAATTAAGGAGGCTATAATGACAAAAGAGGACAAAACAAAAAATATACTTATTTTGGCAAGATAGGACATTGGGCTCAAGATTCATTTCAAAGTAAAGAGACATGAGGAACGACACTATGAAGTAAGGGAATTATGCCTTGATAGAAGGAGAAAGAAAAGAAGAAGACAAACATAACTTGTTTATTATATGTCATCAGTCAATGGTAGAGTCTCTTGAAAAAGACAAATAGTACAATGATTCTACATGTACAAATCACACAACTAGAAGAGAAGAATTGTTTGCATCAAAACAAGAAGTAACTAAAAAGATGATTATATACATTGGGAATGATACAACAGATCATGCTACTCGCATTAGTATACCTTTGGAGATTGGAGTTCAATATTTATGTAATGTTATTTGTCCCATGTATTACAAAGAACTTGGTATCAGTGGGATAGATTATGGAGCAAAATATGCAAGTAATCATAAATCCAGATGGGTGTGTTGTGTAATATTATAACACACTCAAGGTTCTAGCAAGAGGTGAAAAGGTTGGAAGAATGTTAATCTTGGATGCAATGCCTACGTGAGAGGCATGTTTATATATAAGAAGCTCATCTATGTTGTAAGTTGATCTTTGGCACAAAAGACCTGGTCACATAAGTATCTTTCGATTGAAGGAGATAGCTTTCAAAGGTTTGGTAAAGGATTGCCAACTCTCAAAGGTGTGATCACATAAGTATCTTGATTGAAGGAGATCACTTACAAAGGTTTGGTAAAGGAATCGCCAACTCTCAAAGGACAAGTCCGGATCATATGAACCATGTGAAAAAGAAAAGTCATCTAGAAAGCCTTTCAACAAAGAAGCATACTTTTATCAAAAGCCTTTGGAGATTATACACACAAATATATGGGGTCCAACATAAACATAATGTATTGGGGGAGCAAGATATTTAATAAGCCTTTGGAGCTTATACACAACACAGATCTATGGGGTCCAACACAAACATAATGTATTGGGGGAGCAAGATATTTTATAACCTTCATTGATGACTATTCAAGAAAGTTTTGGAGATATTTTTTGAAATCTAAAAGCAAAGCTTTTGTTAAGTTTCAACAATTTAAAGAAAGAGGAAAAGCAAAGTGGTCTCAAGATCAAAATCTTGAGAAGTAACAATGTGTAGGAGAGTATATGTCATGGGAATTTTTAACAAATACTTGAAGAAGCAACAAGGCATCAAAAGGTAATTGATGCCAAGGTACACATGCTAAGGTACACACCACAAAGGAATGGAGTAGCAAAAAGGAAGAGTTAGCACATTGCAGAGATGGCAAGAGTCATTTTATATGAGAAAAGCATGCTAGATTACTATTGGGGAGCACAAGCATGTAATTATGTGATTTCCTTGATTAATCGATCTCCAACATTGGTTGATCCAAACATAACTCTAGAAGAGAAGTTAACAGAACAAAAGCCTAACGTGGAAAACTTGAAGATCTTTGGATGCTTATGTTATCCACACGTACCAGATGAGATATGAAGAAAGCTCAAGCCAAAAGCTTTCAGATGTGTTTTCATTGGAATTGATTTACAAAAGGCTATCTAAAAATGCTATGTTCCTATAAACAAGAAGATGTATGTTAATAGAGATGTTGAATTTGATGAGATGCATGGATGGTATGATAATCATGAAGAGATCATCCTTAGATATGATCCAAGTGAGGCTCAACCTTCACATAAAGAAGCAAAAGAGTAGAATATGTCTCCATGGAAAGAAGGTCTTTGACACCATCACTAGTGAGCCAAGAACTAGTGGTACTCAAGAAGTGATCCCTCAATGAAGATGTTGAATAAATTCAACCTTGAAGTTTTACAAGAGTACGGCATCCAATTCAAAGGTTGACCTATGACTCTTTTATGGCCAAATTGTATGCCTATATGACAAAGGTGATATAATTAGAAGAACCAAAAAGGTTTGAGGATGTTATACAAAGCCATGAGTGGAAAGTGGCTATGGAGGAAGAGATTGATGCTCTTCAAGAGAACCAAACTTGGGATCTATCACCATGCAGAGATGACATAAAGGTCATTGGATGCAAATGGGTTTATAAGATTAAATACAACTCAGATGGAAGTGTAAAAGTGGTCAAGCCAAACATGAGCATTGAGCTTCATTAGGTTTAATCAGAGTGGGATTATCAATTTTTGTTCATGCATTGTTGGAATTGGTAGATTAGAAATGTGCAAAACCATCAAAAAATAATCAAAGAACACTTAATTAGTTACTTAGGATTAGGGCCATTAGTCACATTCCAACAGGTCAAAAAAATCATAAAAACCACAAAAAATAAGTCCAAACTAGTTCTTGGGTAGGGGGCATGAGCCCAGTCTCACGTGAAATACGTGAGTGTTAACACACGAGCCTATAGGTGAGAGCATGGCAGCATGAGTTGTGAGCTCGAACACGTGAACCATGAGCCTGGAGACATGTCTATAGGTAGGTATAGCTAGCATTGTATGGACCAATTATTAATGCCCCATAAAGCTTCATACGGACACTTCTACCCATGTCCTTGGCAGAGTTTCTTGTCATACAATCTTTACTAGCTACCTGCAAATTATGAGCAAAATTATTATCTTTCATAACTTTTGGGAATTAATTAGCCTTATTATCTAATAATTACATATCATGTCATAGGCCCTATTATGTGCCCTAGGTAGGTTCATTTCATTTACGGGTGTGATTTTTTTGTGAGCTTTTCCTAGCAAGCTTTTTTGTTAAATTTGCGAGCTTTTTGGGCTCATGGTATGAACCATCTATATTTTCCATCTCTTTAGTGCGTAAAGAGGATACACAAAGCCAATAGAAAATAAGATAACCTTGTTGTTTTTGGATTTTGGTACACACATGCACTCTCATGAAAGCCAATAGAAGCGGATTTTGCGAGCTTTTTTGGCATCTGGTCGCTTTGGCACCTGTGTGGACACAATATCGGCCATATCTCTTGGGTGGATGGTCCAAAGTGAGATCCAATGGGCCAAAAAGTTTCAAGGAGGTGACATCCGCATGCCTGCAAAGCCCCATCTTAATTGGAGTCCATTTACTCCAAGTACCCCCCCTCTCGACATGTCGTCCAACCACCAAGAGAATCCGCTTGGGCATCCTCGCTTCGGAGCCAAATTTGGCAGTGCACCATTTGAAGGGCATAAAAGATTTTGGTAGGCCATTTGGACAGGGAGGTGGACCATACAAAGGACTACCCTTGCACGGAGCATTGTCCTCATTGGACCTTTCCTCCATGGTTTCCTGATAGCCCGAAAATGGCTCCAGGCCACTTTTTCCAACTTGTCACCCGTGAGACGGTAATGGATAATGGTCGAGCATCTTAACGATGTCGGACTCCATCCATCCAAAAAGGTAAAGTGCCTAGTTTTTCTTGAGTATTATAGCCATGTGGACCCATCTGGCATAAACATCAAGGATTATCCCACGGCCATAGGATCTTTGCCTCGGTGACGTAGTTCCTGGTGGCCCGAGACGATGGGCAAATTCTCTAATCAAGGCCTCATTCGACTTGTCCGCGTGTCCGAACCCAAAATGGCCTAGCACATGCACTAGTAATGGTATTTCATAGAGGATCTAGGGCCTCGTCCCCATCTGACATTGTTTGACGGGTTTTCGCAGGGCCGCAACGGCTTTTGGCATCCTGTCCCTTTAGCACCTGCGCAGACACAGTATCGGCCATATCTCTTGGGAGGATTGTCCAAAGTCAGATCCAATGGGCAAAAAATTTTCAAGGAGGTGTCATCCACATGCTTTGGAAGCCCCATCTTAATCAGAGTCCATTTGCTCCAAGTATCCCCCCCCGGCGGCGTGTCGTCCGACCACCAAGAGAATTTGCTTGGGCATCCTCACTCAGGAGCCAACTTTGGCAGTGCACCATTTGAAGGGCCTAAAAGATTTTGGCAAGCTGTCTAGACAGACAGCTAGAAAATACAAAGGAATACTCTCACACAGAGTGTTGGTCTCATCGGACCGTTCCTCCATGGTTTCTCGATAGTATGAAAACAGCTCCATGCCACTTTTTCCAACTTGTCGCCTACGGCAGTGGATAAAGGTCGAGCATCATAACGATGCCGGACTCCATCTGTCAAAAAAAATAAAGTGCCTGGTTTTTCTCGAGGATTGTAGTCGTGCATTCCCATCTAGCATAAACATCGAGGATTATCCGCGGCGGCCAAAGGATCTTTGCCTCGACGACGCAGTTTCTGGTGGCCCGAGATGGGCAAATTCTCTAATCAGGGCCTAATTTGACCTCTCTGCGTCCAAACCCAAAACGGCCTAGCACATACACTAGTAATGGTACATTCATAGAGGATCCAGGGCTCCGTCCCCATTCAACATCGTTTGATAGGTTTTCGTAGGGCCGCAATTCAACGGCTTCTCGCATCCTGTCGTTTTGGCACCTGTGCAGACACAGTATCGGCCACATCTCTTGGGTGGATGGTCCAAAGTGAGATCCAATGGGCCAAAAGTTTCAAGGAGGTGTCCTCCACATGCCTACGAAGCCCCATCTTAATTGGAGTCCCTTTGATCCAAGTACCCCCCTGGCATGTCGTTCGACCATCGAGAGAATCCGCTTGGGCATCCTCGCTATGGAGCCAACTTTGGCAGCGCACCATTTGAAGGGCATAAAAGATTTTGATAGGCCATCTAGATAGGGAGGTAGACCATACAAACGACTACCCTCGCATGGAGTGTTGGCCTCATTGAACCTTTCCTCCATGGTTTCTCGGCAGCCTAAAAACAACACCAAGCCACTTTTTCCAACTGGTCGCCTGGTGACGACGGCAATGGATAAAGGTTGAGCATCGTGATGTCGGACTCCATCCATCCAAAAAGGTAAAGTGCCTGGTTTTGCTTGAGGATTGGATCTATGTAGTCCCATCTAGCATAAACATCAAGGATTATCCATGGCTGGAGGATCTTTGCCTCGGTGGCGTAGTTCTTGGTGGCTCGAGATAGGCAGATTTGACTTGTCCATGTCCAAACCCAAAACGGCCTAGCACATGCATTGGTAATGGTACATTCATAGAGGATCCAGGGCTCCATCCCCATCTGACATCGTTTGACAGGTTTTTGCAAGGTGGCTTCTGGCATCTTGTCACTTTAGCATGTACGCGGACACAGTATCGGCCATATCTCTTGGGTGGATGGTCCAAAGTAACAAGCTTGTCCATACTAGAAACATATCATGCCCATGAATCATACAATCATCCATAGAGCCAATATTCAAATAAGATTCTCATGGGAAACTACAAGATTGCCAAACCATATGCATGTGACAAATCATGCATAGTTGCCAAATGTGAAGTCACCATATAAATGTAACAAATCATCTATGCATGCCAAAACAAAAAAACAAAACAAAAGTTTCTGGAGTCCAAAACAGTTATGATCACTCTACGCATGCCAATATAAGAAAACAAAAACAAAAGTTTCTGGGGTCCAAGTTCAAAACATGTATAATCACTCTGCATCAGGCGCATGTGTAACATTTGCGAGAACAGTGTGATAGAGGTTGTGATCCTTTTAAATGTAAAGGCCAATGCTCCACCAGCCCACACGTCACAAACCATCCTTCATTGGCTACAAAGGATAATGCAAACCTTGCTATGTTCCAAGATAGCTCTCAGGTGAACACATTCCACTTTGGGCACTTAGTGGAATCCAGTAGCTCTACAGCCAATCCTGTGGGAAAGTCAGCCCATAGTAGGTTGACCACCTCAATGCATGGAACTCCATTATGAGAAAGATCTTTACATTCACTTTGCCAAGCCAATCTAAAATCTTGAAATTTATCAATAAATGCATTGAATCATACATCAATTTAGTATGATTTTCAATATAATGAATGAGTATAGAAGGGATTTTAGGAATGAGCAACTTACAATTTCCCTGGCTGCTCGACCAAAACAAGCAAGTCATTGATATAATGACATCCACATATGTTTGGTACTCAACTCCTGTGCATCAAGATATCGTAGGCACTTGATATGTGTACAAAGACATCCATGCTTTTATGGATTTGCGTAATGGATGTAATGAAGATCTTACCAGCTCCTCGTGTTTGACGCTTAGAACTACCTTGACTAAAATCAAGAGATGCCTTGCTCCTCCGTTCTCTCTTCAACAATGGTTCTGGCAGCAGTGAAGATTCTATTCACAAGATCCATAGATGCTACTGAGCTTCACCATACACCACACCTAATTTCCAAAATTTCACATTAGGATAACTCACCACCTCGCGTCTTCACTGTAGACCCTTGCTTCTCATGTTGATTGCCTGATGCATGGGTATCATCCTCCATCCCATATTTTCCTCTTGTGTTTTCTATAAATGCTATACACCAAGCAATCTATGAGAACTACAAAGCCTTCAATGTAGCAAAAATAGATAGATGTAGAAAAGGCATGTTTATACAACTCACAAACATACTAAGCCTCCTCTGTTGGATGCCTCTTCCTGAGAGGGTAATCAAACCTCTTCCTGAGAGGGTAATCCAACCACCATGGACAACCATTTATCTCCACTCAAGAGATATCCCTCTCCCAAAAGTGCCCAAGATACATGCACATGTCACTATCTGGATCACTCCACCTATGCACCTCTCGAGGCATGATATTATAATACACGTTGGCGCACAAAACATCATTCACCCACCTACCATGTATGAAACAAAATACATTAACAAATTCATGCCATGATTACACATAGAAAATAATCCAAGGGTTGTGCTGCTCCTTACCTATAAACAAGTCGCTTTGTCGATTTCTCCATTTCTGGCTACTTATCTGCATCCAAGGCAGGCTTAATATCTTGCCATATGTCTAGAAAGGCATCTACAATATGGCATTGTCGTTGTTCTTTGTAGTAGGCATCAAATCCAATCCTTGGTTGTTGTGTAAATCGTCGCAATGATCTAGAGTCCCTGCTCATACATGTAGTGCCAGTACATCTCCTTCTTGAGATGAAGTCTAATAATCTTGAGCCCAAATTATCCCATAAGATAATATATGTGATGGATCACTAGCGTCCCATACCACCATGATACCACCCATACATACCTTACCAATTTGAAACTCCCTAGTATGCCATCTAGGAAATATGAATAAAATCCTGTATAAAAGGAATAAGATGGCCTTATCCCAGACTTTCACATACTAAATCCTGTCTCTATATTCTTGAGACCATATCAAGGAATAACTCTTTCCGAGTACATCATTAGAAACAAATTTTGAATTATTAACACCTTTCTAATGATACTACCCAATAAACAATAAAGTTAGGGTAGAAAAATAACTCACATAGATACATAAGCAACTAGGTATCCGAGTTGGAATATGTACAAGAGTACAAGCAATATACTCCAAAATTAAGTGCAAAAAATGAAGGCAAATTCTACCTTCAAAGCACATGATATTATCCCAAAAGATCAAAAGATCCATATAAAACCATGGATAAAAGCATAGAAGTTCCTTGAATCCATAAAAACCATAGTTGATTATAAACCATAGTTGATCATAACAATCAATGCATGCCATCTAATGGTCATTAATCGTGCCAAAAGAAGCATTTAAAATTGGTGGCCAACTCATCAATCTGGAGTATATGAACGTGGTGTTGTTCAAGCAAAACTTCAAAGTAAGCAAGTGAAACACGTGTGTAACACTTAATAAAAAACCCCCTAGACACAAGTGATCTAGGCAAAACTTGATGAGTCCATATAAAACTTGGAAAACATCCAATAAAATCCACCAAAACAAATAGATCAACTAACCCATGATAGAATTTATCTTAGGCTTAAGAAATTAAGCATAGATCACACTTAAATAAGTGCAAAATAAATTATCATGGAAAAGTGTCAAAGGTGAAATACACTTTGAACGCAGATTATAGCTATCATTGAAGAAATTAAGGAACATGTCCAAAAAGAATGCCTAAACAATGGTTAAAAATCATGAAAACATCATTTAAAATTAATCCAAACAGAAACATCTACTAATCCGAGATATAATCGTATTAATAATATGCGAATAACTCGCATCTATCTAATGTCAGCACGAGAAAACGTACTTCAACATTAAATAACCCTTGAAAATATTAAATTCTCGAGAAAAAGAATTATCATGATTTTTTTCTAATTTTCCCTAGTTTTATAGGGCCTCAAAATACGATAATTTTGAATTCCACCAAACCTATCTTATGGCATTCCAAACACATATTTTTCCAAAAAAAATTTAGCAATTAAATTTGCCAAAATACTCTTGATATTTTAAAAAATACCAATTTATAGGATTTTATTTTTAGAAATTTGCTAATTTTTCATGAGAATCCCATCGTTCACGAAATTTCCAATTCTGCCCAACAATTCTCAAATCCAATGAAAATTTGTAATTTTAATGGATTTTCTACTTTTATGGGTTAAAAAATATATTTTAAAAGGAATTTGAATGGTCACGGGCGCCTTAATGCACACACCACATGCCAAACACCAACCCCACATTTTCCAAAAATTTAAAATAACCTTTGTCTAAATTTCCACTAATTTTTAGAATTTTTTTAAAATTTTTAATTAACCTTGAACGCATTTAGAATACGAACAGTCAAAAAATTTAGGAATCCCAATGGTCTTCCCGAAATACGGAAAGCCAACAGTTTCGGAAAAATGAAAAGATAAAAAAAATCAGAATGTGAAATGTCAAAAGTTTCCAAAATCTGAAAGGTCAAAAGATTTTCCGAAATGTGGAAAGCCAAAAGGTTTCCCGGGAATGCGAAAAGCCAAAGGATTTCAAGAAGATAAATTCAGAAATTTCCAGAGATTTCTTTTTCTCAAATGTCAATTTTCCTTTATCTTTTTCAAGCTTTTTTGGAATTAAAAAAACACTTTTTTTAATTTTTAAAAAAAGTTTAAATAAAGCTTAATTAAGCTTTATACAAAAGCTTTTAAAAAATTTTTTCAAGGGGGGTGATTTTTGCCCCCAGCGGTTGCTGCGCACCCCGGGTGCGTGCGCGCAGAATTGAGAGAGAGGGAGAAGGGTCTCCCTCTCCACTCTCCTCTCTCCTTCTTCTCCAAATTAAACTTCTCTCTTCTCTGTTAATTAGAGAGGTTAACATTGGATTTTAAAAAAATTAATCATAATCAATAATATTAATTATGATTAAAGTTTAATCAAATTATGCCAACTAAGAGGTGTTCTCACGGGCGAGAGAAAAATAGAAAAGAAAATTCAGATTTGAGAGACGAAGAGGATCCCACGCACATGAGAGAGCATTTCATGCATCAGCAGGCTGCCCCTATTGCATTTCAGCAGAAAATGGATAGAATATCCGTGGAAAACCCGCAAAAATGCATAAAAATACATTTTTAACCATAGGAATGCTCAAAAATTTTCTAAAAGATTAGGAAAAAATTTCTTAAAAATTATAGAAATTCAGGGAATCCATTCTACCAAAAATATCCATAATAAAATATGTGGTATTTTGGTAAAACTTTTCATTAATGCTTATTTTAAACCATAAAAATAGAAAAAAATAGCATTAAACTCACGAAATTCCCCCGCAATGTCGATTCGTCCATTGAATAGTAGTAACACGCATTCCAACTGCCATATCGATGATCCACGTGCAAATAATAAACACAAATCAACAAAATAATATTTTTATTTAGTAAATATTAAAATTTACTTCAAAAAATGCCAAAAATTTACAATAAGAAAGAAAAATAGCAACAATTAACTAGAGATTACTCTGATACCACTGTTAAAGCCCTAAGATCTTTCTAAATAATTGTTATGCATAAACATGCATTAATTAGGCATAATCTCATCCACCTGACCACCCCCGAGCTCAACAAGGGATGCACACATGAATTATAATGAAGTACATCATACCTTTACCTTGATGTCCCATACCATCAAGAGGTATAACTCCAATCCATCAGCATGTAGCTATAGTGTGAAATGGTAGGTGAGTAGTTATGAATCTCTACACAAGAGAGTATAACATAACCTAGCATCAAGATAACATCAAGAGACCATAGCCTAAGCCCCCCTTGAGTGTGCCCCATGCCCCTATTATATAGGAGGGCCCTCAAGTGACTCTTGACTCTCCATCTCCCATGTGTGACCCTTGGATGCCTCACCCTAACCTTAACCCTTAAGGTTAATCCTAACCTATGCTCCACTAGAGCTTGTTCCCATGCTCCCATGCCCACAAGCCTAATGTGGGTTAGCCTCCTAGTATATGCACACATAATGTGCATATAACAGGTAGAAGCATAATGCTCGTTTACAATCTAGGAAATGTAGGCTCCTTGATATATTTAAGGGCGGGGAGTTTGCTATGAGTGATGCCCATAACTCGCCATTCGACAGAGTATTCTTTGTGTGGATCCATCGTCACATGTACTGGTTCCAATTGACCAAGTACACACTACAATTATATGTGAAGTTGGAGACGGGCTCACCCATTGTAGTTAGGTGGCATACAGGAGAGAGCCACACTAGACTCTAAGGTAGTTATCAAGGATTCCCTAAAATCTTACAGGAAGACTCGCTTTGAGGAGGCATTTGTAAGGTGTGGAAAGGAAAAATGCGTGCCACCTTGGATCCTAACCAGCAAACCACACCTGTCGTGCACGGCATAATGTCTCTTGTATAGGTATGTAGCATGCAACAATACTATTATTTTTATTTTATTGCAAGATGGAGATGATCAATGGTGGAGAAGTTGTTATTGTTATTATATTGGTTTCTTAGAGAATTTTAATGTTTTTGTATTAGGTGGTGAAGTAGTGTATGTGATCGGGTGTATATTCCTGAGCACCCTTCAGATGCATGGGTGCAGTTTGAGACAGAGGAGATAGGATTGTACCTTGAGGAGTGGACCAACGAGCTTCGGGGTAAGGACACTTGGATATTGTGCCCATGGTGAATAGACTACCTAAAGGGGGAGTTTCCTCCAGAGGAGACTGAGGAGTTTTAGAGTACGTTTCATTGTGTATGGTAGAACATTTGTAAGAATTATGAAGCTTGTTTTTTTGGGTGTTTAAAGTTCCTATGAATATAGGAGCAAAGAAGGACAAGAAGCTTGGCACCGAGCAACAATTGGCCCCTGAGAAGAAAAAGGCCAAGAAATCAACAAAGAGGAGCCTCTATCGTCCACCACGAATGTGACAACAACACCCAAAAAAGGTCATGGCCAGAGTGGGAAGGATAGCCATTCTAAGGATGATGAGCATGATGATGAGCAGCAAGGCGATGAGCAGGTGACGCTGCATGGTAAGAGCAAAGGGTAGGGGTTGGAGAGTTCAAAAGAAGATGACACAGCCCTCGTGGGATCCAGTAAGTGAACTTAACATGTTTGAACATTCATTAGTTCATTTATTAAACAATAGTAATAACATGTATTTGGTCTTATCTAAATGAAGACTACCGTCCACATGTGGTGGAGCCCTTGCACTTAGCTTTGAGCTCCAACATTGATCATCTCCATTTTGCACTTTTGGGAAAGCGAAAACACAGGTATAATCTTATTCCGTGCTATTGACTCTCTCAATTCATCGTCATTATAGTGTTTGTAGTCCACTTATATGCTTTACTATCCTAGGAATCTTGTAGTATTGCAACAATTCATAGGATCTCTGACGAGGTGGGGAAGCATGGATGCCTTCGATAGCCTTACGGCGTGCGCTTGGTGTGGGCTGATTTTCTAACAAATCTCGCTCTCTACGAGGATGAGGTTATGGTTCCCTGATGGAATGTTTTTAGGGAGGTACTTGTGGAGTGGGCTTTTGTGCTTGTTACTATGTAGAGTTCGTATAGGTCGACGGCACTATGGTGTGCACTCTACATACGGATCACCTGGGGATTACTGTACAAAGGCAAGAACTTGGAACTTCACATTGCGAAGGATTTTGTTCTTGCACTTCCGGCGATACTTGTATGTGATGTCAAAAGATGGCCAAGAAGAGGTGAGTGAAGGAGTGAGTGGTTTTTATTAAAGGGAAGCTCGATGATTTCCTTAGTGTACTTACTAGTGTGTGCATGTAGTTCACTATTTTGGTCATCGCTATCTTCACGCACCCCAGTGAGAGTACATTTAGTCGTCCAAAGTATGACATGCAGGGAGGCGAGGTAGTTGCAGATTGTTTAGGTTTTGAGGTGGATGACGATATCTTCTTGGAATGGAAACCGCAAGAGGAAACCTCGCCATACTAGTTGGATACAAATGGGAATCCCATCAGAGATGTTGTTGAGCGTAACGAGCCTTTCGCAAGGTAATTACAGCACTCACTTCATTACAAATCGATTCGAGTAATGTGAGCTTGTACTATGGCAGGTGGTTACTCGTTGCGCGGGACGTTCACCGATCATGGGGATACAGTCCTAGATTACTTTGTCGGTACTAAGACCATGGCTAGAGCATGCAAGATATTGCAACAATGTTGCATGAACATGGAGAGCAACGAGGTGTGCCTTAGTTTGTGTCTGCAACCACTTGTGTACGTTCATGATGATTTGGGTCAACAATTTTTCAAGGGTGAGGTCAGTGAGTATGCTCGACGAGAGCAGCGGATGGATGTGGGGGCATCGTCTCCACACGTTCCTCACTCATATCCTCCACTCGCCCAGGACCATGAGCCCAACACAGTCAAGTGCCTTGTCATGGTGGCCACTTGGTGTTCCAAGAGACCCCCAATATCGACATGTCATGCCATAGATATCCCCTATGGGTTCTTTTACAATGCCCTCATCATGGGCACAACGGCCTGAACTTTGCGAGGTCACTATTCCCACCTACACCTGCACCATTTGGTAGAGCGCGCTACCCCATACCACCTTTCTTCTTCCACCAGTACCTGTGGCGTCCATATTGATGTATTTCACTTGCTTGTAATGAAAGAAATATATTGTTTTAGATGTGATTGTTGTACACTCAAATTATGACAATGGCATTGTTTTTAGCTTCTTTCGTGACCGTTTAGGTAATTAAATTGACAATTGAGAGAGATGGAGCAAGATGGATAGAGATCTCAAGGACACAAGAGAGAGTGTGAGTGAAAGAGAGTTTGAGCGAGACCTTAAAATAATTACATTTGTGCTAAAAATAGTAATTTTTATGCTTAAAATAGTAATTTTTATTTATGAGAAGTTATGAATACAGTAGAGATTGCCATGTTTCAGTACTCTTTTCTAGGCACACATCCCACCCCACCCTCCCCTTTTATCTTCATATTGCAATAGGCTCTTTGTAAACTCTTTTATCATGGCTTCATCTAGTAATCCCTCTAATACTACTATGTTTGCAAGCATCTTAAGTAAATCTCTTCAATTTTCCATGCATTTCAAAGAAAAGGAACCTAGATCGGATGCCCATATGGAAGCATAGGCAACAACATCTGAAGTGCAGGAACTTTACAAGAAGCTCACAATCGAGAAAGCGGTAGACCTTGTAGACAAGAACATGCTAGAGGTGAAAGGAGCAATAGCTATTGGGATATGGAGAGGTTTTGGCATCATTGAAGAGGCAAAGGAGCTCCTCTTTGAGCTAAAGTTGCCACCTTAATTGCAAATTTAGGGTAGACGAGGAAGACCAAGATGACAGTTGAGGCCCAAAATGCTTTCATATATTGTTACATGTGTTCAACATAGGTACATGTGTTTGTCATAATGTGTTTGTCATAATATACTATAGTATTGCTTTCTTTGAAATATAACAGAATTTGCATCTCTCTATGGTGTCTTTGTGAAGAAGTAGCAATGATAGTGGCCCATGCAAGTAAAGATGCAAGTAAAGAATAATGTGTACACCCTTGCTTTCATGTATTGTTGCATGTGTTTAACATCTTGCCAGAGTTTGCTATAATGTAATGCTGTGATCTGTAAATTTGCATACAATGTAAGTTTTAGATTATAATATGGTGTCTTTGTAAATGAGTTGCAATGATAGTGGCCCATGGAAATACTCGTAGTAGGTGTTTGTCATGTAATGCTGTGGTCTTGTAAATTTGCTTTGGAATATAATGGAAGTTTAGATCATAATATGGTGTCTTTGTAAATGAGTTGCAACATTGATAGTGGCCCATGGTGTGTAGTGCTCAACATCTCGTAGGTGTGACAGTAAAGGGAGAGGAGTAGACAGATACAAGAAGTGTAGAGAGAGAAACCGCTCGCCTGAACACCAAAAAGCGCTCGCTAAAAAATACACCAAAAAGCGCCTGAACACCAAAAAGCGCTCGCAAAAAAATGCTCACCAAAAAAATACACCCTCTCCTTAAACAAAGAAATCACGTTGTACTTCCTTTTTTTGGGTGCATAGGCATTTGTTGATCATGGGGGTGAGCATGGGGTCGGACCATCCTTGCATAAGTAAATGGAGGCACTCTTTCACATCAGTGTGGAGCTGTCCTTGCATAAGGGAATGGAGGCACACTCTTTCACATTAGCTGCAGCAAAGAAGTCCTTCCTCGCCATCCAAACTATTCGAAAAAGCTTCCTGCCCCAACAAAGCACAAAACAAACCATTTGTACTAGGCTACATCTCTTGTGGCCTAGCAGTAGATCACCTGCCCACTCCTTTGAGCGCTTGCTGTCTAGCATTACCTTGCCTATGCTCTCCTTGAAGGCTCTCCAATAGCATGTTAAAAAACGATAACAATTGCATGCTTCCCAAGTAAAGAGTCTTAATAGAGTTGAGCCTAGTTTTTTTTAGCTGCCATGTAGGTAGGGCGGCATAGTTTGCCTCATTGTTGCCTGTGTAACAAGAGCTAAAGTTTTAGCAATAACGTGTCGCAAGGCTTATTAAAGATATCCCAATCAAGTTGGGACACTACATACAATGAGACTGACACATTGTTGGATGGAATATAGGCTCACCAACTCTTGGAAACGAAAACAATGGGTATTTTAACATATGCTAAGGAATTGATACATTATGGCTACAATGTGTCCCTCCTCGTACAAACTCAGCAAGGAGAAGGCCACATAATTCGTCAATAGTTCATGGAGGAGTTGAATTAAGGACACAATGTATCAAGACCATTAATAACAATACAGAAATCACATGTGCATTCAAGGAGCTATGCAAGCAATTATTTGTGTGGACAGTGATCCTTAAAAAAAAAAATAGAGAACTAAAGCAACTTTTGTGTGGACAGTGATCCTTAAAAAAAAAAAAGAGAACTAGGATGACAAGTATAACAGTTTGTTTCTTCGGATTAGTTAGACTCAACATTGCCCAACCATGCACTAAAAAAAAAAACAATATGAAGCCGAGACCAAGGATTTCTTGAAATTCAGAAAACGTAAAAGTGAAAATCTTGGAGGGATATTCTGTCCACACTACAATGGTCACACTACCATGGTGGCCACTGCTAGCTCAGCTGTACACCCCTAGTGGACGCATTGCAACATCACATACTCGCAGTGCTTAGCAAGGTCCGAGGCTTGTGGTCCTGTATGTTCATCATACATCGGCTGCGCTCTGCGTGGCGGTAGACTTTGCTTAAGAAGATGGCAGCATCTAGCCAGAAAAGTCAAGGTACGAGTTTCTGAAACTGGTGCAATCCCATGAAGCTGCACTTCTCTTTCAAATCTGTTTCCCTTTTGAATACAGATGATGTGAGCCAAGTGGTGGTGCTGCTTGATATCAATCCATACTTCTGGGGAAGGAGAAGCGCTGCTAATAACAGCACTGGCTCTGCAGGTCTCACCTTCAATCAGTTCATGCAGAATGTAAGTTTTCTTTGTATGGTTCTTGAAACCCTAAAGCTTATGAAACCCAGGGTTTAGGGTTGAAGACATTTGAACCCCAAAGGTATTTAAGCTCATGAAGCCCTGAAGGTTAGGCTTAACTCTACAGCTGATGAAACCCTGAAGTTCCTTAAAAGTTCTGAAACTATGCTAGTTAGTAATTCCACAGGTTTTGAAACCCTAGGCGTATGAAGCTTGTAAAACTTTAAAAGTATGCAAACCCTTCAGGGTTACATAAGTTTTGGGTTTTTAAAGCTCTTGAAACCCTAAAGTTTTTGAAAGGTTTAGAAACCCTAGGCAGCTTGTGAAATTCCAAAGCCCATGAACCCCTAGAGGTTTTTGAACCTGAAGGCTATTAAACAGGCTTTGAAACCCTAGGCACACGAAGCTTTTACGCTTACAAAGCCCTAATCTTATGAAACCTCAACATTGTGATGCAGCAAGGAAGTTTGCTCATTTCATCCCATTAGAAACTTTGAAGCTTTCGAGTTAGGAGCCCTAATTTTGGAAGAACTTTTCAATGCAGGTGGTTTTGTTCATGAACTCTATTCTTCTGCTGAACAACCTGAACCAGCTAGTTGTCATAGCTTATGGTGCCCGGTCATGTGGGTTTGTTTTCAACTCAGAAAGTAGGGTAAACGAAGCTTCAGGGAGTAAGAATAAGAAACAGCAGGTGTCCCCTTCTTCAATGATATTGAAACAAGTGGACAAGTTCTTGCAGAAGGAGGACGTTCTACCCAATGAAGCTGAAAAGGACTCTTTCAACTACTACTCGCTCTTGTCAGGAGCTCTCTCCATGTCACTCTGTTGTATCCTTTTTCGTTTCAAAGCTTCAGTATTGGATGCTTTGAATTGTCGGATTCAGTATGGCTATGGCTAGACATTGTATGAAGAAACCAAGCATTTTGGGATACTTTATGGTTTTCTTTGACACATAATAGATATACAGAGAACCTTGAAAGCTGGTCCGTCACACCCTCAACCTCGGGTAACTCTTTGCTTGTAGCTAGGTCACAATTTAATCAAGTTCGAATGGTCATAGCTTATTTATGTATTTGTCCTTCTGTCTTTGGATATGTTTGTTTAGTATCTCTATGGAAGCATTACATCATCATCAAGAAGAGGAAGATATTCTCATGCAACATGGGCACAGCTTGGGGAAAGTAGAGGCAAAACAAGGAGATGGCACTACTTGGGGACTGACTATCATGCTTGCCCAGGCTTGCTAGCTCATCTTGGCTGCCTGTGAGTTTTGGATGGAGGGTTCTCCCTTGTCCAAGCCCCTGCCCACCTTTTGATGGGAGGGGCTTGCTACCAACTGATACAAAGGCACTTGATACTGTTACAGCATCTTGCCGAAGCGGTCAACTTATTTTAGTAAGAATCAATTAAACAACAGAATGAAGAGACAAAAGACTTATGTACATGAGAGATTGCACTGGTCCTTGTCGCTAGCTTTGGACTTAATCCCGGCAGTTATCGGTTTGTATCAGACTCATAAGGATATGACGTGAGACACATTTGGGATTGGTGCCCGTGTCTGATCTCATCACATGGACTTGATTGGGTTTCGGTGAGATACACTTTGGGAATCATGTCTAACCCAGCATTATGGAGTACAAGCTAGGGAGATGGGTGTTTAGGCCAATATAATGGTGCATAATACATAAAATATGTTTGTTTGGCACATGACATGCACATGTGGCCCTGTTTTCCAGCATGGACATTGGTTGAATTTTTAGCCTGTGAATGTCCACGAGGACAGGAACACCTGGAACCCTCTTGGTGTGTGTGCATGACCTTGTTTGGGCCCAACATGATTTTTGTAATGCATTTTGGAAGTGGTAAGTATTATCCTAGGCCCATTTTGGATGTTTAGAAGGTTTTATTTCTGATGTGTATATGCTAGGTGGACTAATAATAAAAGAGGTGGGCCATTTATAAAAGAGGTGTACAACCTCTAACCTTGGCACCGCCATGCATGGGTGGTAGAAAAAGGCAAGAAACGGGGTTGACACTCTTTATAAAAGAAAGATGGACTAATAATAAAAGAGTTGGACCATTTATAAAAGAGAGGTGGACAACCTCTAACCTTGGCACCACCATGCATGGATGGTAGAAAAAGGCAAGAAACGGGGTTGACACTCTTTGGAAAACACATTTATGATCGTTTTGGGCTGGTGCTTCAGCATCAAGCTGTACGGAAGCATGATGGGGCTGTTTTAACTGCGGTTCGCCCAATCCATGACCCCTTCTTGCTGTCCAGGCCTGTACTGCTGCTGTTGCACGTAAGTGTACGATTGTGACTCTAGTAGAGTGAAGCAATACCAGTCATACTGTCTATAGATAGACACAACGGCTAGTCACACTAGTATTCATAATGTCCCAAAGAAGAGCTTTTGGAATTAATGATGTACTTACATCACAACTAATCATGCTTAGGGAGCCAAATGGTGACAGCTCCCCCCTCTCTAAAGGATTGGCTGCAACTGAAAAGCCTTGAGGTTGTTGGAAAACAAGTGATGAAGGGTGCAACCATTTGGGCATTAAGGGGGAGCATGTAACCTTAGGAAATTATGTAAAGGGTGTCAAATTAAATGTCACATGACTAGATGGGCCAAATGGGTTAGAAGCCATGATGTATGTGGGTAAGAATCAGCCTAAGATAGCATCAAAAGAAGGCTACTAGAACAAGTGGGCTAGTGGGTCATGGGTGCTTAAACAAATTAAATGAGCCTTGAATCAAGGGAGGTGGAAGTTGCACTCAAGGGAAGCCGTATTAGGGCTAGATTAGGCAATAGATTAAGCAAAGCAAGGTGCTAATGGATGTACTCCAACCTATTTAAAGACACCCAATCTAATGCAAATGAGTGTGTTGAATCTAACCTGTTGTGTCATTATCTTGTCATTAGCTTAATCACTTTTTTACTACTTTCATTATGCAAGTATGATTAACTTAATCCACTTCTATACATGTTAGTGGGCTCCGAACTTAATTTTTGAATTCCGAACTTAATTTTTGAATTGAGGCAGCTGTCCAAAAGCTGTTGATACTCTCTTAGAGTCATTATCTTGTCATTAGCTTAATCACTTTTTTACTACTTTCATCATGCAAGTATGATTAACTTCCACTTCTATCCACGTTTCCCAACTTAATTTTTTAAGTGAGGTAGTTGTCCAAAAGCTGTTGATACTCCCTTAGAGACTGCTTATTGAACCATTTTGCATCCATGGCGGGATGGTTGCGGAATTTAACAAAGTATCTCTGTTGTAATTGGCCTCTTGGCAACCTTTTTTTCTTGTGGAAGACAACTTGCGTAGGCTGCAATATCTCTTGCAACTGTTCCACCTCTGGTAGATCCTCCATCACTGGCTCCGTGGGCACACGAGCCCCACATATTTGCATAGGAGGCTAACATTAAATGCATTACGAATCTTCAAAAGATTTGGCAATGCAAGCTTGTATGCCACTTCATTGATCCTCTTGATCACTTTGAATGGCCCATAGTATCTATCGGAAGGCTTGGGAGTGCTTCTCTCCTCACCAAGCCTCTTCAAGAGCGTGGCTTTACCGAATTTCAGCTGACCCAATCGCCAACTACAAAGTCCAACTTCCTTCTATGCTTGTTAGCTGGCTTTTTGTGCCTTTCTTGAGGCTTCTCAATGGCTGTCCGCACTTTGGCAAAGGCATTGTTCAAATCTCTTACATATTCATGCAAAAATTTCATCTTTTGTACAGAGTATTGGTGGAAATCATCTCAAAAGGTGCCTTGCCCATGCCATTTCATGGAGCAATAAAAAGCAGGCCTACCGTGGCGCTTTCCTCTACAGAGGTAGAGTATCGAGCAACTTGCTATGCTGCATGTGAGGGGACTCGGTTGCGGAGATTATTGGGAGAACTTGGCTTTCCTCGTATGTGATCTACTCTTCTTTGGTGTGACAATCAAAGTTGCATCGCCATTGCCAAGAATCTTGGGTTTCGTGCTCGTACGAAACACATTGAGATCTAGTATCACTATGTTTGTGAATGGGTTCTTGCGGGAGATTTGTGTTTGGAGTATTGCGGGAGTATCGTGTTTGGGTTCTAGTATCACTATGTTTGTGAATGGGTTCTTGTGGAATATATGCTCTTATGTGTGTGTGTGAGAGAGAGAGAGAGAGAGAGAGAGCATATCTTGATATAGAGTTCTACACCCACTATTGGGCATTGATGACGTTAGTGGGGATGTCGTAGTATCAAGTCCATACTATGCATAATGGAGTTGATAGTTATATAGTCTTGTGGGTTGATATATATATATATATATATATATATATATATATATTGTACTTCAGTAGAGAATGCAACAGATTTGTTCACCAAGCCGGTTCTCAGGCTTTCTTGGCTCCTTATCTTCGGCTTCTTGGAGTTTGTTCAGCATCTGGTGCTGAGAGGGGGTGTTAGCATTTCATCCCTGTATACTACCCATATTTAACCCATATTTGTTCCTTTTTTATGGTCCTTGATTGTGGGCTGGCCGCCCCTATTTTTCCCTTATTTTTTAAAGCTTTTTTCTAGGTCGGGTCCTTGATGACAAATTGGCTAGCTCCAATCGACCAGGCCCTTGATGATCAATTGGCCAGCTCCGGTTGGCTAGCCCAATACTTATATATAGGTGGGCTGGCCTCTCTCATTCACATGTTCATTGGTTGTGTGTGGTTCATGTGTTGACACACTTGTCCTCTTTTGTATCCTTCACTTATGAGCCTATTAGGTGTCTTGCTCGGGATTGTATTCATTGCAGTATTTTTGGCTTCATCTCTCTCTTTTTTTGTTTTTTTTTTCGTGAAATGGTGTTTTATATTATATGTAAAAATGTACATCAGCCACATGGCTCACACAGAACCTATGGCCCCAAAAAAACCCCCCACAAAAGATCCTCTAAAGGATCATGACCATGCAAACGTGTACACTAATAAGAAAGCCTCCTAGCCAAATAAGCATCCTAGATAAAAGCATCAAAGATGAGCCAGCTGAGCCGCCGTAGACCATAACGAAATAACATCTGCATCCAGTAGCTGAGCTGAGAGAAGAGAAGAAAACTGCCAAAATAGCAAACTGCGGATACGTAGAATGTGCCCATGTATTCCAGACAAGGAATCAAAGATGAACCCATTCCGTGTAGTCCAAATATGCCAAAGTCCTGTCCATCTAAGGAAATGGAATATCACAAGGTGACTGTCCGAAGTAATGACTTGAGGACAAATCCCAAATATCCACTGATGAGCCGAAACAGTAGACCTCTCTACTGCCTCCGAAACGCGAGGGACAAAAGATCAAATCTGACGGGCCACTGGACAACTCATGAACAGATACATAACTGTTTTAGTGCATGTCGTGCAGAAGAAGCAAGAGGCCAATGTAATTTTACGACGGCTGAGCTGATCCCGTGTATGTAACCCTCCCACCAACATCCTCCAAATGAAAACCTTACCTTGGTAAGGGAGTTTAGACTACCAACCACGCATAAGAGTTTTCTGCCACCATGATTTAGACTTGTGCAATCCCCACACCTTATTGGCCTTGGCTGAAACCCAATCTTTCTCTGATACGAGCTTATGATAGACCTGGTTAGCTGAAAGTGATATCAAGTCACCAGATTTACATAGTGCCCAATCAAGCCAAGGTTGACCTGCAGATGGCCGAGGCAATGGAGTAAAAGGCTCAATTGCATGCATGATGTCAACCCATAGTGGTTGAAATGTCCGAGGAACCTTAAAGTGCTGCCGAATACGACGAAACGAATATGGTCTGTCACGACCAGGTATCACAGCATCTCGGATTCTAACCAAGCCTAACCTGACCATGCGGTTGAGTCGTATGCGTGAAGCATCTCTGTCTGGCCAAACAATGACACGCGACTCCACAAATGTTTCGAACTGCAAAGAGTTCAAAAGTAGTCTTTCATGACCAGGATCCCATCGAGTCAATAGTAGAACTTCATGCCAAGAAAGGAGAATATGCGATAAAATGTGAGCAAATACGGACAGGATGAGCCAATGTCCCACCATGAAGCCTGCACACGTGTCCGTCCATGTGACAATCCCTCCAACTCAATCAAGTCATGAGCCATGAATACCCAAGGTTGCTCCTGACACATATCCTGAAAAAGCGTCCACCTACGCGCCACCATATGCAAGCGGACATCCAGTAAAGCAGCCCCACCCATTCTTTTGGGCGTCGTAATGTGATTCCAAGCTATCCATGTTTGACCCATAATATTTCCTTGCCTCTTCCATAGCATAAACCGAATGGGAGCAACCAAACGGAGAAGAGATTTGTGCGTCCAAGGTAGCAAAGGCAAAAAATAGGAAATCATGCTAAGCATAATAACCTGAGCTACCTTAACCCTCACGTGCATAGGCCACCCTTGAGCTTTCCAATACACAAATTTATCCGAGATCCGAGCAGAAATCCAAGCAAGAAGCGCTTGGGGGTCCACATCCACATCCACCGGATACCCAAGATGATGAACAATGTCTCCTGTATGCACCACACGGCCTTGCCACCCTAATGCCTCAAGATCAAATTCCGTGCATACAATGAGGACTGATTTTGTTGAATTTATTTTCAGCCCAGAAGCCAATGCAAAATTATTCCAAGCTTCCATTGCTCGATCTATATTGGCTTTTTCGGCCCTGAGAAACATAAAAGTGTCATCCGCAAGGGCTTGAGCTGTGTGGGAGAAACAGGAATTAGGGTTAGGTTAATTCATGTGTGGGAGACATACACAGAGAAGAACAAGGGAGAGAGAGAGAGAGAGAGAGAGAGTTGTGGGGATAAGTCAACTCATAATGATATGAGTGTGTGACTCCCCTATCACACATGTATATTGCACTAGTACACATAGTGCACTTAGTACATTAAAAGTACTAAGTGTACTATGTACTATAACTTATGGGCTTGTACACACTATAAGGGTGGGCATAACGCCTTTACCCCAACAACCTCCCACTTAAAGGCAAAGTGCCCTTAAGTAAAGGAAAAGAAAAATCAGCATGTACATGATAATATACAAGGCCATATCAAGGCTGAAACTGGCCTCATCCAATGCCCATCAAGTGTCTGCAATGAGCAAACCGCTCCGGAGGCAAACTCTTTGTCAACAGATTAGCCGGGTTGTCATCCGTATGAATCTTAACAAGCTGAATTTGCTTGTTCTCTATCACCTCTCTGATGAAGTGATACTTCACATCCACATGCTTCGTCTTTGCATGAAAAACAGGGTTCTTTGCCAACTGAATGGCACTCTGACTGTCACAATGCAACAATGGAATATCCCCTGTATAGCCCAAATCAACCACTAACCGAGATAGCCATAATGCCTCCTTGCAAGCCTCTGTGGCTGCAATATACTCGGCCTCTGTAGTAGATAAGGCTGTGCACTTCTGCATCCTGGATATCCATGACACAGCACCTCCTGTGAATGTAAAGACATAACCGGTAGTAGACTTCCGGTTATCTGGATGACCGGCATAATCCGAATCCGTGTAACCATGCACTAATGCATCCTGTTTGCCAAAGCAAATGCACAAATCCTGTGTGCCCTTCAGGTATCTCATGACACCTTTCACTGCTTCCCAATGCTTCTTGCCAGGGTTGGCCATGTATCTAGAAACCACTCCCACTGCAAATGCAATGTCCGGCCTAGTAGCAACCATGGCATACATGAGACTGCCACAAGCTGAAGCATACGGAATCTTGGCCATATCAGCCCTGTCTCTATCTGACTGTGGGCTGTCCATAGCACTGAGTTTCACATATGGAGGCAAAGGAGTACTAGTCTTCTTCCCCCCGTCCATATTGAACCTCTGCAAGACTTTGCCAATGTATTCCTTCTGAGACAAATACAACACATGCTGATTTCTGTCCCGAAGTATCCGCATACCCAAGATGTGATTTGCATCACCCAAATCCTTCATATCAAAGGTTTGATGCAGCCTCTGCTTCAAGGTATCCATCTCCTTACGAGATTTCCCGGCAATCAACATATCATCAACATACAAGATGAGGATCAATAGACTGTCATCCAAAGCTTTCTTGGTGTACAAGCAGTGATCTATGTCACTTCTCCTGAATTTCTGGGATTTCATGAATGTATCAAATTTATGATACCATTCCCTTGGTGCCTGTTTGAGCCCATAAAGACTCTTTTTCAGCTTGCATACAAGCTTCTCCTTTCCACTCACTGCATAACCCTCTGGCTGCTGCATATATATCTCCTCATGGAGATCACCGTGAAGAAAAGCAGTCTTCACATCCATCTGAATCAAGTCCAGATCATCATGCGCAACCAAAGCTAACACAGCTCTAAGTGTGGTCATTTTGACCACTGGAGAGAAGATCTCATCAAAGTCCACACCATATTCCTGCTTGAAGCCCTTAGCCACTAACCTGGCTTTGTATCTTGGCTTAGCATCTGGTGCAACTTTGAGCCTGTATACCCACTTGCATGGCAAAACCTTCTTGCCTGCAGGCAAATGCACCAACTTCCAAGTTCCATTTTTGTGCAGAGAATCCATCTCTGACTTCATGGCACGCTCCCAAAGAGCCTTGTCTGCCCTCTGTAAAGCCTCCTTATAACATGAGGGCTCCCCACAGTCAGTGAGCATCAAGTAGTCAACCCCTGGAACAAACCTGTCAGGGGCTTTGGAGGGTCTAGTGGACCTCCGTACCCAATGACCATCATTTGCAGGTTGCTGTCCAGCCTGCATATCACCCATTGGTGGCTCCTGTTCCATGCCATAAGGCTGAAATATCATGCCTGGTATTTCTTCTAACTGTGGTATATCCATAGGGATATCTTCTGCCATCTCTGGCTGTCCATTTGGACCATTTTCAGCACCATTTAAGGGCTGGTTTTCCTGCTGTAATGGCTGATTTACAGCCCTTGGTTGTTGTCCATGATGTCCATCATCATCAAAGATGACGCTGCCAGGCTCCTGTTGCCTTGCAGGCTCCTTATACATGCATGTTTCATAAAAAATGACATCATTGCTGCGTATGATCTTTCTATTCATGGGATCCCAAAGTCTATACCCCATTTCACCTCTGTCACCATATCCTAGGAATATGCATTTGTGAGACTTAGGATCAAGTTTGGTGCGCATTTCCCTGCGTATGTGCACGTACGCAACGCAACCAAACACTCTCAAGTGCTTGTATGACGGAGGCTTCCCTGTCCATACTTCCTCTGGCACTTTCCCACCAAGCCTCGTGTTAGGTGACCTGTTTATAAGGTGAACGGCTGTCATAACAGCTTCAGCCCAAAAACCATGAGGTAACGCAGCATGTGACAACATAGAACGGACCTTCTCCTGTATGGTCCTGTTCATCCTCTCTGCTGTCCCGTTTTGTGGAGGATCATAAGGAGTAGAGAGCTCCCTCTTGATGCCTTTAGCATCAGAAAAGTCCTGAAACTGTTTGGACATGTACTCTCCACCATTGTCGGAACGCAAAGCTTTCAGTGTTTTGCCAGTTTGATTCTCAACAAGAGCA
Organism: Cibotium barometz; assembly: GCF_041138505.1. Lineage (NCBI taxonomy): Eukaryota > Viridiplantae > Streptophyta > Polypodiopsida > Cyatheales > Cibotiaceae > Cibotium > Cibotium barometz. The sequence goes on from NC_141047.1 coordinate 47,085,861, forward strand.
ACAAACTTCTCAAACACTGAGAATGTATCACTCTTCAAACGAAGAGGATAAACCCACACCTTGCGTGTGGCATCATCTATAAAAGACACAAAGTATTTTGCCCCTCCCAAAGAAAGCTGAGGCATCTCACATACATCTGTATGCACAAGCTCTAACTGAGCATCTTTCTGTCCAAGAGCTTTCTTGTGGGGGCACTGTAGTTGCCTACCATATATACAATGCTCACAAAACTGAAAACTTGAAAACTTTAGAGAAGGCAAGTAACCCAAACGAGACAATTGCTCCATTCCTTTGACACTCATGTGTCCCAACCGGCTATGCCACATAGAGATTTCCGGCAGCTCGGTTGCATTTACATTAGCATGGTGACAAACACCTGCATGCATAAAGTAAAGAGTGTCCACCTTAGAGCCTCTGGCAACAACCAGTGAGCCCTTACTAATCTTCCACTTTCCACGACCAAATGTGGTAACATAATCAGCATCATCAAGCTGTCCAGTAGAAAGCAGATTCTTCTTGATCTCAGGCACATGCCTGACATCATGGAGCATAAGCTGCGAGCCATCTGAAAACACAAGCCTCACATCACCTCTGCCAAGAATCTTGCATGCATGGTTATCACCCAAATAAACCACTCCTTCATTGCCAGCAGTATACCTAACAAACAAGTCTCTGCAACCTGTGACATGAAAGGAGGCACCTGAATCAATGATCCATGAGTGCATACCATGACCACCTGTAAGAAGTGAATGGGCATCAAGTGAAGACGTAAATAGGACCTCATCCTCACTGCCACCTGCATGTGACACATTGATTTCTTCAATCTTGACTCCACTTTTGCCCTTTGGCTTTACATCTTTGGCTTCATCTTTCTCTTTGTCTTTGCCTTTTCCCTTTTCCTTTTGATCATTTTTCCATTTGTAGCATTGCTTTTTAATGTGTCCTTTCTTGCCACAATAATGGCATTCCAAATCCTTTTTGGAGCGAGACTTGCTCCTTCCCCGTTCTTGGCTTTTTCCCCTTTGCTGGGATCTCCCACGTGCATTCATTGCATTGGACTTTCCAACAGAGTTGTTTTTCCTGTTCATCTCTTCTTGAAGAAGAGCACCCTCAACATCTGCATATGACAGCATAGCATTCGAATTGCTAGTGGCTGTCCTGAATGTGTCCCAACTCTCTGGCAAAGTGCATAACAGAAAAGTGGCTTTGAACTCATCGTCCATTGCCAACTTTTGATTAATGACCTGGCTGACAATACCATTAAACTCATTTAGATGGGCTGTCATAGACGCCCCTTCCTTCATCTGAAGACCTATGACGTTTCTTCAACCAATACACTTTGCTTGAGGCACTTTGTTGGGCATACAAGTCCTGCAATCTCTGCCACATTCCCCAAGCTGTCTTCTCTTCACGAATGCTGAAAAGTAATGAGTCTGACACAGACAACATGATAGTAGATCTTGCCAGCTCATCCATATCTTCCCACTCTTCAGCAGTAAGAGAAGCGGGCATTACACCCCTTTCTTTGATAGGCTTGTGCTGCTTTTTCTGGAGCAACACATTGTAGCACTGGGTTTGCCAAATATCATAATTATGCGAGCCTTCAAGCTTCTTGATGTGAAGCAATGAAGAGCTCTCACCTGTGGTGGTTGCCATAGCAATATGCAACCTGTCAATGCCTGACTCCCTGCAAAAATGTGCAAACACTGCACCAAAAGCACACAAAGTGCTCACAGTTGTTCTCCCAAGCTTTATCTCCCATTGCGGAAGCACAAATGCAACTTTTCTCCCACTTTATGTGATGAAATCACCAAAATCTGGTTGCTGCAGATTTTGGACAGCACCTTAAATGTGCTCTGTTGCCCTTCCAAAGTACTGTACAGCAGTACCAAGTGCTCACCAATGATGTACCAAACCTGTACCGGCAAGTACAGCAGCTGAAATTGAACCTTTTGGTCACTCAAAACAGTGTACAGCCATGCCAAAACTTGCACAAAGCTGTGCCAAATCTGTACCAGCAGGTACAATAGCAATAAATGCTCTCCTGGCTGTCCAAATGAGTGAAAATCAGACTTTTACAGTCCTGTACACTGCATACAACAGCCCCGAACAGAAATTGGGCAAAAGCCCCTTGACTTTGCTGATCATACATGGTACATTGACGCACATGATGGCATCCAAAGTGTTCACGATGCTTCCCCCTGGCCACATATACATCCAATACATGAAAGCCCCTTGATTTACAGGCACATTGAGTGCTTGTAAGGCATCAGCACATTATCCACAGCGTCAAATGCGATTGCCTGCATGCAAATCAATCCAATCGGCACAAAAGCCCCTTGATTTGCACTGCAATTTGCTGCAATTTTGCCCAAATGTGCGATTTTTCACATCATACAGCATGTATGAGTGCTTAATTGCACAATTACATCAAAAGCCCCAAATTTCGACATCCAATTTCCTGCAAATTGATCCTGATTGTGACCAATTTCTTGCAAATTGATCCTGATTGTGACCAATGTCACCCAATTTTGCCAATTTTGCTCAAAAATTGAGCAATTCGACACCTGTATCTGCTCAATTGTTGATTGTACTTGCTCAATTGCAAATCCCAAAAAAAAATTGAGGAAAATACCTTGTAATTTGTGAATTTTGTTGCAGGAAAAAAAAAGTTGATGAATTTGGTGCTGCTATTGATGCCGATGCTGATGCTTCTGCAACTGTGCAGGTAGGGACGGCTGGGTGACAAACTCCTCTACGCCCAGCAGCACAAGCCGTCTGACGCCCAATTGCGTGTTGCCTGCAACTCCCAATTGGCGCTGAAGCCTGACGCATGGCGATGAATTTTGGCTGGCCGCGTTGGACTCAAAACTGGAAGCATTACACGCGCACGACTGCAAGCGTGTTCGCCTGTGTTCGCTCGCTGCTGTTCACCGCTCGCCTCCTTCAATGGCTAACGCTCGCCAGCCCACGACTGATTCGCTCACGCTTAGCAGCCAGCTACCCAACGCTTACGTATTGCTGCCTTATGGTAGGTTCTCGCCTTCGCCGAGTAGCAGCGCTACAGCATCTGCGCAAGCAATTTGGGTGCCCACTATGCTGCCTTCGCCTGTTCGCCTCCGTGTCTTCCCTTGTGGCCAGGTGCCTCGCCTTTAACGCTGCCTTGCACTATTAGCGCTGTTGACGCCCGCCTGCTGTTGTATTGACGTATGCTGCCCAGCGCTGACAGCCCTGCATTCGCCTTCTTCTCCACCTGCGCCTGGGAGAGCAGCACTGCTTAAGCCAGTTGATAGCAGTCACAAGGTACAACCAGCACAGGGTACGACCAGCAGAATGACCATGGCTCCAGTTGATGGCTCTGATACCAGTTGTGTGGGAGAAACAGGAATTAGGGTTAGGTTAATTCATGTGTGGGAGACATACACAGAGAAGAACAAGGGAGAGAGAGAGAGAGGGAGAGAGTTGTGGGGATAAGTCAACTCATAATGATATGAGTGTGTGACTCCCCTATCACACATGTATATTGCACTAGTACACATAGTGCACTTAGTACATTAAAAGTACTAAGTGTACTATGTACTATAACTTATGGGCTTGTACACACTATAAGGGTGGGCATAACGCCTTTACCCCAACATGAGCAACCAATTGCTTGCCATGAGGGAGATGCAAACCAACCACTTCACCATGCGATGCCATAGCATCTAGGCGAGATAACATAGGATGAGTGGCAATGGCAAAGAAAAGAGGGCTAAGAGGACAGCCCTGCCGGAGAGAACGGGTGAGAGAAATACCATCCAAAAGTCCTCCATTGAGCATAATCCGCGTGATAGAGCTGGAGCCAAGTAAATGCACCAAATTAGCCATTTTGGGACCAAAGCCCATGGTTGTCATTAACTGAGAAAGGAAAGACCAGCTGACATGATCAAAAGCTTTTTCAAGATCCAGCTGCACCATCACAATCTCTTGCTTCTTTGCCTTGGCATAATCCACTCCAATTTGAACATTAAGAATATTATGCAAAATATTCCTGCCATGCACAAATCCATATTGATATGGATGAATAAGAGTAGGAAGCACCTTCTACAAGCGATTAGCAAAAATCTTTGTAAAGATTTTATACATAATACCCATAAGTGAGATCGAGCGCCATTGAGCCAAAGAAGTAGGCGAAGGGACTTTGGGCAACAAACGAAGTATGCCCAACTTCCAATCGGCAGGCATATATCCCTCATCCCAAACCCTTTGACAAATAAGCGTCAAAGGCTCTGCAAGTTGATCAGCATATTTTGGAAAAACTCATATGTTAAACCATCCCAACCAGGGCTCTTTCCCATGGGAAGTTTGGAGAGAATAGCTTCCACTTCCCCTTGAGTAACAGGAGCATCAAGCTGAACCGCCACATCAGGGTCAACTTGATATCGTACTTCAGCAAACAATGACTCCCTTGCAGCCAGGACAGCCGGCGAGACATCCTCTCGAGGGGCAAGCAAATCTTCATAAAACCTGATGCAATGTTGAATAACCTCAGAAGGTTGAGTAACAAGGTTGCCTTGGGCACCCATCAGCCTAACAATATTCTCACGCATATGTTTTTGATGCAACTTATCATAGAAGCGATGAGATTGACAGTTAGCATCCCGCAAAGCATCAAGACGTGCAAGTAGTTTAAAGCGAACATATTGTGCTTCTTGCACCCTAGATAGCTCCTTTTTCAGCCATTCTATGGCATCCACAACTTCAGCATCCATAGAGTCAGTAAACATGAACGCCTGCAAGTCCTTTAAAAGCGACTCAAGAAGAGCCACATGCTGTTTTTGTATAGAGGCATTAGCAAGACCATAATGCCGCGCTAAGTTCCGAGTGTTGGTAAGGAACACTGGCCAAGCATGATAATTAGCCATGGACACTCTTGTGGAGAAATGTCATATCAATTGACGCATATAAACATCAAAAACTTCATGCTCCAAAAAAGTGTGATTTAAGCGCAAAGGCAAGCGTCCCAACAAGCCTTTATATGCATCCACAGGATGATAGACCATTTCAAACACAAGCGGCCAATGATCCGAGAAAACCTGTTGCTGATCAACCATCATAGTAAGAACCTCTGGCAAAAAGAGATCTTGATGTAAAATATACATCCTATCCAATCTAGCATAAGTGCCCCGAAACTGTTGTGAGGCATAAGTGTAACCCCTTTTCATCTGGATGCAACCAAGACCACATGTCTTGTTTTAGCGACCTTACTGCAAAAGCTTCCCACGCCATTCTCTCCGGGCCATCCCTTACAGAATGAGGCGACGTGGCTTGCTCCTTGGAGACACACATATTAAAGTCTCCCATCACAAAGCCAGGATGAGAGATTGAAAGAGCACACAAGTCATTCCACAGCAAACGGCGTGCACGAGCATTATTTGGAGCATACACCCCTAACAAGCATAAAGGCGTATCATCCCAAACAATCTGTATCACTAGAAATCTTCCATGAACATCTTGAATCACAAGAGAAGGCTGAAACTGCGAATGAACAACAAACATAACGCTTGACTGCGAAGCAAGATGTCCGCTGTAGAAAACATGAAACCCCTTATATACATAGGCTTTGCCAGCCAACTTATGCTGCTTATGTTCAATTGCACACAGAACATCCCAACCATGACAAAAAGTTGTACGCCAAAGCCTGAACTGCTTTTGGCGCGAAGAAATACCCTTTACATTCCATTGTACAATTTTCATAAGCCTTCCCAGAAAAGGAATAAACAAGGCCGTGTACTAGGCCCAAGACAATCTGCCAAATCACGAACCTTTTGAAGCATTGCATTTTTAGACATGGTATTTGTGATCTCAGACTGCCCTTGGAGTTCTCGAGCACGTGCCGAAGGGTAATGACCATCCCATGGCGAGATGACCTCACCCTTCGAACCAAACACAATAGGCAATTGTTGTTGTGCTTCTTTTGTTAGGCGACTTCTAATAGGATAGCGTTCTACTCTATCCACCCCAAGAGCCCCTGTACCCTGAGAAAGTTGGCCTCCCGGCCTCTCAATACTGGTCTGTTTTGCTGGGCACCTGAACCCAAAGGGCGATGAGCATATGTATGTAAGGGTCCCTGATGAGTACGCAAAGGCCCCCGCCAAACAGCATCTGAGAACCCCCCCCGCGGGGCAACAAATCGTGTCTTTTTACCACGTACTTCCACCCATGGCTGCTCAACCTCATTCTGAACATCCACATGTACATTCATGTGCTGGGCATCATGTAAAGGAGCATCATGCCCATCTTCCACCATGGGCAATTGCCCATCAACGATATCCTTGGTAGCAACAACTTGTTCTTTCTTAGGACATTCGGAGACAAAGTGGCCCATCTCACCACATTTGAAACAGTGGCCAGCAAATGTATCCCACCTCAATTCATACATTAAAGGTTGCAGCCCAGCCATATTGACACGCAAATGTGTCGGCCTAGGTCTCCCAGTATCCCACAACATGCATAGACGATTTCGGTTTCTAGATGTCATTCGAGGCACCACCAAGACATCACCGATACCTCGCATGAGACCTGGTAAAACACGCCAAAACATTGGTGGGAATTGTTTCACTTCAACCCAAACTGGGCAAGCCTGGCGCAACATATCTTGGTACTTTGCCATAGGCTTCCACGGAACCACATGAACCAAGTGCCCATCCAAAAAGAGTGGCACCTGCTCCAAGACTGCCCTACGGGCTTCCGAAGTGCGAAAAAGTATTTCATAAAAACCTCTCGGACCATCATAAATCTCCTCAAGTGCTCAGGCGACACCAAGCGGCCCAACCATGCTCTAAGACGAGGCAACAACGGAATACGCCCAGTAAAGAAGAAGATAGCAGCACGATCATGAAAATCTGCTAGCTGTTGTAGCAACAAAGGAGTCTCCATGCATACATCAGCCACACCACCATTATCTACTGCAGCCATTTGCACGCTATTTGCCTTCACATATTCTTGCAGAAGCTCACCAGTGATCTGCAGCAAACGTGCAAACTCTGGAGAAGGTACCTGAGAACTTTCCTCTGCATTCTCTCCAACATTCACCGGAGTGTAGCTTGCATCAACATCAAGCCTTTGACGTTTTTGTTGCTCTGAGGCATCTGAAGCATAACCCACATCCTTCTTGATCATCTCCTCAATAAGATCCATGTTAAGGCTATTGGCAGCCATGCCACCAACAACAGCAGCCGGGTCATCCAAATCCATGTACAAAAGCAAAGAAAACCCGTTCTCTCAAACCCTATTTCAGCACGTGAAAACCCTAATTCAGCACCTGCAAACCCTAATTCAGCACCTGCAAACCCTAAATCAGCACCTGCAAACCCTAAATCAGTAGCTGCAAACCCTAAATCAGCACTGGAGACATTGGCGCTCTCTCTCTCTCTCTCTCTCTCTCTCTCTCAGAGAAAGGGTCGTACAGAGAAGAGGAGCGAAAGACAGAAGCCAGGCATAGGAAGAAACAGCAAGTAGTTCAAAACAGGGAGGCACAAAAGACGTGAAAGTGCTGGAAGAGTCAACAGAGAAGAGACAAGACACGTCCAAAACTCTAGTAGTAGCAGTGAATTCTTGTACAGGCACAGCACACACTTGTGCGAAGGGGCAGAAAGCAGGCGCACAAAGGTGAAGTCGATGCTGCACAGGTAGCAGAGACTGAGCTGCACATAGACAAGGATGGCACTGCAGAAAGGTTAGGCGGCGTCAGCAGCAGATCAAGAGCTCTCCTACACACTCATCATTTTCATTTCTCTCTCTCTCTCTCTCTTGGCTTCATCTCTCTCTCTCTCTCTCTCTCTCTCTCTCGCCCTCGCCCTCGCCCTCGCCTCGCCTCGCCTCTGCCCTCGCCGCCCCAGTTCGCCTCTGCCCTCGCCGCCCCCTGTCTGCTATTAATCTCTCTACTGTCGCCCCCCGCAACTGTTCGCCCTCGCCGCCCCTATTTCGCTGTTCACTACTGGTTGTCGCCCGCTTTTCGCTGCACTGTTCCCTGCTTGCTTCACTTCGCTGTTCCCCGTTCGCTTCGCGCCTCTGTGCGTAGCCGCCCTCTCTGTTCGCCATTGGCGCCCAGTACTGCTGGTGCTATGCTGGCCCGCCTGCATGTCCGGTAGGCCTTGCACTCCCCTTTCCCCACCCACCCTTGCTCAGGCCCCCAAGGCAGCAACATAACTTGCTGCCCTTGGCATATACTTCATTAAAATTCTCAAGCACCGTGACTACCTTGTAACGCAATTGGCCACACACTAGTCTTTTTTTTTCCCCCCTCCCATGAAAGGAGGAGGCTTTGTTTACAGCTTTTGCACTTACTTCATGGGGGTCCCATGGGCCGTTTTTTGGCCTCCCGAGGAGGAGGAGGATAATATATTCTTCTTCTTCTTCTTCTTCTCCTCCTCAATCTCGAGGAATGGCCCCGAGTCTCCAAGAGAAACTCGAGGCCCTCGAGACGGCAATGAAGGCACTAATCAAGGAGAATAAGAAGACATCCAATTCCAACCTGGAGAACAAACTACACCAGCACATCATGGCCCTCGAAGCACGGGTCACGGACCTTGAACAAGAGAACGCAGCACTCAAGGAGGAGGTGAGTGCATTGAAAGTGGAACTGGTAGCCGTCAAGAACACCGAGAAGGAAGAGGCAGAGATCAATGAGAACACTCACGGCCATCAAAGAAGAGATCTCCAAGGAGATCACAAAGGGCATGGAGGGAAAACTCGAAGCCAAGCAGTCAGGATGGGTTGAGGTGGTGAAGAAGAACATCCGCAAAGAAGTGAGGGAGGAGACTCAAAGGGAAGAACATCAAATCACTCACACCACCATTGAGGAGGAGAAGATGAGGCATGCTCGCACCTCAACATTCGAGTCACAGGTATAGCCGAGACACCCAACTCCACTCCCGAGAAAGATGGACAGCTTCTATGCATGAAACTAAGCTACAGGGAAGAGGACCCTCTCCCCTTCACCAAAGCATGGAGAGCCGGGAAAGACTCAACACGCAAGCGAGCCCTCATCCTACAGTTTGCAGGAGAGACGGAGAGGGTCACCTTCATGAGGAAGATTGTCATACTACGAGGCTTAGAGGGAGCTCCCATTTTCTTGGATGATCATCTCACGAGGATGCAGCTAGAGCATAGGAGAGCTTGCATGCCACGAGTCTTACACGCGAGGAGAGAAGGCAAGAAGGCCTTCTATCGAGATGGTCGGGTCATCATTGATGGCCGGCCCATGGATTAGCGGTTTGAGGCCTATGGGACACAGACCAGGCCACTGACAGAGATACACATGGCAATATGGAACTGTAATGGTTCACTATGGGTGCAGCCTGGACGACTGGAGCATGTTATGGTGGGGAGAGAGATCATACTTCTGACAGAGACACATCAGAGCCCAGAGAGAGGGCTACCTCGAGTAGAGGGATTCCAGTGGGAGTCAACATACAGGAGGACCACACGCCAAGGTACCTCGAGAGGGTCGGGGGGGAGTAGCAGTTCTATTCAGATGGGAGCTACAGGGGAGACTGAGAGTGGTAGCACAGGACCAGAGGCCAGATACATGTGGATCAGCTTACAGCTCTCACAGGACAGGATTATATACATAGTCCTATGTTACTTTCCTCCATCAGGATCCTCCTATGTCATTATAGAGGACATGCCATAGGAGGAGGAGACAGGAGCCTCGCCATACCCTTGTCTGTCATGTCAGAGGAGATTATGCATTATTCTACACTAGGGGAAGTATTTCTTACGGGTGACTTCAATGCCCACACGCAGAGCAGATAGTGTGAGGTGTATGACTATGATGACATGGAGATCCTCCACCTTGTGGATCCAGTTGGGCATCAGAGGACACTAGACTAGACAGAGGACATTATGGGGACCACTTGGAGCCAGACATCGTCTCGTTATTTATAACGGGATGCTACAGTGGTCGGGATCAGGAGGGCTGACATGCTTCCCACATGGGGGTCATACACGGACTGGAGGCATGGTGGTGGGCTACATTATGGGGTCTTTGGAGGCATCATAGCTTGTCACCTCATTCTCCATCCCACCTCGTCCTATTGGGGCAGATCATACATACTTGGCATTTTCATTAGCCGGATCACCAGTATCACCAGCCCCCCACATACCGACGCCACACACTACCATCTACTTCACACATGACATGGCAGACATATACACTGGCAGAGTAGAGAATGGGCTCCTACTCATGGATCCCCTGGCACCTATGGATACCATTACAGCCCAGCTGGCATCACTCCTACACACGGCTGCATTACAGAGCTTCCCACATCGTGTCCACTCAGGAGAGCCTGCGAGATCTAGGACTATGCCCCAGAACAGATGGTATGATGACGAGTGCAGAGCCCTATACTCATGGCTCCACATACAGAGAGCCTTGGGAGCCATCACAGAGCAGGAGTCGAGAAGAGAGATGAGGAGACTTACTCGCCGCAAAAGGCGGGCCTTCGCAGAGATACAGGAGCTAGAGATCTTCCATTCCTTCATGAGTAGAGATAGCCCTATCTCATGGCGGCACTTCAGAGAGCCCCGGACACCGACACCCACTGCAGACCCACAGACATGGCACACATATGCAGAGGGCCTATACCACGCCCCACAGCAGCTACCTATACCTCAGCCACAGGAGCCTCACCACAGCTAGCTTCTTTACCCACTCGATGGTAAAGGAAGCTATCCGCCGCCTACAACATGGACGGGCCGCCGACCATATGGGCCTACAGGGTGAGCATCTCATATGCAGTAGATTCTTTGGCTCCTTTTCTTGCACACCTGTTTAACAGGGCACTAGCAGGGGGTTTGCCTGCGGAGTGGACGATGCACACCATTGTGCCGATCCACAAAACAGGGGATATGCTCGATCCGAGCAACTATAGGACGGTTATGGTTGGCCAAACTCTATGGTGTTGTGTTGGAGCAAGAGCTTAGCTTATATGCTGAGCGAGCAGGTTTACGCTCATCAGGGCAGGCAGGCTTCAGGAGAGCTTTTTCTACCACTGACCATGTATTCACTTTGAGATGTATGATTGATCAGGCCAGAGTGAGGAAGAGAAAGCTCTATTGCTGCTTTGTGGATTTTTGCAAGGCATTTGACACAGTACCATGAGAGAGGCTCTTTCAGCGCCTGCGGTCTCTTGGCATACCAGCAGATATGACATGGGGCATCTATACATTATATGAGCAGGTTTTTGGGCGAGTCAGATGCCCAGGAGATATGTCCAAGACTATTGCTAGCACCATTGGTGTGAAGCAAGGATGCCCACTTTCCCCCACGCTAGTTGGGTTATACATTGATGAGGTGGCTGACTTCATTACACGGGGAGGCGGAGATGGAGTTGATCTAGTAGGTACCTGAGTACATATTATGCTTTATGCTGATGATATTGTATTAGTGTCTGAGTCTCCAGGAGGTCTACAGTAGCATCTACATGCACTCGATGATTTCTGCACACAGAGGGGTCTTAGAGTGAACCTTGGGAAAACCAAGGTTATGGTCTTTCATACATCGAGACAGGGCAGGAGTCAGCTGACATTCACTCTCGCAGGATGCCAGTGGAGGTGGTGACATCATATGTGTACCTAGGGGTTACCTTCTCTACAGCACCCACGCGCTTCACCATGGGTTCAGCAGCCAGAACTAGATTTGACACGGGGATATGCAGCATGGGCTAGGCTAGAGAGACAGTGTCACCAGGCGCATTTTCAGGAGCCTCGGACGAAGGGGTGGCTATTTGACACATTAGTCACACCGGCACTGATGTATGGAGCAGCGGTATGGGCGCCAAGGCTTGCTACCCATTGGTGGACACAGATAGAGAGACCACAGGCCCTCATGATGGCACGCATGATACGTAGAAAACCGTCAGTACCTCATGACATTATCCGAGCAGAGTTTGCTGCGCCTCCTATGATGGTAGAGGCCATATTCCAGACTATATGCCTGCTAGACAGATTCAGAGAGATGCCACAAGACAGATTGTCATATAGAGCTTTTGAGGCATCTAGACAGCTGGTTGAGGCAGGAGACAGAGGATCATGGTATGCATAGGTCACACATTGGTTCTCACAGCATGGCCTAGACATGGATCATCTACCACCATTCCAGTATGATAGGGATGCACCACATATCCGTCTCTCTCATAGTGAGAGGAACAGAGTATTGAGACAGGACTTATGGCAGCTCTATACACGAGAGACATGGAAGACGGTAATAAAATCTTTTTTTCTCTCTCTCTTAGTTTAGCACATTCTAGTGCTTCCTTTGCTTCCGCTGTGTGCACACTCTATCAAGCTACTTTTAGCAATCATCTCCTGTTTGTACATTACACCAAGGCCTTTGTTGTGGGTGTGCTCGCCCATTTTACGTGTTCCCCCATTTCTCCTCATTCTCCATAGTATTTTTTCCATTTTTTTTGGGTGTGGGAGGATTGTATTTGGTTGTTGGCTGTATCAGATGCTGGCCGATCAATTCTTTGCTACCCGACATGTTCTGCGGTTCTGGCCGACTGATGTTTACCTGGTTGATTGGTTTTTACCTGGTCGTGAGCATCTGTTGTTGAGTGTCTATGCTACTGTCGGCAGTTTATGGGCTGGCCGACCAGCAGCCTGGGGCCATATAAAATGGCTCTGGCCCTCCGCCCTCCCACACTATCTTGTATCGTATTCGGGATTTTCTTGTGTCTATAGAGCAGAGTTACACAGCTTCTCTCTCCCTCTCTCATATGTGTTTTGCTCTCTACAGCAATTGTCTTCATTTCCACTGTGCATTCTAACATGGTATCAGAGCCCTAGGTGGCTTGAAGCTTGGACACAGTGGGACCTCGAGGGTTTGCTGATTTGTGGTGCTGATTGGAGATTACTTGGGTTGTTCGAGACTTGGAGATTGGGTAGAAGGCGGCCATCACCGTTGGACAGCCACCTTGCATACTATTTGTAGCCTCTTCTTCATTTTTTTCCCACCCACCCTCCCTTCACAAGACCTTGTGAACCCTTGAGATGGCAGACTTGCTTGAGATGGCTGAGAAGCACGTGAAGATTGTTAGAAGTCATCTCCTGTCTTTATCAAACACCAAGGCCCCTGTTGTGGGTGTGCCCGCCCTTTGTAGGTGTTTTCTCAATTTTCCTCACTCCCCGTATTTTTTCCCCATTTTTTCCTATTTTTTCATTGTGTGGGAGGTAGTATTGGACGTGTCGGCTCTACCAGATGGTGGCTGACTGGTTACTCGCAGTCCCAGATTCTCTCTGCTTCTGCTGGCCGACTCCACGTGTGAGGGCCGACCTTGAGAAGTTGGCCGACTAGTGATATTTACTAGTCGTGGACATTTTGTCCTGTCGGCTGTCCCTACTGCAGGCCGACTGCATATATGGGGCCATATCATGGCTCCCCACTTCATTGTATCTTGTTTTCATCGTCGGGATCTTGTGTATAGAGAAGAGTTACACGCCTATCTCTCTCCTTCTCTTGTGCTGTCTATTTTCTGCACTCTACTTGCTCTTGTGGTCTCAGATTTGGTTATCATCTCCATTGCGTTTTTTGACATGGTATTAGAGCCCTAGGCTCTTGAAAGATCTTGGGAGTTTTCTGAGCAAGAGGGGGATTGTTGCGTTGCTGATTGGTGGACTGTTAGGGATTGTTCGGGAAGAGAAAAAGCAAGAGGAAGGCGGGCTAAGTTGCTCGACAGCCACTTACAGGTTTAAAGTTTTTTTTCCCACCCACCCACCCTTTTTCAGCTACATCCCCGCGGTGGCAGATTTGTTAGAGCTGGCTGAGAAGCATGCGAAGATCCCAACACTCCCCACGTTCCCAGTGGACCGTCAGTTGGACGGGAACAATTACGGCATCTGGAAGGTTATGATGGAGTCTGTGCTAGGGTCATATGACCTTGCTGATTTCATTGTTATCGGGGTTCCACGTTCTGAAGCAGAGGTAGGGGAGTTACTGTCAACGAGGAAGGACCGCGAGGCACATGCACGGGCATAGATGTGGGATCGTGTTAATGCCAAGGTCCATTCATTTATCTTCCTCAACTGCACACCGCAAGTAATCAATCACGTAAAGCATATGATGTTGGCCAGAGGCATATGGCAGCACTTGGCTTCGCTTTATAACAGGGTATCGTGCATGAAGAGGATTTCCTTGGAAGTACAGATGCGGGTTATGAACCCTACAAAGTCGTCGACGATGCGGGAGCACATTAACAAGCTGCAGGCCCTTCAGCAGGAAGTCCTCCAGGCTGGGAAGGAGACATCATCAGAAGATATGGCCATTACTTTGCTGTCGCATCAGTATTCCGCTTTCTACTCCTCTCTGATTATTACTGGTAGGCTTAGCACCATTACCTGGGAGGAACTTGTGCCCATGGACTTGCACCAGGAGGAACGATTTACGAACCCTCCTCACAGCGGAGGTTCGGAGGCCTTAACTGGCCAACGGCCGAAAGGCCGGAATAACAAGAAGGGCAAAGGGAAGACTTCACTGGAGAAGTCTTCTGAGAAGAAGCCAGACACAGAATAAGAGAGACTGATGGTCGAGAGGTCCTGCAATGATTGTGGCGAGAAAGGCCACTATTGGAGGAAGTGTCCTAAGTGGACTGGGAAGAGTGCTGATTCTTCAGCCTTAGCTGCAAAGACTCCTGCATTTGTGCACTTAGAGATGATGGACTCAGATGCTTCATCGTCTTCGAGCGAGGAGGCAGTTGGCTTCATGGCAAAGGATACCCGGGAATGGATTCTTGACAGTGGTGCTTCTAGGCACATGACTCCATCCCGAGACTTCTTTTTGGATTTGAAACGGCAGTCAGGTCGCATTTTCATTGGCGACAACTCCACCATTCTGATACATAGTGAGGGCCGGATGGAGATTATTCCTGACGACAAGGGGGGCAAGCATGCCTCCCGTGTTCTTTACGTTTCTGCTCTTGGTTTTCATCTTCTGTTAGTGCATGAAGTATGCAAGATTGGCTTTCGAGTGTAATTTGAGGAGCAGGCAAGGACGTTGCAGTTCTTGCATACGTGGTAAGCAACATAGGGAATGCTTTCCGAAGCAGGCTTCCAGGCAGGCTTCAAAACCATTGGAGTTGATTCACATTGACTTGTGTGGACCTCAACAGACACCATCATTGGGAGGATCTCTCTATTTCATGCTGCTTGTTGATGACTGTACCAGATTCACGTGGGTCTACTTTCTTTCACAGAAGGACCAAGCTTTTGCACGGTTCAAGGATTGGCACGTGATGGTGGAAAAAGAGTCTAGATTGCAGGTAAAGACTCTCCGGGCTGACAAAGGTGGTGAATTCTCCTCGAATGTTTTTCTCAGATTTTGTGCAGAGCATGGCATCAAGAGGGAACAGGCCAATACAAGATAGCCTTCAGAGAATGGAGTTGTAGAACGCAAAAACAGGACTGTGGTGGAGATGGCGAGGACCATGCTGGAGCATCGTGATCTTCCTCATCCACTCTGGGGAGAGGCTGTGGCAACGGCTATCCATACCCTCAACCGGTCTCCAACGACTTCAATACCTAATATGACTCCGTGTGAGGCATACTTTGGCAGGAAACCTGATGTCTCGCACTTCCGTGTTTTTGGGAGTGATGCATATGTACATATTCCGAAGAAGCAGAGGGGGAAGCTTGACTCCAAATCCTGCAAGCTTATATTTGTGGGGTATAATTCTCTTTCCAAGGGATACAGATTGTATGATCCAGAGAGGAATGAGATTGTTGTCAGCCGGGATGTGGTCTTTGATGAGCATGTTCCAGTATCCATTGTCGAGGAGCTGCCACTTCTTGGAGATCCAGAGGAGTCTGATGATGATTCCCAGACTATTGTTCCAGTTGATCAACCTCAGTCAGTACAGGAGGTTGAGCCCGCAGCTGGAGTAAGCCCCCGCAACGGCAGGAGGCTCCACGATCTGTTCGAGTACCAAGGTGATTGATGGACACCCTTCGGGAGTCAAGTGTCACAGAGCTATCCTCTTAGTGGACCACATAGGACGGCCCTCGAAGATCGCATAGAGTCCGCAACAAAAGCAATACAGCGGAGCTTCTTCAGGTAAACTATGCTTTGATGTCTCGTATTATGCAGGACAAGGATCCCACTTCCGTTAAGGAAACCCTTTCACAGGATACTTGGAGGAAAGCCATGCAGGTTGAACTTGATGCCGTCGAGAAGAACAACACATGGGAGTTGGTACCGAGGCCGTCGAAACGGTCAGTCATTGGTGTCAAATGAGTATTTAAGACCAAATATGCGTCAGACGGGTCGGTGGACAAACACAAAGTCAGACTCGTGGCTAAAGGTTATGCTCAGCGGCCAGGCATCAACTACGAGGATACCTTTGCCCCGACAGCACGGATGACCACGATTCGGACCGTTGTAGCCCTTGCTTCTTCTCAGAGGTGGCCCATGTATCAAATGGATGTAAAATCTGCGTTCCTTAATGGTGACCCGAAGGAGGAGGTGTATGTTGAGCAGCCTCCAGGCTTTGTTGTTCCAGGATCAGAAGGGATGGTTTACAGGTTACGTAAGGCCTTGTATGGTCTTAAGCAGGCTCCCAGGGCTTGGAATCAGAAGATTGATTCCTTCTTTGTTCGGACTGGTTTTCAGAGATCGGTTGCAGATCCCAACCTGCATCTCTTTCGGGAACACGGCATGGTTATGATTATCATCCTTTATGTGGATGATCTCATTCTCACCGACAGTCATGTGGAGCACATTGGCATGACGAAGGCTGCCTTGTCAAAGGAGTTTGAAATGACCGACCTAGGCTTACTCCACTTCTTTTTGGGATTGGAGATCTTGCAAACCCAGAGGGGGTTTTTTTGTCTCTCAGCAATGGTATGTTCATGAGTTGCTTGAGGCCTTTGGGATGGAGAACTGCAAGTCTATTACTTCGGCGACGGACCCAAATACAAAGTTAACTGTTAATGATCCTTGTGAGCTAGTTGATGCCTCGCAGTATCAGAAGTTGGTTGGTTCATTATTAATGATTGATCCCTGTGGAAGACAACTTGCGTAGGTTGCAATATCTCTTGCAACTCTTCCACCTCTGGTAGATCGTCCATCACTGGCTCCGTGGCACACGAGGCCCCACATATTTGCATAAGAGGCTAACATTAAATGCATTACGAATCTTCAAAAGATTTGGCAATGCAAGCTTGTGTGCCACTTCATTGATCCTCTTGATCACTTTGAATGGCCCATAGTATCTATCGGAAGGCTTGGGAGTGCTTCTCTCCTCACCAAGCCTCTTCAAGAGCGTGGCTTTACCGAATTTCAGCTGACCCAATCGCCAACTACAAAGTCCAACTTCCTTCTATGCTTGTTAGCTGGCTTTTTGTGCCTTTCTTGAGGCTTTTGTCAATGGCTGTCCGCACTTTGGCGAAGGCATCGTTCAAATCTCTTACATATTCATGCAAAAATTTCATCTTTTGTACAGAGTATTGGTGGAAATAATCTCAAAAGGTGCCTTGCCCATGCCATTTCATGGAGCAGTAAAAAGCAGGCCTACCGTGGTGCTTTCCTCTACAGAGGTAGAGTATCGAGCAACTTGCTATGCTGCATGTGAGGGGATTCGATTGCGGAGATTATTGGGAGAACTTGGCTTTCCTCATACGTGATCTACTCTTCCTTGGTGTGACAATCAAAGTTGCATCGCCATTGCCAAGAATCTTGGGTTTCGTGCTCGTACGAAACACATTGAGATCTAGTATCACTATGTTTGTGAATGGGTTCTTGCGGGAGATTTGTGTTTGGAGTATTGTGGGAGTATGGTGTTTGGGTTCTAGTATCACTATGTTTGTTAATTGGTTCTTGTGGAATATATGCTCGTGTGTGTGTGTGTGTGTGTGTGTGAGAGCATATCTTGATACAGAGTTCTACACCCACTATTGGGCATTGATGACGTTAGTGGGGATGTCGTAGTATCTAGTCCATACTATGCATAATGGAGTTGATAGTTATATAGTCTTGTGGGTTGATATATATATATATATATATATATATATATATATATATATATATATATATTGTACCTTAGTAGAGAATGCAATAGATTTGTTCACCAAGCCGGTTCTCAGGCGTTCTTGGCTCCTTATCTTCGGCTTCTTGGAGTTTGTTCAGCATCTGGTGCTGAGAGGGGGTGTTAGTATTTCATCCCTGTATACTACCCATATTTAACCCATATTTGTTCCTTTTTTAGGGTCCTTGATTGTGGGCTGGCCACCCTTATTTTTTCCCTTTTTTTTGGGGTTTTTTTCCGAGTCGGGTCCTTGATGACACATTGGCCAGCTCCAATCGGCCAGGCCCTTGATGATCAATTGGCCAGCTCCGGTTGGCTAGCCCAATACTTATATATAGGTGGGTTGGCCTCTCTCATTCACATGTTCATTAGTTGTGTGTGGTTCATGTGTTGACACACCTGTCCCCTTTTGTATCCTTCACTTATGAGCCTATTAGGTGTCTTGCTCGGGATTGTATTCAATGCAGTATTTTTGGCTTCATGTCTCTCTCTCTCTCTCTCTCTCTCTCTCTCTCTCTCTCTCTGACGTTAATATAACATTTCATTTCATTTCATTTCATTTCTCTGTTTCTCTTAGTTTAGCACATTCTAGTGCTTCCTTTGCTTCCACTGTGTGCACACTCTATCAAGCTACTTTTAGCAATCATCTCCTGTCTGTACATTACACCAAGGCCTTTATTGTGGGTGTGCTCGTCCATTTTACGTGTTCCCCCATCTTTCCTCATTCTCCATAGTATTTTTTCCATTTTTTTTGGGTGTGGGAGGACTGTTTTTGGCTGTTGGCTGTATCAGATGCTGGCCGATCGATTCTTTGCTACCCGACCTGTTCTGCAGTTCTGGCCGACTGATGTTTACCTGGTTGATTGGTTTTTACCTGGTTGTGAGCATCTGTTGTTGGTCGTGTGTATCTATGCTACTGTCGGCGGTTTCTGGGCTGGTCGACCAGCAGCCTGTGGCCATATAAAATGGCTCTGGCCCTCCGCCCTCCCACACTATCTTGTATCATATTCGGGATTTTCTTTTGTCTATAGAGCAGAGTTACACAGCTTCTCTCTCCCTCTCTCATCTGTGTTTTGCTCTCTACAGCAATTGTCTTCATTTCCATTGTGCATTCTGACATGGTATCAGAGCCGTAGGTGGCTTGAAGCTTGGACACAGTGGGACCTCGAGGGTTTGCTGATTTGTGGTGCTGATTGGAGATTACTTGTGCTGTTCGAGACTTGGAGATCGGGTAGAAGGCGGCCATCACCGTTGGACAGCCACCTTGCATACTATTTGTAGCCTCTTCTTCATTTTTTTCCCACCCACCCTCCCTTCACAAGACCTTGTGAACCCTTGAGATGGCAGACTTGCTTGAGATGGCTGAGAAGCACGTGAAGATTGTTAGAAGTCATCTCCTGTCTTTATCAGACACCAAGGCCTCTGTTGTGGGTGTGCCCACCCTTTGTAGGTGTTTTCTCATTTTTACTCCTCGTATTTTTTTTCCATTTTCCCCTATTTTTTCATGGTGTGGGAGGCAGTATTGGACCTGTCGGCTCTAGTAGATGGTGGCTGACTGGTCACTCGCAGTCCCAGATTCTCTCTGCTCTGCTGGCCGACTCCACATCTGTGAGGGCCGACCTTGAGAAGTTGGCCGACTGGTGATATTTACTGGTCGTGGACATTTTGTCTTGTCGGCTGTCCCTACTGCAGGCCGACCCCATATATGGGGCCATATAAAATGGCCCCATGGCTCCCCACTTGATCGTATCTTGTTTTCATCGTCGGGATCTTGTGTATAGAGAAATGTTACACGCCTATCTCTCTCCTTCCCTTATGCTGTCTATTTTTTCTGCACTCTACTTGCTCTTGTGGTCTCAGATTTGGTTATCATCGCCGTTGCGTTTTTTGACATGGTATCAGAGCCCTAGGCTCTTGAAAGATCTTGGGAGTTTTCTGAGCAAGAGGGGGATTGTTGTGTTGCTGATTGGTGGACTATTAGGGACTGTTCAGGAAGAGAAGAAGAAAGAGGAAGGCGTGCTGAGTTGCTCGACAGCCACTTGCAAGTTTAAAGTTTTTTTCCCACCCACCCACCCTATTTCAGTCACATACCTGCGGTGGCAGATTTGTTACGAGCTGGCTAAGAAGCATGTGAAGATCCCAAACTCCCCACGTTCCGAGTGGACCGTCAGTTGGACGGGAACAATTACGGTATCTGGAAGGTTACGATGGAGTCTGTGCTGGAGTCATATAACCTTGCTGATTTCATCGTTATCGGGTTCCACGGCCCGAAGTAGAGGAAGGGGAGTTACTATCAACGAGGAAGGACCACGAGGCACAGGCAGAGGCACGGGCACAGATGTGGGATCGTGTCAATGCCAGGGTCCATTCATTTATCTTCCTCAACTGCACACCGCAAGTAACCAATCACGTAAAGCATATGATGCTCGCCAGAGGCATATCGCAGCACTTGGCTTCTCTATATAACAAGGTATCGTGCATGAAGAGGATTTTCTTGGAAGTACAGATGCGGGTTATGAACCTTGCAATGTCGTCGACGATGCGGTGCAGTCCCTTCATTAGGAAGTCCTCCAGGCTGGGAAGGAGACATCATCGGAAGATATGGCCATTACTTTGATGTCCCACTTGCCTGCTCAGTATTCCGCTTTCTACTCCTCTTTGATTACTAGTGGCAGGCTCAGCACCATTACTTGGGAGGAGCTTGTGCCCTTGGACTTGGACCAGGAGGAACGATTCACGAACCCTCCTGACAGCGGAGGTTCGGAGGTTGACAACATGCTCATCAAAGACCACATCCCGGCTGACAACAATCTCATTTCTATCTGGATCATACAATTTGTATCCCTTGGAAAGAGAATTATACTCCACAAATATAAGCTTGCGGGATTTGGAGTCAAGCTTCCCCCTCTGCTTCTTCGGAATATGTACATATGCATCACTCCCAAAAACACGGAAGTGCGAGACATCAGTTTTCCTGCCAAAGTATGCCTCAAACGGAGTCATATTAGGTACTGAAGTCATTGGAGACCGGTTGAGGGTATGGATAGCCGTTGCCATAGCCTCTCCCCAAAGTGGACGAGGAAGGTCACGATGCTCCAGCATGGTCCTCGTCATCTCCACCAGTCCTATTTTTGCGTTCTAGAACTCCATTCTCTGAAGGCGATCTTGTATTGGCCAGTTCCCTCTTGATGCCATGATCTGCACAAAATCTGAGAAATACATTCGAGGAGAATTCACTCCCTTTGTCAGCCCTGAGAGTCTTTACCTGCAATCCAGACTCTTTTTCCACCATCACGTGCCAGTCCTTGAACCGTGCAAAAGCTTGGTCCTTCTGTGAAAGAAAGTAGACCCACGTGAATCTGGTACAGTCATCAACAAGCAGCATAAAATAGAGAGATGCTCCCACTGATGGTGTCTGCTGAGGTCCACACAAGTCAGTGTGAATCAACTCCAATGGTTTTGAAGTCGGCTTGGAAGCCTGCTTTGGAAAGGATTCCCTATGCTGCTCACCACGTATGCAAGAACTGCAACGTCCTTGTCTGTTGCCAACATCTGGCAAGCCAACCACCATCTGGTCCCGGAAGGCTCGCCGCGGTGCATCCACATTTAAGTGGCCAAAACGAAAGTGCCACAAATCTCCGACCTAAGAACTTGTCAATGAGGAGAGTGCAGAGAGCTTGTAGATACCATTGTCCACACCACCTTCCCAAACAACCTGGCCAGTGTCACGGTCCCGTAGAGCAATTGAATGCTCCTCAAATTCCACCCGAAAGCTAGTCTTGCATACTTCATTCCTGACAGAAGATGAAAACCAAGAGCAGGGAAAGAACACGGGAGGCATGCTTGCCCCCCTTGCTGTCGGGAATAATCTCCATCCGGCCCTCACTGTGAATCGGAATGGTGGAGTTGTCGCCAATGAAAATGCGACCTGATTGCCGTTTCAGATCAGAAAGATGTCACGGGACGGAGTCATGTGCCTGGAAGCACCACTGTCAAGAATCCATTCGCGGGTATCCTTTGCGGTGAAGCCAACTGCCTCTTCGCTCGAAGAGGATGAAGCATCGGAGTCCATCATCTCTAAGTGCACAAATGCAGGAGTCTTTGCAGCTGAGGAGGCTGAAGAATCAGCACTCTTCCTAGTCCGCTTAGGACACTTCCTCCGGTAGTGGCCTTTCTCGCCACAATCATTGCAGGACCGCTCGGCCTTCAGTTTCTCTCGTTCTGTTTCAGGCTTCTTCTCAGAAGACTTCTCCAGTGAAGCCTTCCCTTTGCCCTTGTTGTTATTCCGGCCTTTCGGCCGTTGGCCAATTAAGGCCTCCGAACCTCCGCTCTGAGGAGGGTTTGTGAAACGTTCCTCCTGGTCTAGGACCATGGGCACAAGCTCCTCCTAGGTAATGGTGCTGAGCCTGCCACTAGTAATCAAAGAGGAGTAAAAAGCGGAATACTGAGCAGGCAAGTGGGACAGCAAAGTAATGGCCATATCTTCTGTCGATATCTCCTTCCGAGCCTGGAGGACTTCCTGCTGAAGGGCCTGCAGCTTGTTAATGTGCTCCCGCATCGTTGACGACTTTGCAGGGTTCATAACCCGCATTTGCACTTTCAAGGAAATTGTCTTCATGGGCGATACCCTGTTATAAAGAGAAGCCAAGTGCTGCCATATGCGTCTGGCTAGCGTCATATGCTTTACGTGATTGATTACTTGTGGTGTGCAGTTGAGGAAGATAAATGACCGGACCCTGGCATTGACACGATCCCACATCTGTGCATGTGCCTCGCGGTCCTTCTTCATTGACAATAACTCCCCTTCCTCTGCCTCCGGCCGTGGAACCCCGATAACAATGAAATCAGCTAGGTCATATGACTCCAGCACAGACTCCATCATCACCTTCCAGATGCTGTAATTGTTCCCGTCCAATGGACGATCCACTGGGAATGTGGGGAGAGTTGGGATCTTCACATGCTTCTAAGCCATCTCTAACAAATCTGCCATCGCGGGGATGTAACTGAGCTAGGTCATATGACTCCAGCACAGACTCCATCATCACCTTCCAGATGCTGTAATTGTTCCCGTCCAATGGACGGTCCACTGGGAATGTGGGGAGAGTTGGGATCTTCACATGCTTCTAAGCCATCTCTAACAAATCTGCCATCGCGGGGATGTAACTGAAAAGGGTGGGTGGGTGGGAAAAAAAACTTTAAACCTGCAAGTGGCTGTCTAGCAACTTAGCCCACCTTCCTCTTGCTACTTCTCTTCCCGAACAGTCCCTAACAGTCCACCAATCAGCAACGTAACAATCCCCCTCTTGCTCAGAAAACTCCCAAGATCTTTCAAGAGCCTAGGGCTCTGATACCAGATCCCTCCCGTGGATCTTATAGTATACTGGGGAGTGGCATATGTAATGCTCATCCGTCTCAACCTCTGTGTGGCATAGTCGACAGATCCTCTCCTCTTTGGGTGTCCGTACGAGCTTCCCGTCTCTGAAGATGTGCTTAGCTCTACCTGTCTCCACTTTGAGGCGGTGGGAAGAAACCCATATTTGGCCAATCGCAATCCACATGGCATGGGACATGTGAACACTCAAGTAGCGCGGCTGTTGGATGAATCCATCCGTAGTGAGTGAGAGGAAGTGGTTTCTGTAAAAGTGCGTCTTCCTGGGGAGCTCTGGGGGTGTGATCCATGTGCAATGTGTGTAGAGACTAAGAAGATCTAACCGGATAACCCGGTTGGTATCCTCGTGAGACAGCCGGAAAAAAAGGGGAGTCCAAACTGTACTGAAGGGGGGGGGTAGGCGGTCCATGCAGAGCCCGTATACTGAGAACCAAGTGGAAACTAGTGCATACCATACTCCAGAGTGCCCCTCAAGTGCTAGCTGTCTGGAGGACTCCAGGGCAAGCCTCGGGTACCTGTGGGGATCCATGTGACTGATGCGATGAAGGTACGTGACTGTCTGGAAGAGTGCCTCCACTACCATGAGGGCTGCAGCAAACTCTGCCTGGATAATCTGGTGTGGGACTGATGGTTTGCTGCGGATCATACGGGAGAACATCATGACCTGGGGCCTCTCAACTCGGTTCCAATCCTCATTGGATAAATCTGGCCCCTAGAAAGCTGCTCCATACACCAAGGCTAGTGTGAGAGGGTGTCAAAAAGCCAGCCCTTCGTCTTGGGCTCCTGGAAATGTGCCTGGAAGCACTGCCGCTCAAGTAAGCTCAAGGCTGCATATCCCCGCGTCACTCTGGCATGTGCTGCGGGACGCATGGTAAAGCGTGGGCCACTGAAAGTGACACCAAGGTAGACATAGGATGAGACAATCTCCACAGGATCCCCTCTAGATGTGAAGCTCAATCTAGATGTGACGGGGTGGGAGGTATTGCGCTGAGTGCAAAAGTCATGTAAGGCACCAACTGTCTCTGAAGGCCTTCGGCTGAGTCTGAGAGGAGGACGATGTCATCTGCATAAAGTAGTATGGGGATCAATATGCCTGCCAGTGTGGGACCAGCCCCGCCTAATCCATCAATGAAGCTCGAGAGAGAGGCAGAAGAGGACATTGTATTGGGTCCCGAATACCCTCTGTAGGGCCCCCACCACGAATGGTGTCTTTGCTTTTATTAGAATGATGTAAAATACTGAAATAAAAGACTGACTGAACCTTCTTGGCTCTGAGATGAATCTCTGCCCTTGACCTTCAATCCTTCACCCCTTCTGTGTTAGCTTGATCTAGGCTGTCCTGGCCCTTGCTTCAGCTTCAGCACTTGGCAAATGATGAGATAATGGAATGATATGTGGGCTGGGTATTTATACCCTTTCTGGACAGCAGTCGGCTGGCTAAAAGGCAGTCGGCTGTCTCAATATGCTCCACGACTGATTAATACTGCACAAAATCAGAATTAAATGCTGCGCATGACTAATAATAGGCTTGGGCACTTAGGCGCATGGGCAAAGGAGGCTGGGCACTGTGTGCCTGTTGTCCTGCAGGCTGGGCAGCCTGTATGGGCTGCCCCACACTTGCCCTACAGCCATCCCATGGCTGGATAACTAGTCGGCTACCCATGCCAAGCCCCTAGGGCTGTCTGTAGCCCTCCCATGACCTACCCATGGCTTATGGGTATGGCAAGGGCCTTCCTGGCCCTTATGGGGATTGTCTTATACTTTCCCCATGCCCACATGAGTTCCTTGGGTAGCCCTTTGGGCTGGCCCCTTTTCCTAAATGCAAATCCTAACTGTCTACATAGTGTTCTGGCATCCGGTATCATACCAGATACATAGAGTCATTGACATCATTCTAGAGGGAGACTCACAACGTGGACTGGCACTGTTTCATGTGCAGGACAATGTAGTGTGCACACCTGACCTTGGACTCATGTGCAGGACAATGCATACGTGACCTCGGACGTCTAGGATGGAACTGGTCTCGGATTGGGCTCACATGGGACCAATTTACCATCCTAGATCTTGCAATACAGATATGTCTACGTAGCATCCAAGTGTGGGATGCACGTGACAACACAGTTGTGGGATCGTGTCAATGCCAGTGTGCGTTCTTTCATCTTCCTTAATTGCACACCACAGGTGCTTAATCGTGTCAATGCCAGTGTGCGTTCTTTCATCTTCCTTAATTGCACACCACAGGTGCTTAATCGTATAAAGCATATGATGCTGGCTAGAGGGATTTGGTAGCATTTGGCTTCTTTGTATAACAGGGTATCACCCATGAAGCAGATCTCCTTGGAAGTGCAGATGCGGGTGATCAATCCTGTAAAGTCTTCGACGATGTAGTAGCACATCAACAAGGTGCAGGCTATTCAGCAGTAGGTTCTTCAGGCTAGGAAGGAGATATCTTCAGAGGACATGGCCATCACGTTGTTGTCTCATTTGCCCTCTTAGTACTCAGCATTTTACTCCTCTTTGATCACTAGTGGCAGGCTCAACGCCATCACATGGGATGAGCTTGTGCCTATGGTCTTGGACCAGGAAGAGCGTTTTACGAACCCTCCACAGGGCGTAGGTTCTAAGGCCTTGAGTGGCCAGCGGCGGTTGAAAGGCCGTAACAACAACAACAATAAGCGCAAAGGGAAGTCTCCATCCGGAGAAGTCTTTTGAGAAGAAGCCTGATTCAGACCGTGAGAAACTGAAGGCCGAGTGGACTTGTCACGATTGTGGTGAGTAAGGGCACTATTGGAGAAAGTGTCCTAAGTAGAATACCGGGAAGAATGTTGATTCTTTAGCTTCAGTTGCAAAGACTCCCACCTTTGTGCACTTGGAGATTTTGAAAACATATGCTTCATCATCTTTGAGCGAGGAGGTAGTTGGCTTCACTGCTAGGGATACTCCGGAGTGGATTCTTGATAGTGGTGCTTCCAGGCACATGACTCCTTCTCGTGAGTTCTTACAGGATCTTAAACGACAGTCAGGTCGCATTTTCATTGGCGACAATTCCACTATACCGATTCATAGTGAGGGCAGGATGGAGATTATTCCCGATGGCAAAGGAGGGAAGCATTCCACTCATGTTCTTTACGTCCCAGTACTTGGTTTTCATCTATTGTGAGTGCATGAGGTTTGCAAGACTGGCTTTTGGGTGGAGTTTGAGGAGCATTCTGTTGCTCTACGGGACAGAGAAACAGGCCAGGTTGTTTGGGAAGGTGGAGTGGAGAATGGTATCTACAAACTCTTAGCACTCTCCTCTCTGACAATCGCTCAGATTAGTGACTCGTGGCACTTCCGTTTTGGCCACTTGAATGTGGATGCGTTGCGGCGGGCTTTCCGGGACCAAATGTCAGATGTTGGCAGCAGGCAGGGACATTGTAGTTCTTGCATTCGTGGTAAGCAGCACAGGGAATCTTTTCCGAAGCAGGTAGGCGGGCTTCGAAACTTTTTGGAGTTGGTATACACTGACTTGTGTGGACCTATGTAGACCCCATCCTTGGGAGGTTCACATGGGTTTATTTTCTTTCCCAGAAGGACCAAGCTTTTGCACGGTTCAAGGAGTGGCATGTGATGGTGGAGAAAGAGTCTGGATTGCAGATAAAGACTCTTCGGGCTGACAAAAGAGGAGAGTTTTCTTCCAATGCTTTTGTGCGGAACATGGCATCAAGTGGGAGTTGGCCAATACAGGTTCGCCTTTAGAGAATGGAGTGGTTGAGCGAAAGAACCGGACTATGGTGGAGATGGCGAGGACAATGTTGGAGCATCGTGATCTTCCTCGTCCACTTTGGGGAGAGGCCGTGGCTACGGCTGTCCATATCCTCAACCGATCTTCGACGACTTCAGTACCAAAGATGACTCCATTTGAGGCTTATTTTGGTCAAGATCACCTTTTATATTAGCAATAGGCTTTACAATGGCAATTAGCCAGCAAGATATGTTGAACTTGTGCAAAGGAATGGATGAGAAAGTGAATATGAGGACCAGCCTTATATAGTGAGGATGTGACTTGCCCGACTGCCTTTGGAATAGGCCGACTAGCTCACGACTCACTCTACAAGGAAAAAATACATAAAATACCGTAAAATAGGTATTGCCCAAATACAGTGAGATGCACTAATTCTAATAGGGAGAGTGAGGTAGGTGGGGTAGGTGGCCATGCTTGGGCTTTTTTCCCAATTGTGTGGGCAGCGGCCAGCCTACCATTCAAGTCCACACTAGCTCATTAGATGCCTGGGCACCCCACACAGGCCCAAAAGAGGGGCGCTTGGTTCTAATTTGAGTAGAGAGGATGCCTAACAAGCTCCGATGCTTGGTGCCCCACTTACTCATGTTCACTCATTCATTAATGACTATGCTCACTCATTCATTAATGATTGTGAACACACATTGCTAAGTCCAAAATCAAGTTTTTGGTTTGAATTCTGGCACAACCTTGGAACTCTACGAATGCCAACCACTAGCTAGGAGACAAGGGCACTTTTATTTGCCAGTTGGCGGGCATCCTCAGGAGTCAGCACTGGAGGACTTTAGGCAACATCTCATGCAACTCACAAAAAACATAGAAACATCTAGCAAATCTTCTAGATTCACGTGCAACCAAGCACAATGCAAATGAACATATACTTTGGAAATCTCCCATTCTTAATACTTGTATCTAGACATTCGATCTCATTGGGCACCATTCATTAGAAAGGGGGTTCTTGATCAAATGGTGACACCAGGCACTTTCTGACAAGAGTCTACACGTTGGAACAAATTGCCAGGGAGTAGATATGGTTGAGAAACAAATAGACCAACAGATTTGTGTCACCAGCTTGGACATTTCCTAGTATGAAAGGGGTTGGTGGACTTTAGGACGTCTAAATGTTTGGAAAGTACAAGCTTTGGGAATGGGGGATTATCGTGGAATACAGAAGATCACACTCCTAAAATCTGGGAGGGTTACTATTTTTGGACAACTCCGAATGGAAACTCCATTCGCATCATTACGTCTGTAAGCTAGGCAAATGGAGGGACTTGTTGAAGCACTCTTGACAAAATGTCTATCAGTTGGGATATTTTAAGAGGTGAAGTTATGGGAAGAACTATCTCTTAAATTGGGACATGTGGCAAGACATTGGATCAAAGTGAGACAAGTGGCCTCACACTTGTCACCTTAGCTCTCCACTTGTCATTATAGCCTTCACTTTCCATTTTTTACTCATGGGATCCCCAAATCTATAAATCTCTCTTCATTTAGAGAGGCTCTTTTGTTGCAGACTAGCCTCTATTATGATGGTTGCTTGCATTCTTGTCTACAACACTTTATGGAGAGTTCTTACACTCCTCCAATCCCCTCAATAGAAGGTTTCTCTATTTCTATAGCCTCTTGATGGCTATACCGAGCTCTACTGGCTGCTATACCAGTTGCATTAAGTGATGTACCGATTGATTTGAGGGTTGTATCTTCTGTATCAGTCCATGTGTCCATGTACTTTCTGTACCGGCTGAATGGAGGATTGTACTGGCTGAATGGAGAGCTGTATCTATTGTACCAGTCCATGTACTTGGTGTACTGGTTGAATGGAGAGCTGTATCTGCTGTACCAGCCCATGAACTTGCTGTACTGGTTGAATGAAGGGTTGTACTGGTTGATTTGAGGGCTGTATTTGTTGTACCAGCCCATGTACTTGTACCGGCTGAATGGAGAGCTGTACCAGTTGTTCCAGCCCATGTTCTTGCTTTACCGGCTGAATTTTATGGCTGCCTCGTGTTGGGCTGTGTTATGGCATTTGTATATGGATAATCCGGCATCTCTCGTGGGGAGAGTAAAGCCCTCAAAGCTCTGTAAGGATGAAAGCTAGTGGGGAGTAGCATATGCTTGATGTGACGTTGGGGATTGGGGAACGAGTAACTGCTCCTTAGAGTTGGATTCGACTTGGAGTATGGACAGATGTTAGAGAGACATGATTATGATATTTGGACTTATGGGATTGTTTTGTCTCACCCATTTATTAGGGACATGATTATGATATCTGGACTTACGGGATTGTTTTGTCTCGCCCATTTATTTTGAGACATGATTATGATATTTGGACTTTTGGGATTGTTTTCTCTTGTCCATTTATTTGCGACGTGATTTTGATATTGGTATTATGGAGACTTATTTAGTCTTGCTCATTTATTTGGGACGTGGATTCTTTCAGTCATATTGGATTTTTGAGACCGTCTCGTCTCACCCACTTGATGGCACATGATTATATCTTGAATATATGGTGTGAAGCTTAAAGTTGCGGATAACTTTTAAGAAGCTGGGGATGAGTTTGTACATTTCCTAGTATGAAAGGGGTTTGGTGGACTTTAGGACGTCTAAATATTTGGAAAGTACAAGCTTTGGGAATGGGGGATTATCTTGGAATACAAAGGATCACTCCTAAAATCTGGGAGGGTTACTATTTTTGGACAACCCCGAATGGGAATTCCGTTCGTCATTATGTTCGTAAGCTAGGTGAATGGGGGGACTTGCGGAAGCACCTTCGACAGAATGTCTACCGATTGGGATATTTTTAGAGGTGAAGTTTATGGGGGGAACCATCTCTTAAATTAGGATATGTGGCAAGACAATGGATCAAAGTGAGACAAGTGGCCTCACACTTGTCACCTCAGCTCTCCACTTGTCATTATAGCCTTTACTTTCCTTTTTTTACTCATGGGAGCCCCAAATCTATAAATTGGAGCCCTCTCTTAGAGAGGCTCTCTTGTTGCAAACTATCCTTTACTATGATGGTAGCCTCTTGATGGCTGCACCGAGCTGTAACGGCTGATTTATTTACTACACCGGTTTCATTAAGTGATGTACCGGCTGATTTTAGGGCTGTATTTGCTGTTCTAGCCCATGTACTTGTTGAACTGGCTGAATGGAGGACTGTACCAGCTGAATGGAGAGCTGTATTTAGTATACCAGTCCATGTACTTGCTGTATTGGCTGAATGGAGGGCTATATCGGTTGATTTGAGGGCTGTATCTGCTGTATCAGCCCATGTACTTGCTGTACCGACTGAATGGAGGGTTGTACCGGCTGAATGGAGGCCTGTACTTGCTATACCAGTCCATGTACTTGCTTTACCGGCTGAATTTTATGGTTGCCTCGTGTTGGGCTATGTTATGGCATTTGTATATTGATAATCTGGCACTCCTGTGAGGAGAGTAAGGCCCTCAAAACTTGTACATGATATTTTCTCCTTCAAGTAATAAAATACTCCAAGGGGGGGGAGGTCGGCCGATTTTGGCCTCTAAGTGGTGTCAGTTGTGCGCATCTCTCTTTTACAGTTTTGTGGATTAAGTGTCATATGTTTAAGGCTGTGGCCAATTTCAATGTTTAATTGCATTAATGGTCAAGTGTTTTGCGAAACCCCTGGGCCCTCCAAAAGTTACAATTCGAGCACTTCTAGGTGTGGGGAACAGTTGGCCAGGAGCACAACAGCACAATATGAGCAACATGTGCCCAACACATGCAAACATGAGCAATGCACATGCATATGAAATTGTGGAAATCCCTTTTTCTTATAACTTATATTTGTCCAGGGTTCTAGTCACACTAGGGTTACCATGGTGTGTATGTGTTCTTAGTCACACTGGTTGCACACTGCTGCCAGTCTCATTGGCCTCACATCTAGTCACACTAGTAGAGAGCAAGCACAACTAATCACATTAGCCATCTCTAGTCACACTAGAGATGCGGAATACTAGCCACGTTGGCAAAGCCACCTGCCTCTAGTCTCACTAGGGTAGATGCCACCTAAGAAGATTGGCTAGCTAAACCCACCAAACTAGGCACTAAAGTTAACCTTAGTTCTTCCATCAAAAGAAATACCCTGAGTTATTAATGCCACTTAGATAATGTGCCCCAAGTTCCCAACACATGGATACTAGATCACATAGAATTTCCAACAGACTCCTACTAGGCCAAAGATAGAGAACGGGGTTGTGACCTTGCCACAGCCAATTTTTGACAAATATGCCTCTTAAGTCATAAGGTCTTCATATCAAATACCTTATAAGAAAAACTTTTCAATAAACAGAACACATATAGGAGAAAAAATTTACAAGAAACAGAAAACATGTTTGCTTTAGCATCATTTGATTGTCTTATTGATGCTACTTTTGCTTTGTGTTCATGTTGTCCAATATTCCTTATCCTCATTGATTAGTGCAGTAATTTGTTTCTTTGGTGACAGATACTCTGTTTGCAAGGCAAATCCGATGCACCTCAGCAGTATGTATCATTACGTTGACTTCTTTTGTTAATTGGTTTTCTTCCCAGCAGTTTGTCATTTGAACTGCTTTTTCATGTGTACAGATACGTTGCTGTCATGAATGCGGTCTTTTCAGCTCAACGTTCACTGGTGAGAATTAAGATGACTCTTTTGAGAAAATTGTTCTTCCAGCTCTTCATCAAGAAGTTTTAGGTGCTCACTGCACCTTGGCTTTTGCGATGGTCGATCTTCAAGGATTAGTTGCTCATCAAAATTCATAAGATGCTCCAGGCTAAGGGTTTAGCCATTGTACAGATGATAAGGCGAAACATAGACACAAGGGATCAGGGTTCTTGACATGTACTGAATGTGCATAAGGACCTCCTAACCAGCCTGAACCTGCAGAAATCAGATATATATTAGCTGAATGGACTTTCTTGGGGAGAATGGCTAGCTCACCACCCAGCCATAACTATCCCCGGGAACTCCCCCGAGCTTGAGGCTAGACCAACACCATGTCTTACTGCTCTCCCAAGCCTTGGTGTCCTTAACTCACCGTCCAGGTGAAAGGCTTGAGGGAGACCAAGGCCCGATCTGGGTCTTGATTCCTAGGGTCTCCATTTCTTGGGAAAACCCAGTAATGGGCCTAATCATCACTTAAAAAGATCATAGGTGAGAGAGTGGGTTAACTTTGTGTTTATATCAGCTCATTAAATATTAGCTTACTAATACTCAATCAGCATGAAGTTTCTCATAATTGGGCCACTTATTAACCTTAGCCTAGCCTCATCAGCGTGTCATGTCTCTTGGGGACATAACATAAGGTTTAGCCATTGGTTCCTCTTCAAGATTGAGTTTGATATTTCTATGTATTGCCTTCTACTAAATTTTGTATTGAATCATTCATATATATAAGAATACTCCTCCCTTTCTGTCTTTACTTTTTGGTGTAGATTCCCATCGATACGTGTATGGTGGGCACCGATCATTCTGCATTTTTGCAACAGGTAATTTACTTCCATGCAAGGTACTCGACGTTGATTAAAGAATATACAAGAAACATCTTACTTGCTTTGTGGTGCGACATGTAGGCGGCACATATAACAGGTGGCATATACATGAAGCCGTCTTTGCCTGAAGGCATGTTTCAATATCTTACGGTGAGTGACCGACTATATCACAATCAACTCAAAAGTTTTTTTTTTTTTTTCCTTCCAAAGTTCCTTCTATTAGTTATAAAGAAAACCAGCCGTATGGCTGAACGCAATGCTGCTAAAAGCAATCCAAATATACATTTGAGATAAGGAAGGGGGTCCTCGCCTGGCCGCTCTATCCGAGGGAGGTACAACTACAGGCAGAGGTAAAAGCCACTTTGGGGTATAGTCACCAGAAATGGGAAACGGGGACGAGACTGGCACCCCCTAGAAATGTGAACCAGTAGATGTATAGGAAACGAAAACGGCCAGGAGACGGCATGCAGACTAGGTTGGTTAAATTATTCAACGAAAACGAATAATTTCAAACCTAGCAAGACTTAATTAAATTAGCATAAACGAGCACACATTTAGAGTAAAAAAAGAAAGGAGACCTCATGCGCAAGTTGATTGCTTGTTAACTTTAGGGTACTTTTTTAATTGCACTTTTGTGTCACTTTTTTAATTGAACTTCTAATTAAAAAACGTTTTTTAAACATAAAAAAAAGGTTTTTTAAAACGTTTTTAAAAAAACGTGTTACATTTTCTAAAAAACGTTTGTGTTACGTTTTTTAAACACACACGTTTTTTAAAGGCGCTTGTGTTACGTTTTTAAAAACGTTTTTTAAACACAAACTTTTTTTAAAAAAATGTTTATGTTACATTAGAAAAAAAAGTTTAAAAAAAGCGTGTTACGTTTTTAAAAAACATTCCCATACGTTATATAAAAACACATGCGGTTTCCATACGTTATTTAACTTTTATCAAAAACGTACAACATGAACTTTAAATCAAAAACACCGAAATAGTCCGTTTCCATACGAT
The DNA here is from genome assembly GCF_041138505.1 of Cibotium barometz. Lineage (NCBI taxonomy): Eukaryota > Viridiplantae > Streptophyta > Polypodiopsida > Cyatheales > Cibotiaceae > Cibotium > Cibotium barometz. The sequence goes on from NC_141047.1 coordinate 47,119,600, forward strand.
GACATGGAGTTTCAAGCCATTTCAGCACGTTTTTGACTAATCCTACCTTAGAAACGACCTTTCAACGATTCAGTCCGCCGATTCCCCCGATTCCTGTGACTATGCTTTGGGGGCGTGTAGTGCCAAGTAGCTCTGCTATTCTCCCTGGATAGGAAGCGTCTGGGGGTCCAGGCACGGAAGAAAGCCTCACGCTGTTGCTGCATGCGCTCTGAATCACCAGTCAAGCGCTCAAAACGGCCGTGGAGGGTGTGTATGAGGTCAACCTAAATGGAATGGATGATCTCCGTTCGGGGGTAACTAAGCCGTCGATGGCCTCCCTACATTTGGCTCGCTAGATGTCACAAGCTGCAATGCTACTGTCGCCCACTTCCACCCCTTGCGGCCCACCGTATGGACTCACTGAGGGGGGCAGGGAAGGTCATTGTCAATCTGCTCTTGGATATTGTCAGGAGACCGCTTGGTCCGACTCGGATCATAATGGAGGCTCCTCTTTGGGGTGCCAAATGGTCGTGCTGTGTCGGCTCCGGGAGTCCACAATAACTCTGCCACGCGTCCAGAGTCTGAGTTGGCGCCCCGTAGAGGCGGCCCCAAGAGGTGAGATTGTGTGTTGATCACGTGTCTTGAGGGGAGGCAGAAATAAGGCTTCCATGCCATGGGCTCTCTCTCTCTCTCTCTCTCTCTCTCTCTCTTCTCTTGGCAAGTGGGGGGAAACTGAATGAGGCCAGGACCGAGAAGCTGCCAGATGTGAAAGAGGCTCCCTACAAACCAGAAGAACTAGGTTGGCTACCAGCACTCGCCTTGCAAGTGATAACTGGGCAGAGCTCTACTATAAAAGTTTCCTCTGAATGCTTGGAAAGAGTGGGTCTAAAGGAAGAGACGCTTCTCCTCCGGTTGGCCGCTCTGTGAGGAGAAAGCTATCTCATATAGGGGGGAGGGGGGGGGGGGGGACAACCACACAGGTGGTCTGTAATGCCATATAGGGTCACCGCCTCTATTATAACATGCGGAAGCTTTGGGGGAGATTGGTAACTTCAATGCTCAGAAATCTGCACACTTTTCGCGAAGGAATTAATGCACAAAACTGAATGAAGATGTGCAGAAAATAGAGAGAGAGAGGGAGAGAGGAGAGGACACAGTATTGGGTCCCGAATACCCTTTGTAGGGCCCCCACCACGAATGGTGTATTTGCTTTATTAGAATGATGTAAATCCGAAAGAAAATACAGGAAAACTATACCCGCTCGCTGAAGCTTTCGCTCCCCCCCCCCCCCCCTTGTGCTGCCGCCTGCACGCACACCCCCCCCTCCCCGCCCTCGCGACTGCCCCCCCCCCCCCCCCCCCCGCCCTCTTGGTCTTCTCGCGCCCCCCCGCCCCTGCTCTTTCGCGCATGCAGCCCCCCGCTCCGTCTCCTTTGCGCCCCCCTGTTTTCCCCTTCCTCAGCGTCCCACCTCCTCCGCCTGCCTCCACCCTCTCCCCCCCACCCCTTCTCGCGTTTCCTCCCCCCCCCCCCCCCCCCCCCCCTTTCGCCGCCTTACGCCCCTCCCCCTCTTTTTGTGGTTTTTTTCTGCTCCCCTCTTTTTCTCTGTCTTTTGCCTTTCCGCCTCCGCCTTTTGTGCAGCTCAGTTCTTGCAAAACTCTCCGCATTCGCTTCGCCTTCGACTTAGCTTCAGACACTGATGGAGGCTCCTCCCGCCCCACCTCAGAGGGACTCTTCCGCAGCCCCCCAAGCTCATGAACCCCAAGGGTACCCCGCAAGGCCACCCACTAGTCACACAAGGTGGGAATCTCCAACAGCCCCACTCCCCCAGGCAACATACATTTCCATTGCTCTACAACAAAAACAAAGATAGAATGACATCCCTATCCCCCTTTAAGATGAGTCAATGGCTTGCCTGCCTTGTTGAGACATGCTACGTGCGCTGTCCTCGCCCGCCCCTGAGGATACCCCCATCAGGTTTTCTCTTTCGCCAGAAGAGGAAGCGAGCCTCGCCCGCAGAGGTGGAACGCCTCCAGGCACATTCCGCCATCTGCCGTATAGTCGGCACTTCCCCCAGCAAAGGGGAGATCCGGGATCTTCTCCAGGCCCGCCTTCTTGCAGATGTGGGCAAGATCCTGGATGTTCAGTTACTGGGCCGTGGACACTATCAGATTGAGTTCGAGACAGCCTAGAGCGTGACCCAGGTCCTAGCCATGAGTCCCCTTGACATCAGGGGCGCTCGGGCATTCTTCAGACCTTGGCAGCATGGCTTCGACCCAGCAGCGGCCGAGCAAGGAGAGTGCCTTTTTCATGTCACAGTTTGCTTCCGTGGACTCCGCCGCGAGTACCTCCCGCTCCTTTCTAGGCTAGGAGCATTGGTGGGTTCGGTGCTTGAGACTGGCCCCACAGTAGCTTCAGTGGTGGCTAGAGCAGCTGGTCTACCTTCGGTCAGAGTTTTGGTTCCTGACATCTCCTCCCTTCCGAAGGTCATTCAGCTACCTAGGATAGGGGGGGGATGGATTGATCAGAGAGTGGAGTTTTCGGGGCTCCCGAACCAGTGTTTTATATGCAGGTAGGTCGGCCACATGGCCAAGGCCTGCCCTCGCAGGAGACCCCGACCTTCACCGCAGCAGCAGGCCCTCGATGGCCCGCCCCAGATGCAGCTCGGCAGGCAGCTTTCGGGACACCTGCTCAGCCCCCAGAGACCTCGGAGTGGCAGCCTGGACAGGGGCGCCGTAGAGGGAGACAGCCACAGCAGCACGCCCAGAGACCGATGCTGCAGCAGCCACAGTCTCAGCACTGGGTTCCAGTGAGGAACAGCTTTGCTTCCCTCCAGGAGGAGACCCTAGAGCAGACAGAGGATTAGGAGATGCCAACACCCCCTCCTTCGCCTCCACCCCCCCCCCCCCCCCCCCCGGTCCCCCCCTCCTGCCCCGCTTCCACCTTCGCCTCCTCCCGTTCCCGCTCCCGTTTTGTTAGCGGCTCCTTCTCCAACCCCCTCTCCACCCCCTCCTCCCCCTCCGCTCGCCTCAGCTCCCTGGGAGGCCTTGGCAGTACCTTGGCGCTCACCTGCAGTCCGGCGAGCACTGAGCACCAACCTTGCTCGAGCACCGCAGAGGAGACTTACCATGCCGATTCCGGCTTCACGGATATCCTCTATCCGCAGTCGGCCGAGTAGTCTCGACACTAGACAACGCTCGGAGGCTTTTGACTACTCCGTCACACGACTTTTTGGAGCAGAGGGTCCCCATGAGCTAGCACCCATTAGAGTTCATGTAGTGATACCTCCGGCCCGAGGGGAGGAAGCACTTGATTCAACGGTGGCCTTCTCCTTCCCTCTAAGTGGCCCTAGCGACCGGGAGTGGACTCTGGATCTCGCTCTTAGCATTTTGAAGACTCAGGCAGTTGAGTTTTTGAGTTTTCTCACCATGTGAGCGATCTGGAGGTGACAGACGTGATAGGCCGACTCTGGGAGTTGGCTTATTTCTTTGATTCCGGGAGTGTGGATGCCTCCGGGATTCGACATTTGGTGGTTCGCATAGTGGCAGACCTAGCACGTGACCTTGGTTATGTATGCATACACGAGGTTGCTCTCTCTGAGCGGGAGGCAGTCGCCATGGGACACAGCCACTGGCGCCTGATCCGAGGTTCTTGCAGCACATCGGGTGGGCAGATTCGTAGCCGCTCGGATGGGGACTATTCTCCATCCAAGCCGCTTGCGAAGGCCCGCCGTACGGCTGAGACAGCCTCCACCTCAGCAAGTCATCCATGAGGATCATCTCATGGAATGTACAGGGCCTTGGCGGCGCACACTATGTACGTTATCGTGGTTGCTTGAGGCAGGAGCTTCAGAGATGCCTGGTTGGGGGCAATATTGATATTCTGATGATGCAGGAGCACCATTTGAGTGAGAGCAGGATCCGGAGATACGATTTGGTGATGCCTGGTAGAAGGGACACATTTTGGTCTGCAGGGTTTGGCCCCTTGGGTGGGCAGGGAGGAGTATGTACGGTCATTGCGGATGTATGGCGGCAGGCCATTGTGGATCGCGGGGTCATTGTGCCTGGTAGAGCACAGTATGTTATTCTGAGGATGCATGATGAGCTCTTTGGCGTGCTCAATGTCTATGCGCCCAACCATGCTAGTGCCAGAGTAGAGTTCTGGACCCTTGTTACGGATGCATTGCCCAAGGCGCACACTGGTGTGTCGGGGGAGACTTCAACATGCTTGAGGACCCAGTCGATAGGGTGGGAGGCAGTCACGTTACAGTGCACGGCACGGAGCTTGCAGCTTTCAGCGGAGCCAGCCACGGAGGCACGTGATGCTTGCAGACAGACTGTGTGGGCCCACGTGCAGAGGAGGGTCACAGATCGTATGCGCACAGTTGTGGGTGAGCCTCTTTCAGAGGTTGAACTTGCTGAGGCTTTGAGGGTCCTTCCGTGCCATAGTTGCCCTGGGGAGGACAGATTGACGCCTGCCTTTTCTATGCGCTATTGGGACCTTTTGGGGCCAGGCCTCCGCAGGGGCTTTCAGTATGTTTTGGACACTGGGGTGATGCCACAGAGCTTTTCAGAGGGCTTGATCTTTCTTATCCCCAAGGGGGAGGGAGTGTCGGATGATATTCGGCATTGGAGACCTATTACGATCCTCAATACTGTCTACAAGGTCTTAGCAAAGGCCTTGAGTTTGAGGATCCAGCCCTTCCTTGGGGAGTTGATTCATGCTACCCAGACAGGATTCGTCAAGGAGCGCAGTATCCTTGACAACATTTTCACCTTCTGGGAGGCGACGGCCTGAGCTAGATTTCTCGGTGAGGACCTGGTCGTGATGCTTCTCGATTTTGAGAAGGCATACGATAGAGTCGACTGGGGCTTCTTAGAGGGCGCTATGCTTCGCCTGGGCTTTGAGCCAGTTTGGATCCGAGGAGTGGCGGCTCTATATTCCACAGCTCGTAACCAGGTGCTGATGGCAGGAGGACGGGGGCTGAGTTTTGAGTTGACTAGATCAGTCCGTCAGGGGTGTCCTCTCGCCCCGTTTCTTTTTCTCTTCTTTGCTGAGGCTATGAGCATGTATCTGACGGCAGAGGAGGTTGGTTTGAGAGGACTCCAGCTCCCAGTCCGGGTGAGGACCTGCTCGATGCTGAGTTTGCTGATGACACGGGATTGTTTTTGCATGGCCAGGAGGCTAATCCTCAGAGGGCAGAGCACTCGTTACAGGTTTTTGGTGCAGCTTCGGGAGCACTGATCAATTGGCGCAAGACAGTGGCCTTTTGGATCAGTAGCGCTCCCACTCCGGCATGGAGCCCAGACGCGGATTTTAGATGGATTCCTCCTGGCACAGCAGTGCGGTATTTGGGATGCCAGATTGGACTAGATTTGTCACCTGAGCAGCAGATTGCCCTGCTTCTTCTGAGCATTCGGAAGAAGCTTTTGTATTGGAGTACAGCTCGGCTATCCTTGGCTAGGAGGGTGGTGGTGACAAATCAGGTGCTTTTAGCGACCATGTGGTACATCACGTATTGCTGGATCTTCTCGAGCTCTTGCATCAGCCAGGTATAGAGGCTGATCAGGAACTTTCTTTGGTCTGGGCGGGACGGTCAGCCAGCCCGGGCTAAGGTTGCTTGGGTTGTTATTACTCTTTCGCTGGCCCAGGAGGGCTTGGGCATTATAGATCCAGTTGATCAGAGTAGAGCCTTATTGGGGAAGCTTATTGTTCGGGGGCTGCTTCCAGGCGTTGAGCCTTGGAAGGAGTCAGCGACTGCAGGCTAGGGCTCCCCCAGCAGGGGGCACTTGGGCACCAGAGATACGATGGATCTTCATAGAGATGAGAAGGACATGCCTCAGTAGAGGGTGGGAGGACAGATTTGCCTTGAGCATCCTGCGAGCTTGGGAGTTGCTGAGACCAGGGCTTTCTCAGAGACCTACTTGTGATGACGAGTGGGCCAGACAGCCGCTCATCTGGAGCCTAGCAGTACGCACAGAACAGGGTCATATGCTGGGATCTCGGCCTCGTCTAGCCTGGGGACCATTGGCGGCAGGCCCAGCACGCAGTTTTGGAGACTTGCAGGCCTTCTGCAGTCTCCCAGAGGAGATCCAGGTGGAGAGGCTGAGTCACTTCAGAGGGGGGCTAATTATGAGGGATGACATTCAAGAAGCACTCACTGAGGAGTGGTTCACGCCTCTCGAGCCAGCGGCCCCACGGTGGATTGGAGCCTTTACAGAGTTGGAGATCCTGATTGTTGTCAGAGCTTGCACTGAGGATGGTAGATGCCTCTACTATGAGATCCAGGATGAGGGCAGACTTCAGAGAGTGGAGGCGGAGTCACCTTTGGTTGCAGAGTGCATCTTTCAGAGGATACGGGTAGTGGCCGCCGCTTCCCGGATGTGGCATATTGATCCAGACCCTGCAGATGTGGACTCTGATTGGCGCATTTGGGCATATGCTGCGCGCCCCTTGGCCCGGCTCCAGTGGGACCCTGGCGAGTACGAGTGGCATGATCCTTATGCATCCCCCGAGGCCACAGAGATCACCTTTTTCCAGTACACTGTTCGGTTGGGGAGACATATTTTGACTGCGAGGAGGATCGTCTCTCCAGCTGCATCGGAGCATTGGCGGCTACAAGGGAGTTCCTGGAGGATTTTTGGACCAGGCTCTGGGCTAGTCGACAGGCACGCAGGATCTCAACTTTCCAGTGGCTGGTTGTCCACATGGGCTCTGCAGTCGGCACCTGGCTTGTCTACAGTGGTCTTCCGGCGGCCTGCGTTCGATGCGGCCACCCTTTGGAGACACAGAGACATTGCCTATGGGACTGTCCACAGGCGCAGCAGATTTGGTTGCGGATGCTGCGCATTTTGGCCCCCCTCTCTCCATAGGGCATGTATACGTGGGGTGCCGCTGCTTGGTTGACTTGTCAGGGTCGGCTCTGGGATACGAGACGGAGCAGGACAGCCAGGCCATCAGATTCATTAGGGGCCAGCCTCGCCTTGTTTCACCGGATTTCTCGACCGACGGCTGGACAGAGGAGAGGGATCTACGATGGGAGCTTCTCAGCAGCCTCACCATCTGGTTCACCTGGAGAGCCCGGTGTTTCAGGGCCTTTGAGGGGAGACTGGAGCCACCAGCAGAGACTGTTCGGGGGATTTGGCAGGAGTTGATCCACACCCTGCGAGGACAGTATGACCGCATCCGAGGCGACTCGGATGAGGCGATCTTGCGGCACCAGGCCTTTCACACCACTTGGCGCAGCGGCCCCTTCTATACCCTACACGTGGGTACCCCCGGCTGGCACTACAGGCCACCTGTTTGGCTTTTTCCCCCTCCTATTGTATGATATAGCCTCTCAGTTCTTTGTACTGATATTTGTACTTTTTTGCACCTAGGGAGAGTCTCCCTAGGTGCCTTGATTGGCTCTCTGCTCTGCCTTCTTATGAGCAGGAGAGGGTTTTTGTAGCCCAACGGGCGTTTTTTTATATAACTAATGAAAGGATCTTTTCTCGGGGGAAAAAAAAAATACAGGAAAACTGGCTGAGATTACTCTGCCCTTGACCTGCAGTCCTTCACTCCTTTGCTTTAGTGAGTCCTTGGCTGTCCTGGCCCCCTTGTTTGCCTTAGCTCTTGGTGAAATATGAGATAACACAATGGATTTGTGGCTCACGTATTTATACTCCTCAAAGAAAGCAGTCGGCCAGCTTATTATCCAGTTGGCTCTCTTTTTTTCTGCCCACGACTGGAAAAACAGCATTAAATGCTGAATAAAATCCTCCTCATAATCTCCAGCCTTGGTGGCCCAAGCGACAGTGCCCCAAGTGATGATCCGGGTCGATTGCCTGTCCACAGCAAAGATGCGGAGAGTCCGTTGCTAAATTTGCTGAGCCTTCAGGTAATCCCAAAGGCAATGTCGCTGAGACTCTTGGGGGTAGTTGCACCGTGGGCAAGTTGCTGACCGACCTCCAACGGCCAGCCAAGTATCAATCGCCAATTTCTTATGTGCCATGAGTCAAAGAAAGGGAGTGATCTTTCTGGGCCGAAAGCTGTCCCAAAGCCTCTTCCAGAAATCTGAAAGGAAGTGTTGTGATAGGCCCTGAGACTGCCAGTGTGCTGCTGCCGCCCTGGTGTGCCATCTATCTCAGGCATCTAGATCCTGCAGCCGAGCCGTGCTGTATATGCAAAGAAGGGGGCATCCAGAGTCTCCTCCCGATCTGTGGGATCATGCCAAGTCCACTCTCCTGGGTCCCATTGTAGCCGTGTGAGAGGTCGGCACTCCCAAATCCATAGCTGCCATAGTCTCTCCTTGGCCACCTTGGCCGATGTTGGATCTATGTGCCGTTCTTGTGCGCGAAAACCAAATACCCTCACCCTCTACAAGGTGCAGTCTCTAAAATCCTCCAAGGGGAGCTCTGATCTCTCTAGTTTGCCATGGGATCCAATAGAAAAAGTGAGCAGACCACTGTCCTCATATGCTCCATGGACTGCCACGAGGATATCGTGTCTGGTAAACACGCCTAGCCACACTGGGGGGGTCGGGCCTGGAATAGGAGTCAGCCACTCTTGAGGAATAGCTGAGTCAATATTGATGCTGAGCCTGTCTCTACCCTGGATCCTTGTCAGGCCTCTCTCTTGCTCCTCTTGAGGTAACTGTCTCTGTGCAATCCAATCTCCGAGAGACCTGGCTGGTCCTGTGCTCAAGGCACCCCAAGATACATGCGGTCGAGCCCCTAGCATGTGGCCACTGGGTAAACGGATCAGGGGGTTCCAGACCAAAGGCTGTCTTAGCTGCTCCTCTAAGGCACTTGGAACAATTTGTCTGAGGGTTGGCTTGAGATGATCCCAAGCACAAAGTAAACTGGCTGCGAATCTGTCCTCAAAAGCTAGGCTAAAACCATGGGCTCGCATCTCTATGAAGATCCATCTAGTACTCTACAGCCACGGGCCCCCAAGGCTCGGAGTGCGGGCTGAAATGCTGATTGATGAGCTGAGTTGGGGATAGACTAACAGACGGGCACCTAAGTATGGACGAGCGGACGCCCAAGTGTGGACGCCCGGTGACCGGCCAAGAGCCTATAAAAGCGGGGCCAAGGTTAAGTCATTAGTTCATAGAGTCTCGCATGTCTTTGTGAGAGCTCTATGGTCAGGAGCCTGGATCTAGTGCAGACGTGCACCTGCTCTATGCAGCCGAGGCCGGCAGCAGTCTCGAGGCCCGCAAGGGTAGCTCCGTGGCGGTATGGGACGTCACAAGGTAGAGATCAGCACATCCAACTAGTTAGCTCAGCTCATGGCTCGGTGGGGACAACCAAGACTGGTGGACTTGGCCACGGTTGTCAAGGTTGGGAGGTGAGTCAGGCCTGCACCCCCTTCACGTTTGCTTGGTTTTGTTTGCAAGTTTCGAGTCTTGTACCAAGAGCGTTCTACGAGGTGATCCTATGGGGATTTGACAATGGCGAACCAGGTACTGCTTGCCACCATGTGGTACATCACTTCGTGCTGAACCTTTTCTCGGACATGTATTGGCCAGGTATAATCCGCAACTTCTTGTGGGCCAGAAGTGATGGAAGGCCAACCAGGGAAGGTGGCATGGAGAGTGGTCATTCAACCACGTAGCAGAGGTGGGCTTTGACTCATCGATCCCGCTATGCAGAGCCGTGCCCTGCTGGGCAAGCGGGTTATCAGAGGACTCCTACCCGGTGGTGAGCCTTGGAATGATTTTCTCTTGGTAGCTCCAAGCTTCCCCAAACCTCGAAGCTAGTCTTGTGTGCGTGTAGCACACGGTAGATACACACTGTGCATATGACATACTCCCCTTCCTCTTAGAGCTCACTCCTGAGCTCACTTAAAAGCCAGGGTAATCCCTCTGAAGGGTAGTCAATGTCTCCCATGTAGCGTCCTCTTCAACACGATCCTTCCACTTGATCTTGTATTTCATGATAAGTGTATTACGCAATCGTCTTTCACGAAATCCAAGAATCTTTTCAGGTCGTGTGGAACAAATATCATGTTCTTGACATCTATGATTTCTTGAGGAGTAACTAATTGGTCTGTTCCACCCAGTACTTTCTTAAGTCTATTGACATGAAATACAGGATGAACTTTCACATGAGAAGGCAAATCCAATTCATATGCGACTGAACCAATCCGTCGTGTAATACGAAATGGTCCACAGTATATGGGGGATAATTTCAGAGATTGATCTGTCCGCAAAGTCTCGGAATCTTTGGGAACTCGCAAATACACCATCGTTCCTTCAGAGAACTCTCTGGGTGAACGATATCTATTAGAATAAAATCTATCTCTGTCTTGAGCACTTCTAAAAGATTCTTTCGCAACTTGTAACATTTCTTGCATATCTTGCAAAAAATTACGTGCTGCATCATGCTGAAGTCCTGAAAATCCCACTGTAACAGGTGATCGTCCTGTAAGCAGTAACCCGTACAGTCTAAACAATTTCTCGATAAACTACCTTGCTAATTGCGTAGCTGTAATGGTCTTTCGTGTCGGTAAAAATCTAGCCATTTTTGTCAAGCGATCCACCACAACCCAAATAGAATCGTGGCCTTGACGTGTTCTTGGCAATCCAGTAATAAAATCCATGGAAATACTTTCCCATTTATTACCTGGGATTTGCAAACGATGCAACAGTCCAGCCTGTCTAAAGCGTTAAACTTTATTTGCTTGACAAACTTGACACTTGAGGACATAATCTTCTACATACTCTTTCATCTTTGGCCAATAAAAAGTGTGTTTCACTAACGATAATGTCCTGTGTACCCCAGGGTGTCCAGCAAAAGGGGCGTCATGACACTCCTTAAGAATCTTGGACCTAATGTCTGGGATCTGTGGAACACAAATTTTGTCTTTACGGAATAGTAAAGCATTTCGAATCATCCACTGACCTCTTGCAGCCTGAATGGTAGGCTGCTCAGTCATTGAGTCTTGGTCAATCAATGAGCTCCCGTCCTGATCTTCCGCCAAAATGGACCAAAATAACTATCAGTCCTGCAAAGCCCTCTCAATGACTGAAATAAGTTAGTAGAAATCTATTCATCTCTCTAATTCGACTAAGCGCATTTGCGACACTATTCATGGACCCTTTTCGATAACGAATCTCAAAATCAAAATCTTGCATTAACTTAGCCCATCGAGCTTTCCTTCCTCTCAAATCATCTGCATCACACACATACTTGATTGATTGATGATCAATCAATACCACAAACTTGGAGCCATATAAATAATGTCTCCAAACCTTGAGAGCGTGAATGACAGTATAAAGCTCCTTCTCAAGGGTTGGCCAACGAGATTGAGTGTCGTCCAGCTTTTTACTCTTGAAAGCAACAGGTCTACCATCTTGAAATAGAGCAGTACCGATTGCATAGTCACTGGCATCAGTTTCAAGAACATAAGGCCGACTAGGATCGGGTAATGCTAAGATAGGTGCTTCCTTGACTTTATCTTTCAAAAGTCTGAAGGCCATATCTAGATCGTTATTCCAATTGATAGGTTGATTCGACTTACGTCCACGACCTTTCAACAAGTCGGTCATCGGTAGAGTGAGCTGAGAGTACTCCCGCACAGATTTCTAAAGAAAAACAACAAAATCGAGAAAAGAACGAAGTTGTTTCACTGTCTGCGGTATAGGCCAAGAAAGAACCTTCTGAACTCGGTCATAGTCAATGCTCAACCCGTTTGTAGTGATCTTGTGTCCCAAGTAAATGATGTCTGTCATGAAAAACTCACATTTACTTAATTTAGCATATAGTCGATTTTGTCTTAAAATAGTTAAGACAATTGTGAGGTGTCTAACGTGATTCTCAAGAGTACGACTATATATCAAAATATCATCTAGGAACACAACCACAAATTTTCCCAAATGTTCACAAAAAAAGATCTTTCATCATTTACTGGAAAGTGGTTGGAGCATTGGTTAACCCAAAAGGTAATACAAGAAACTCGTAATGGCCATACCTAGTCCGAAAGGCGGTTCTTTCGACATGCCTTTCATGAATACGTATTTGGTGATAGCCGGTACGTAAATCTATCTTTGTGAAATCCTTTGCTGCGACTAACCGGTCAATCAGGTCATCCGATCTAGGGAGAGGATAACGGTTCTTAATTGCCAGCTTGTTCAATCTCTTGTAATCTATACACATTCTCCAGGTGTTTTTCTTCTTTCTCCTAAGCAACACAAGTGCACCCCAAGGTGATTTACCAGGACGGATCTGGCCCATCCTCAAACAATCTTCGAGTTGTTTTGCCAACTCATCTTTCTCAGCTTGGCTCATCCTGTAAGGTGGAATACTAACAGGGTGAGTACCAGGGACCAGGTCAATACGGATGATCCACTGCCCTTTCAGGTGGTAAGCCTGATGGTAGTTCCTTTAGGAAATACATCTTGAAACAAATCAAGTATCTTCTTTAATTCGTTGCTTTCAAACACACTTAATTCATTAACATCCATAGTAGGTATGAGAAATGAAGAAAGTGGAATCAAGATACAATGGAAAGTAGTATACAAAGAAGAATCCATTATATTTCCCAAATCAACTGTATGTACAAGAGATCCCTGAGAGGAATGCATACAATCACCTAAGATACTATACTGGGTGTTCCTAAGCTCAAAAGAAAAAGTATGACTAGACCAATCTATCTGGACTTGAAGAGTCTTAAACCACTCAATCCCTAATAACAAGTCTACATGCTCTAGATGCATAATATAGCACTCCAGAGTATCTTCGTAGTCCTGAATCCGGATCGGTAGCTTCTCCACCTTTCGATCCCCATATCTGTCGGCAGGTAGACATACCTCATAGGTATGATCGCTAGGTGTGTTGTCAAGACCCAATTTCTGCATAAGTTTGTAATCAACAAAATTGTGTGAGCTGCCAGGGTCTAGAAAAATGTGGATTCTATGGTCATTTACTTCCCCATCAACTCGGAGAAGATCATGCAAGCCAAAAACTTTAGAGTTGAACAGATAATCAGAACATGAACTAGGGCGAGAAAGTACAGTAACTGACGTACATGTCAAAGACAACTGGTTAGCTGCCTTTGGTGGCTTGGATCCTGTGTTGGTCTTTGCACCCTTCTAGCTCAGGCACTCGTTATGCATATGTCCTTTTTCTTCGAAGATGAAGCAACGTCCCTCTTTCTTGAGCTTGAAAGCCTTAAGGAGACGTTTTTTCTTCGTTGGGATCGAAGTTGAATTCTTCGAAGGTTGGTCCGAAGACTTTTCTTCTGTCGTGCTAGCCATCGGTGCGGAGAACTTCCTTTTGTGCTTGTTACCCTGCCCGGTAACGGGTTTAGACTTGGAAGAGACCATTGTATCATCATAGATACGAGCGGAATGAATGGCCTCGTCCAAAGTTTTGCATTTGTTGTTTTTAACCTGTAAATGGTAGGAGTCGGGTAAATCGGCTACGAAGAAATCCAAAAGAGTAGTAGAATCCATCTTCGTAGCTTTCATCTGCAAGTCTCTAAATTTCTGGAGATAGACCTCATAAGTGAGGTTCTGCGAGATCATGGTCAAAGTAGTAAACTGGGCAACAATATCATAGTCATCCTCCTTTTTGAGGAATTCTTTCATGAAGACTTCTTCAAACTGTGCCCAAGTCGTTGGTTTAGGGTTGAGTTCTTTCCACCAAAGCAAAGCTTTGCTTGAGAGGAAACCTGTTGCTAACTAGATCTTTTTGCCATCGTCATATGGATGAAATTGAAAATGGACTTGCCACTTACGTAGCCACGTGCCCACTATCTCCTTGGTACGCTGCTTTTGCTCGTCCCCAAACTGTCTCAGAGTAATATTGGGACCTAAAGCAGATGCCAAAGTATCCATACCCGAAAGAGTAGATAGGATAGTGGTCAACAAAGAGATGGAGTTCTGTAAAGCCTGCATCTGCGCGGCGACTTGTGCTTGACATTCCGAGGAAGAAGCTTCGAGAGCAACTTTAAACTCTTGGAAATCTGATTTTGAAACAAAATCGTCGAAAAGATCGCAATCGGTGGCTTCTGTAGCCGGCAGGTCTTCACGTTCGGGAATGGGCTCCAACTCGGATTCTTGGGTCGACATCTTGAAGAGGGCAAGATGAGAGAAAAGTTTGATCTTGCACAAAGAAGAGTGCTAGAGAGCTTGAGAGCTTGAGAGACGTGTGGCAAGAAGCCTCCTTAAGGGGAATTTATAGGCTTCTCCAAAAGCTTACTTAGCTTTTGCTTTTGTGTTTTAAATTTAAAAATAAATAAATATATATATATATATTCTAAAAAAACACACCATAAAAGAAAAGCATGGGTTTTTTTAAAACCCTTTTCTAAGATTTAAAAAAAAAACGAAAGCAAGGTAATCCGTAGCGTGGGTTAAAAAAAACAAAAACAAAAGCTAAAAAAAACTTACCCGGTGCTTGCTTTTCGTGTTTTTTCTACCACCCGCCTGCTGTCTGCAACTTGCCCGCCTGTAAGTAGTGCCGCCTGTCTGTCACCCGTCGGCTTGGTGTACCACCTGTGCACGTGCTTGCCTGTCTGCGCTTGGCTATAATCCGCCTGCCTGCACATACTAGCCCGTGTGCAAGGCCCGCCTGCCTACGTGCGCTAGGCCACTTGCCTGCTCGCCTGTGTGTACCAGCCTGCCAACGTGCACCACTTGTCCGCGCGTGTGTACTACGCGCCTGACTGGTGCAACGTTCTTGCTGTTGGCCTCTTCACACATGTGGGTTGCGCAACCTTCAGGCGTCACATAGCTACAGCCACGCCTTCGCTACTTCTCTCTCTCTCTCTCTCTTACAAAAATACAGCCGACATGCTGTTACTTCAAAACATTATGTTGAAGTTGAGCTGATTTGTACAAAGTCTTTGATCCTCATCAGTTCCTTGTCCGTACGGACGATCAGTACCCTTTTGCATTTGTCCTATCACCGTACGACACTTCAGTACTCTTCCCACACTTAGTAGCTTCTAAAAGCGTTTGACACTCAGTACCTTATTGGTAAGGATCAATAGTGTGTCTAGCATAATTAAGTAGTATTGATTGAATTTTTTGTATGTAGCTCATGGATGTATTGATGCTTGTTAATGTAGATCACATGTTTCACAAAAGAAATACTTTTGATGGAGTCTCAAAACATATAGGCATAACACCAAGAGTCACTTGTTCCACAGAATAAAAATCTATTGATTGAGTTTGAAAACATGTGGACATAACACCAATAAGTTACAAACTACTATTCATGTTTACTTGTCCATTTATGGTTTCTAAATATCTTCGAATCCCTCCATTGTCTACGTCTCTCTGCTGCCATTGAATTGTCCAAAGTTTGTCTTCGTCTTTGCTTTTGGGCTAGAATAAAAGCAAGCTTGACTTTGGAACTAGCAACTTTTCTTTTAGCATCCATCATGGGTTCTTACGATGCAAAGAAACATACTGAATCTGAAAAACAGCAGCATACTCAGAAAAACAGCAGTCTTTTCGAATTCGTACCTTTTCTTTGACCTCTTTCTCTCTACCTACCGACTTGCTCGTTCTTGAGGCTTGCTGTGATACCACTGTCAAATCTCCATAGGATCACCTTGTAGAATGCTCCTGGTACAAGACTCGAAACCTGCAAACAAAACCAAGCAAACATGAAGGGGGTACAGGCATGACTCACCTTCCAACCTTGACAGCCGTGGGCAAGCCCATTAGTCTTGGCTGTCCCCACCGAGCCACGAGCTGAGCTAACTAACATGCCAACCAATCTCTACCTCGTGATGTCCCATACCGCCACGGAGCTACCCTTGTGGGCCTCGAGACGGTTGTCAGGAAAAGTCCAGTCCCGCCCATATCTGCTTGATCCGGCTGCAGATCTCGCGGTCCTGAATGAGGTTGTCTTGTATCCTGGAGCTCGCATGCTTGTCATATCTCCATGGGTCCTCTAGGGACAAAATAACTGGGGCATGATTTGAAAAAGTAGTGCCTGCCAAGATACCAACCATGCTCCCCCACGGTTGCAAGCCCACTCATTGACGTAAAACCTATCCAGCTGAGAGAGGTTGGGGCTAGTGCTCCTCCTATCCGACCGAGAGAAGCTAAGACTCCCAGGGCTATGCCCAAACTCTAGGAGATGCCAAGGGTCCTGTCCCCTAAGAATCAGTATTATCTCCTCCTAGGTAGAGTACTCCGCTCGTGAGAATGTGGCCGTGCCACCTCCAACTCTGTCCTCTACTGTCTCTATCATATTGAAGTCACCGCCCATGCACCAAAAATCAGCCTGGGGCAAGGCCTGTCAGACAGTGCTCCAAAAGAGAGCTCTTCTACCTGCAGAAAATTCGGGGCATAAATGTTGAGGAAGCCAACGCTATCCTCACCAATTAAAATGGTAACCCACTGTGCATGTCTTGGAACTATGACTCGTGATCCTGTCATCGATGGCACAGCAAAAGCTACTCACTGACAGAAAGACACTCCTCCTTGCGTCCCTGAAGGGCCGAAGGATGGAGACCAAAAAGTATGACTCTTGTCTGGTAAAATCTTCCCGCAGCGGCGGGTGTGCCCCGGAAGACCACATAGATTCGAATAGGGCCTATAGTCTCCTCAAACATATCTGTCCCTTCTGTCGGAAGACACCGGAAGAAACTATAATCCACAGGCTGCCCCAAAATCCTCGGGGGCCTGCCTGGAGACTCAGGTGGGAGAGCCCTCACTGTGGAGGCCGCAATGGTCATCTCAACCGGCTCTGAGAAAGATGAATCATGTGATGAACGGAACTCGCTGGCTGCCTCCTCTCCAGATCGAAGGGGGCCGACGGGAGTGCTCTGGAGAAGCGAAAGGGGGGGGAGGGGGATGGTGGGCTCAGAAGAAGAGGAACAGGCAGATGGAGCGGCTGCGTGTAGAGTCGGTGGCGAGGGGGAGCGGGGAGGCGAAGAGGTTGGAGAGGGACGCTGCTGAGAGGCATCCATCGGGCTGCTGGGGAAAGCTCAAAGGAGAGGGGGTGGGGTCAACCGGCCCCACTGGGCACTGAGGGCCGGAAGATGAGTTGTGATGATGAATCGGCCACCAAATCGCCCGGGGGGGGGGGGGGGGGGGGGATGGCTATCCGTGACTAGAGGGGGCTCACTGTCTGCGGGCGGGTGTTGAGATAAGTGCTCGTAACGGTTCTTTCACTGCATTGAATCCTCCTGCTTGCTGCCAGCCTGGTGCGCATGGCGGCGATGCTCAGCTCTAGTGCTCGGTTGACTCTCCGGTTGGTGGGTCATCCATGGTCGGTACATGGTGCTCCGTTGCTTGGGAACCTGCTCCTCCCTTGGCCCCCTGGTGTGCGGATTTGAGCGGGACGTGCAGGGGATCATCAGGGGCGGTCTCCTAGACTGACGCCAAGGGCAAGCTCTGGCCAGATGACCCATCTGTCTGCAAATTAATCATTGGCCTAGAATACTCCACTCACTGCATAATGGGATTGCCTTGAAGGTTGGGAATAGATATCATGTGAGGCATAGAATCCGGCTAGGCAACACAGATGCGGAGAGATGGAATCCTGGCTGCTCGTGCGAGGGCCGAGGCAGCGGTTGGGGGGGGGGGGTGTTTCCATCACTCTCCCGATGGCACCACCAATCATTGGGGGAGGAGGAAGGTATTCCTTCTTGAGGCGTGGAAAGCAGACTGTTACGGGAAAGCGTGCAACTCCAGTTAGAGGGTCGGATGACGGGTGTAAGCCGTGTTGCCACCGTGCAAAGAAGGCCTGGGCCGTATGCAATGCAACGAGGCGCAGCTGCATGACGAGATCAGACACTGTCGGTGAGTCGAACTCAACCTGGTAGTAGCCACGCCCCGAAGGATGAATATCTACGATCTTTGTAGGCGCATCTAGGAGGCTAGCCTGAAGAAGATCTCTGAGTTGGCCACTCACGGGGTGGCTACCGACAATCTTGCATACCAGAGTGGATGCCTCTAGGGATGTGCAGAGAGAGAGAGAAGGCTGGCGGGCAGGCTAGAGGGGGGGTAGACGGCTGGAAAAGGGGAGGGGTGCAGAGGGGGGGGGGGATTGCGAAAGCGGGGGCAGGGGGAGAGAAAGGGGGCGCAGGCGGGCAGGAGCACAGGTGGGGCGAAGGCACGAGCAGGGGGAGAGAAGGGGGGCGCAGGCGGGCAGGACGGGGGGGGGGGGGGGGGGGGGGGGGGGGCGATGTGCGGCAAAGGGGAGGGGATGCATACGTGAGCAGGGCGGCGAAGGGGGAAGGAGAGGGGGGGCGCTGGCAGCAACGACGAGAGGGGGGGGGGTTGGGGGGGGGGTGGAGGAGAGTGCAGCTTCGCTATCGCCTGAATCTCGAAGGTCAGATCGTATGCCATCCTTAAGAGGGTGATGGGTCTCCACTGTTGATCTCCAGGCAGTCACCACCCTCCTTTGGGATAAGGCATATCAAACCCTCAGGGAGTAAGCCTGTTTGCATAACCATACAATAGCTTAGGTCTATGGTGTAGACTCTTGAGCTAAAGCTAATGGATGAGACATCATAGGAAGAGCTAGTTGTGGATGCTGTGGAGCATGGTGTGTTATGTGAGGTCTTTTAGGCATTGATTCTGATGATTTGAGCTCTGTAAAGACAAATGGTTCTGTGATTGAGTATTTGGACAAATTGGAGGAGACTGAAGCCAAGAGTGGTGATAACCAAAAAGTGCGTTGGTTTGAGTCAGAGACTAGAGATGAAAAGGAGACGAAGTACATTAATAGTACCCGTTACACAAACCAGAACAAATTTTCATGTGAGGTGTGGAAATTGGTGGCACATTAACCTGCAAGTTTACTTTTTATATGCAGGTAGTTTTTGCAACTGATTTACATTCTCGAAGGTTCTTGCAACTACCGCGGCCTGCTGGTGTTGATTTCCGTGCATCGTAAGCACATTATTACTTTTTCACCACTGATCTTTCTTGAATGCTTTATTTCATCGTCTTGTCTTAGACCATATCATTTGGAACCTGCATTTTGCTTTCGCTGTGCAGGTGCTTCTGCCACAAAAAGATTATAGATTTGGGTTTCGTATGCTCTGTTTGCCTGTCAATCTTCTGCAAGAAACACAATTCATGCTCCACATGTGGGTAAGTTAAATTGTTTTTCTGCCAAGAAATTGCACTGTGCAAGGCTTGGGATAAGTTGGAAACTGGCCACATATTGGGTTTATCAACCCAATCCAGCCTCAAAGACCTAAATTTTTCTGGACCTTAAATGCCTCGTTTTCTGTATATTTAGTTCCAGTTTTGAATGTTCCTAGTTGTTACAATGTGCAGAGCCAATTTCAGTCAAAACCGATTTGGTTCTACTGCGGGGCTAAAGAGAAAGCATGCTGCAGCCGAGAAGCCATGAGCATTTTGGCAGAAAGATGGACGTTATTGAGCCTTGTAACAACGTTAGTTGTAGAGTTATTAACAGTCAAAGCAGATATGGCTCTAGTGCTAAGTAGAAGAGACGGTAAAGGGGTTTCCATTTGTCTGGTCCCTTGTGTTTAGTTAATCGTGGCTATTTTCTAACATACAATGCGTGTTAATGTTATGGCTATTCTCTAATATAGTGGCAGTATATGAGTGTGATTGTTGTGGTTTTTCTCTAATATAGTGGCAGTATACGAGTGTGATTGGTAAATCCATCATTGATTTGTATATAGGGCTGCCCAACTTAGTAATATCTATAAAATCATGCCATGAATATTGTTCATTTGCACTATTCTATTTTGTCAGCTGGCTGGTTTCATGCAGATTTAAAGGACCATCATACCTTTGCCTGCACCTGATCTATTGAAAGCAAAAGTGTGAGACTTGGTCTTTTTAATACTGGATCTTTCAAAGCATCCGAAGGGTAAAATATATATTCTACATGAACTCAGTGATCGATGTTGGAATCTTATTATTCAAGTGATGCTTGCTGGTTCCTTATCTCAAAATATGTTTATGTAACTTTTTTACTTGAGTTTTTAAATCAGGCTTTAACACCTGTATAGAGAAGATTAAAGGCCTTTCTTGTGGCCTTTGATGGTTTCGGAAAAGTTTAATCTCTTGTATTTCTAGCAAGTTAAGCACAAACCTTTCACAATATCCAACCAATATTCCTGGCCACATGGTCCACACCATTGTGGCATGCTCCTCCGATCCCAGGGGATGGTGCTTTGGGCAATAGCACTTCTGGATTGTAGCACCAGTCTTGTACACAATTTGGTGTTTTGGTGGTGAAAGGTCCCAGCCAGCAGCCAGTACTCCAGATGCTCACAGCCGTGAGTATCTACTGGATTTTCACGCTAACCCTATTTCCAAGTATCAGGCTTTTTTACTAATGCTTCTTATTCTTATGTAATGTACTCAGAAAGCACAGGGTTTAATTAACATCATCTTGAAAATTTCAGTGTATTGTTAGTTGCTCCTTTTACTTCAGGACAATAGGGTGCTTTGAGCATAAAAAGCTAAGGCACAATTCTTGCTTTTTTAAAGTACGTACTTCAAGAGTTGGAAAAAGAGGCTTGCTTGGATATGAAATACAAAACGGTGGGGAAATTCTCTTTTATATACCTTGTAAGTTAAGAGTGAGCATATCAAAATTTAGAGCATGTGAAAAATGCTTGAATATGAACTTTAAAAGTAGAATGAAAAGCTTACCAAATCTCCCTTAAAGCTAAAAAAGTTAACATTAGGATTGCAGAAGGGAAGAAAAACTACACAACATAGATTAGCCTGCAGGCTTTGTAGGTGCAAGGAGAAGAAGGATTTCAGAATTATTGAAGTAGGCAAAAATCAAGTATTTTGTTTAATGATTTTTTTTTTCATATTTTTATTGAGTCTTTGCTAAATTTTGCAACACCGTGAACATCCCTAAAGAAGCATTGCCAATCTTCCGAAACAATTACTAAATGCTCTATTCTTTTTTGGCACAATTAATGATCTTGCTAAAAAGCTCATTTCAAGGCAAGTAGCAAAAGATATTCTTCAGGTATACTTGGAGTTTTTTAGAAATCAAGTATTGGTTTATTCTTGTGAAAAAGAAGAAATAAGCAGAAGGGTGAGAGGACTTGCATTAAAATGTTATTAGGAATATCTTATGCCAATGCCCGAGACGGTATTGATTTTTTGGGCATAAATATGTTGTCTATATAGTTTTTTTATTTAATTTTGATGTACTTGTTTAACACCTAAAATTAATCCTTGATAAGAAAAAAGGTCAAGCCGATATTGTTTAAGATGATAGTAGCTTTTCAAACAGTAATGAAGTTCTTTAATAGGGTTTATATTCGACTTAGATGCCATTGATTATTCAATATCAAAGAGAAAAAACAAAGCTCTCCACTTAGGAATACGTAAAACAACAAGTGAGTTCAGTAAGAGGGGTCAAGTATTAATTACGTAAGGTCCTGCATATAAAGAGTTGTGTTTAAACAGGGTTATTAACTCCAAATCTACGAAATGGGTGTATTTAAAGTGCCAAAACTTACAAACAAGGTTTTAAGAAAACACCATTTATTTAAGAAAACAAGATGCGTCAATAATGTGCATAACCTAGATTACAAGCATACTCCCACAATAGATTACAAGCATACTCCCACAATAGACATATAACCTCAAGAGGTCAATACCCTAGCATCCTATGATGGCTCATTGATGTAAAAAGAGTTTTTTTTTTTTTTTTTTGTGTGCTTCTTCATGCATTGATGTGCTTTATTTAAGGAACCATTAAATTAGAGATGGGTGAATAATATGTATAATGTAGATTACAAGCATACTCCCAATAGACATGTAACCTCAAGAGATCCAAATAATTCAATACCCCAGCATCCTATGATGCTCATTGATGTAAAAAATGTTTTTTTTTTTGCCTTCTTGATGCAAAAATGAATGTAAACACATTGCCAAACAAAGAAAGGGCATTTAGAGAAATAGAAAGAACATTGAA
The DNA here is from genome assembly GCF_041138505.1 of Cibotium barometz. NCBI lineage: Eukaryota > Viridiplantae > Streptophyta > Polypodiopsida > Cyatheales > Cibotiaceae > Cibotium > Cibotium barometz. The sequence continues at coordinate 47,141,457 of NC_141047.1, forward strand.
TGAAGTAGGAGTTTAGACATATTGCAAAGGAATTTGGTAGTGTCAAAGGAAGGAGACTCCTTTCTAGACACCACACTAAAAGTCATATGAAAAGTGTGACTATTGGAAGGGCCTCTATAATGCATGGAAATCACACTATGTGGATTAAAATTTGATAAGCTTACACGTTTGCAGACATCAAATCAAATATAAAGAGTTATACAAATTTCAAAAATGAAATGGCACACACTTTTCAAATGATTTGGCAAAGACTTTATGAAAGACTATGTAGAAGCTTGGGAAGAAACCAAATTTATATTTTATGTGGTGATTTTCTTTTCTTCAAAAAGTTTTTCAAAATGTTCAAAGCTCTAAGTTTTTTCAAAAAAGCCTTGATGTGATTTGTTATATTTTCAGAGCACAATTTACAAGCGCATGATTATCACTTCATTAAAGAATAATGTGGCATGATTTCAGTGCTCTATTCTTATACTACTCTGATCCATATGATGCCTTACCTTTGTCTCTCCTTAATCATGTGAGAACAACCCCATCTTCTTATGCGTATGCTGTTGGGTTTGTTTTCTTGCTTCTTGGTATATGGCATAACCTCTCCTCTCTTTACCCTCACAATGCTTGCACCAGATCCTTCATTTCCCTCTTCTACACATTATGATTTCCTTGGAGAAGAAAGCTTACACTTCATAAGTTTTGTTTGGAAAACTATAAAACTTTTCTATTTTTGAGGAAATGTATTTGTTTGTAGTTGTTGGATTTCTTTTGAAATTATTATTGGATTTTTTTTGGTATTCTCTTGGATTTACACTTCGAATTGTGTGTAAAATAGCTTGTACCTATCCACATGGAGTATTTTGGAATAAAATGATTAGCCTTGGGATGCACTATTTACTTCTTGATGTCTTTTGTTTGGAGGGTGGATTAGTCTCGTGTGTTCCCTTGAGGCCTTTTCTTTGCCTCATGTATCGTTTATTTGTTGGAATACAATATACAGAGTAAATGAAAATCTCACTTTACATTTCATTTTGTGATATTTTAGGTTGTTAGAAATCTTTAGTGTCTTTAAAACTAGATTTGGCATTTGAATGCGTTTAATGAGATGCAGTAGAGTCTGCACTCCAAAAGCAAGCGTAAGATGAGCAAGATGTGCCTTCCACTTTGAGTGCATGCAAAGTTTATCAATGAATATCTCCATGATCTTCCAAAGGATATCCTTGAAGGCTGTACACATCAAGTGTTGGAAGGTGGTGCGGGCATTAGTCAAGCTGAATGGCATGATGTGGTAAGCATAGGTTCTCCTCTCTACAAACAAATGTCATCTTGTATTGATGGTTGTAGCCTGAGAAGCCAGCCAATTCTTTCCAACATGTGGTCCGTATAAGGCAAACGATAGTGATTGCAAACTACAGCGGCCTAATCTTTTTTTGAGGTTAGCACACACCCTAAGCTATTTATTCTGTTTGGGAGCAATCACTATCAACCATTTGCTGTGTTTAATCTTATACAAAAGTCCCATGTTGAATGGCTTTGTCTAGCTCTTCTTTGACTTTTTATTACTATTTGGGATTCATATGGTAGGCTCTTTGTTTGGATGGTTTGGCATATTTATGGAGAGGGACAATGTGTTTAGATGGTTTCGTGCATTTGTGGAGGGATGTACCATGTGTTTCACCACTTCTCGAGGAATTCCCTTCATGTCAACTTACTTCCAAGCAAAAACGTCTTGAAATCCTTTGAGTAGAGCCAACAATTCTGCTTTTTGCTCAGGGGTAAGGTCTTTGGCAATAAATATTTCTTAGTTTCTTCACTAGGGCTAGCTAGGTTTACTTAGGTTCTTCAGCTAGGGCTAGCTAGTAGTTTTACTTCTTTAGCAATAAATATTCTTAGGTTTTTCACTAGGGCTAGCTAGGTTTACTTCTTTGACCTTGATGGTGACATCATATGAGGCATGAGGCTCTCCACCTTGTCTTCTTTAAGCCCTCTCACTGTGTATGTACCACTTCGTCCCTAATATTGTGCATGACTTGAAGTACTCGGGTACTTACCTCAAATCTTCCTCTCGAGGCTTGGCGAGCTCTTTGAGTTTGGCTTTCTTTAGTGCCTCAACCTTGAATTTGTTGAGCTTGTGTCTGACAGCTCAACAAATTTTGGCTTGCGCAGAACTCCTGGGCTCCTTGCAACACCTTTATTCGTCGCTATCTTGGCCTGAAGAGTGATCTTGTTTAGATTAGTGTCCCATTATCTGGAGTAGGTCTCACATGTGAATCCAAGACCTCACAATAGAGAAGTCAATGAAGATCCATCTCCATTGGGAGAAGATACTTAATATGATTTTTATGCGGCTTTCTCCTTCTTAGGTGGGTGGGTGTGGGCAATGCAAAGGCGGATTCTTTTGCGGAGGAGACATCGCGAGATGAGTCCAATCACAACCTAACTCAATAAATTAGTAGGGCCCAAGGATTATGCTTTTGGAATGATAATCACTCTTAATCACACTAGCTAAGCCACTTATTAGCTTAATGCAATCAAATATAAGCCTATTGGGCTCAAAATCTAATGTAAATCACCAATGAAAGTAGGGTTTTCCCCTGCTAATATTATACATAGAATATTAACCTAATGCAAAACAAGATTTGAAACAAACTAAAGTAATAAAAACAACAAAACTAGCACATCTAAAGTTCCAAAACCATATGTTTTTTGAAATGTGCCCTCCTAATAAATAACGAGAAATATTGGGTGATCGTAATAGCTTGGAATGGATGGAAAGATGGAGTTAAGTCCTAGGCTTTTCCTCTTCAGCAGTGCCAAATATGTTCAAGTTAAGAGCTTACCTCGGCCTTTGTTAAAACAAGTGTTGTTTGGTACTTTGTTATAGAGCTGCAAATGCAACTTTCCTTATAGGTGTGCTATCCAATGTCCATTACATCTTCATTCTGTTGTCACACTGAATGCTTACATGGCTATTAGATGTGAAGATAGAGCTTCAATTACCTTAATGGAGGTGAGAAGAAGGTTGCCTATAATACGAAAATCAATCACACAAGATCTGGATGGAGAGAAGAAACTCATGCGAGAGAGATTCTACAATCAAACCTATCTAGCACGTATCCATCAAGCAACAAGATTCAATATAATATAAATCAATCACTACGAAAATCAATCACACAAGAGGCAGATTGAGAGAAGAAGCTCATGCAAGAGAGATTATATAATCAAACCTATCTAGCAAACATCCATTAAGTAAGCAAGATTCAATAGAATAAAAGCAAGATGGTAGGGAGAAGAAGGAGAGCTCACAAGTATTCTATTTGTAAGGGAATTAATGTGTATTTATTAATGTTAAAATTGATATATATATATATATATATATATATATATATATATATATATATATATATATATATAAATTCCTAGCTTTCACATTAGGTCGGACAAAACTTAAAAATAGTCATGGGCCACTAGTTCTAGCCTTAATTAAGTATGTACATAAAGTTTGTGACTTCCCTATTTGGCATTAAGCTCATGCTAAAGTTGCTTTCTAAAGTACATCACTATCTTACAAGAATTAGACATCCATTACTGGATGTGGATATGATGGCAAAATGACTTATGATAGGTCGTCACACAAGCAGGTGAAACCATGTTAACATGTAAAGTGATCAAGAGTCTATCTCATTTTTTAAGAATATGAGTTGAGCTATATTATATATTGTAAGAATTTGGTGTGTGTGGTGGCATATATTATAGCATTACATGTGTTCACGTGTCCTAGAAATTATTCAATGGTTCACTTTGTGATGAGGTGCTTTAGCTCAAAGCAAAAGAAGTGGATGGACAAGGAAATCAAGAAAGAGTGGCATGAGACAAAGCAAGCCGTGGTATAGCTCGAGCAAATTCATCTAAAAAGTATACAAATGTTTCTTATTTCCCCTTACTTATTTTTTGTACTTAGTTTTGGCACATATTACATTTCTTAACCTTCCCACTTTTCTTGTAACTATGTATGATATTTGTGTTTTGACCTAGAGACAAACGGGCAACAAGCTATGGTGATATTTGTGTTTTTATCCTATTTGTGTGTAGAGATGAGAAATTTAGATCAACCTTTAGAAACAAGTCGCTGCTACTCCGAACAAGTTGTGGAGCATTATAACAACCAAAACGAGCATTGATATGAAAGAACCTCAAATTATATGTTCCCATATTGGCATTGTTGTAAGCGTTTTTCTTAAAGGTGTTTTGTATATATGATGTTTATAGCTGTGTGTAGGTGACGTGTGGTGAATCTGGCCCACATTGGCTTGTCAGTAAATGCATTTTGGGTCTTGGAATTGATAGCTTGAATAGCTAGTGTTGGGATTTCTAGTAATAATGAGGTTTGTATTGTAAAGAGATGATTTCTTAGGGTGTGTTTGTAAAGGCAATGATTGTAAGGGCCCTGTGTGTGTGTGTGTGTGTGTGTGAGATGGAGAATGCATGTGTGTGGGGGGTTGCTTGTGCCCATATGTGTATTAGCAATGGTAATGGGAAAGAAGTGTAAAGACCTCTTAGGGGGGAAGCTGATGGTGTGAATATAAGTGTGGATAAAATTAGGGGGAAATACAGTCAAGAGGGGAAGCTCATGGTGTGAATACGAGTGCAGATAAAACTAGGGGGAAATACAGTCAAGAGGCGGCTACATGTATCACATAAAGTGTTGGCATGATGGTGGAGGTTTGGAAAAGTCAGCTACCTTTACTGCCCTCTCTCAATTCCTCAATCAAATATAAAGTCTTTTTTTTTAATTTCTTGTTATATTAAGTTTAAAAGTTTAGCAAGGATAGAGGCCAATCACATGGGCCTAGTTCAAAACCTTTTTTGTGTACTTGCATGGATAAGGGTCCCAAGGCTCATATGAGAGCGTTACTATACAAAGTTTTGTAAGTTATTTCAAATGAAAGAGTGCTCATGCTTGAAATTTCTAGCAAAATATCTTTGAGAGTTTTGGGTGGTATATGTGTATAACCATCAATGGCGCTCATGCTTGAAAGGACATTCACATAGGTTTTATTTGTGCTTGAAGGGGTTTGACGGGATATATATATATATATATATATATATATATATATATATATATATATATATATATATATATATATATATATATATATATATATATATATATATATATATATATATATATATATATATATATATATAAGTATCAAGGTTTACTCACATGTGCATTAAGGATTGGCTTCAAGAGGCATACCTAGATGTGTGTGTGTGTGTGTATTCTCTTGTGGGTGTGTCTAGTGTGTTCATTTTCCAACACCTTGATTATCTCACAAGGATTTTATCCTACATTGAACCATTGTGACGTGCTCCAAAAAACTCTAAATTTTCTTATTACACTTTTAGTGATCCCACTAGGGAGGGTTTGTTTAGAGAATAATCATGAGTTGTGAGCCATTAGGCATGGGACCACTAGATGTGGTGTGCAAATTCAAAAACCAAAAAACTCAAACTAAAAAAAGGGAACATTTATATTTTTTTTTGGCAATTTGTGTAGACCTAGTGTTTGATTTTGTTTAGACTTGCTTAAGTGGCCAATCTCAAAGCCAAAAATCTCCTTAACACATTATTTCCAAATAACGTCATTACCAAACATGTTCATATCTAGCTAGCTACCAACTACACTCAATGAGTACTATAGACCAGTTTCCTGAGAGAATACTAAAGAGTACTAAAGACTAATTACGGAGAGATACCCTTTGATGTAAACTCTATCCAGCTAGCTACCAACTACACTCAATGAGGACTATAGACCAGTTTCTCGAGAGTACTAAAGACTAATTACCGAGAGATACCCTTTGATGTAAACTCTATCCAGAATAATTGGAAACAATAATCTAATTGACTGTAGTGGATTAAACAAGTGCTTCCCTATTAAGAAGGCAAGACTCCTTTGAATATACCTCAAGCGAGAGGATTAAACAATAATCTAATTGACTGTAGTGGATTAAACAAGTGCTTCCCTATTAAGAAGGCAAGACTCCTTTGAATATACCTCAAGCGAGAGGAGAGATATCCCTTGATGCAAACTGTGTCAACTAATTGGAAATGAATAGTGTATTAAACCATACTTTCTCAAACCCACCCAACCTTTGGTCCCATCAAACAACTAGTGCATTAAACCATACTTCTATAAACCCACCCAACCTTTGGTCCCATCAAACAACTAGCACTCAACAAGGGCTTCCATATCAAGAAGGCAAGACTCCTTCGAATTTACCTCAAGTGAGGAGCCTTGGGAAGAAATGAGCCAATTAAACATAGATAAAAGTACGCCAATCATATTCTTGAGTTCATACTCATCCAAAGATTATTTATTAAAGGAGCTCAAGATTGTCCCAAAAAGGCTCTAGAAATAAAATTTTCTTCAGTAGAGTCTCTAGACATAGTGCAGAAAGAACTCTATTGAAGGAGCTCAAGATTGGGAAGAAGGCTCTAGAAATGGAATTTTCTTTAGTAGAGTCTCTAGACATAGTGTGGAAAGAACTTTAAGGTTTGAGAAAGGGGGAGAAAGAGACAATTTAAAGGTTTGAATAGAGGTTTGTAAGTGTCTAGAGAAGATGGGAGGATGTAGTTGGGATTTCTCACAAGCTAAGGCTAGAGGGGATGGGATTTTCTTAGTGACATCCATTGAGAAAGATTTTTTGAAGTTTGGTAATTTTGTTGTCTCTTTACCCCAAGTTCATGGAGAAGGTACATGCCAAAGATCTGCTGGATTATGCTAAAGCTATGAAGTTTGCAAGGGAGAAGGAGAGAAAGATAAGGTTGGCGATGAGAGTCAAGCAAACATGGGTAGTTGTAGAGTTTTTAACTGGGTTGTGAGTGCCAAACAATGCATGAAGGGATTTGCTGGTCTTAAGGATCAAGATTTTCGACCACCTGATGTTTCAAGGGATGTTTATTTTTTTTTGTAATTCAAAGGATCATCTTGTGGTCGATTGTCTAAGGAGATTTGAGGTGACACAACTTAATTCTAATGTTGAGAGTTGAGTTAAGGTGGCCTATTGTGTAAGGAGACTTGAGGAGAGTTGAGGTGGTGGGATGGTATGGTTGCAAAATTTTCATGTCATTGAGCGTGCATAAAGACTTAGTTTACATCATAGTAGGGTCCATTCTTGAGGAGATGTCATGTGAAGGATGTAGGTAAGTTTGGCCTTGCAAGTCCATGCTTGAGGAGATGTCATGTGAAGGATGTAGGTAGGTTTAGCCTTGTGAGTCCTTGTTGGAGCTTAGAGAAGAGACTTAGCAAAGATGGCCTATGTAGATGCAAAGGAGGAGTCTTTGGGTAGACAAGATAATGGCTTGGATTTGGATGTAACATCTAACCTAATCTAATACTCGAGTATGGACTTGAGTATGTTGTACTTGATCTTGGATCTTACTACCATAAACATCTCACTTGCTAATAGCAAAGTGCTCTATTTTTTCATCCTTTATCTCCAAAGTTATGAAGAGTTTAGCCAAAGCCATGTAGACATTTTCAAAGAACTTTTGTAACGAAAATCAAATTTTAAGTACATTAAAAGATAACTGCCTCGTAAATCACCCTCATAAAGTTTGCTCCTTTGGGTGAAAAAACTAAGTAAATTTTTATTCCAAATTACCAAGTGGATTTGAGAATACCAAAATCCGTATTCCAGAATACCAACTAAATTTAAGAGCACCATAATTGATATTTCACTATAATAGATTTGAGAATCTTGAAGTTAGTATTATGAAATCCAACTAGAGCCACAGTAGAGGGTGGGCCCTCATGAATAGGTGAGAGGGGACACATGGGTATGTAAGTGGATAGGCGTGTCCACGATGAGCACACACGTGCAAGCGGGTGGTGGCCCTAGCGAGGCAAGTGCTTAAGTGGATGGGCATGGAAGCGAGCTAGCAGAGGCATGCAAGTTGACACACATTGACGGGTAGGACAAGGCATGTAAATGTGTCCAAACAAACAAAGATGTCATCTCTGTATTTTAGAATACAAAAGAAGAAAGCATGTGAAGCATCACTGTATTCCTTAATACAAAGAAGAAAGCATGTGAAGCATGAGCGTATTCCACAATATAAAGGAGCCACAAGGTTGATTCCAAAACATAGTATAAGTGAAGAAACGTGAATAAATGGTAAAATTTTAAAAATGTACAAAAACAAGGATATTAATCTATAAAAGCTTTTTATTTTGAGCACAGAGGTGTATTATGAAATACAACGATGCTATTCAACATGCTAAGAAGTCCCTTTATTAGAATTTACAATACCAACAAATTGCCTTACCAGACTCAAGAATACCAACTAGTCTAAAAAGATTTTCTTATTTTTTAAGGAATTAGTGTACAAAGGATAATACCTTACTTAAAAACCTTTCAAATTTGATGCGTTATTTGTGTTCTATGGAGTGCTCTTAAGAAACTATGTGTGGGCCTTAGAAATCAAACAACATTATCCTGATCTACATAAACATTTTTGTGTGACTCAAAGCTTGAACATTAATTTTGTAATTGAACCATGTTCACTCTCACAAGTTGATATTCTAGAATCCACCTTAACATCTTACATTTATGTGTGTGTGTGTGTGTGAGAGAGAGATTTAAAACGCTAAAGTATCAAAATTTCATATGTAGATTACTAAACAACTACTTAAAGTTTTTTGATTAAAACTCATATTTAAATTAAAAAAAGCTTGAAATAAAAGTTTGATTGCAAAAAAATTCACAAAAATCAAATGACAGTAGAATTACTTCTTTTCTTCTTTAGGTTGGTGTGGAATATAAAAAGCTCTACTAGTTCTTCTTTAGGTTGGTGTGGACTATAAAAGGATCTACTAAGATATTTCTTATTTTTCAAAAATGAAAGATACAAATTTTTTTGGGCAAACATTAAGAGCAAAAAAAGATAAATCTCTCTATATTTCAACAAAAAACTAAAAAAGGTGCATGTGGGCTAGTAAAACTACTCACAAAAGCTCAAAATTGTAAAAAGGGATCTTGAGTACTCTTTTGCTCTCTACTCCACTTAAGAGTGAGGAGAAAATAGCCTCTCCTTCTCCTTCTAAAGGAGAAAATTAATATTATTTAATATATTTTCTTTTAACTATAATCTTATCACTTTTTTAAATGTTTTTATGTTCACCTAACTTAACTTACTTTTTTTTAAGCATGTGTTTGTTATTTTCATTGTCACCTTTTGTAGAGAAATTAAGAGTTTAAGCTTCTTTATTTCTAGCCCTTTTAACACATGTCAACCTCCATCTTCTTTAATGTCTCTAACAAATGGTCCTCTCAAAGTGAAGACAATGTCACAAGTTCTTTTTTGAAGAAAAAATCTCGGAGTGTTCAAATGAACATGATTTTGAATCCCAGGAGGTAGAAATATCACAAATTTCACAAAACAAAAGGTTTGTGTCAATGAATGAGAAAGATTCTTTGGATTGATAAGAGAGCATCAAAATATATTTTTGAAATCTATATAAAACTATATAAAAAGAGAACTGCATAGTTGACTATCTTTGATGTTTGGCAGAGATTAATAAGACACGACATGTTACATATGTGTAGTTTGTAGCAAGCTCATTGGAGTGATGGCAATAATTTTTTATAAAAATAAGAAAAACTCATTAAAGAGCCAAAAAATGATTTATTTCAAATGATAAAAATCATAGGAGTGATGGCAAGGATTTTTTATAGAACAAGAAAAACTCATTTGAAGAGCCAAAAATGAAATACTTTGGTGAAAAAAATCACTATAATATGGAATAGACATGTACGTGCAATATAAATTTATTAGTACAGAAAAATAGGTTCTGATGTATTAACACGAGGTATGATCTAGAGATGGTTAGAGGGAGGAAGACGAAGAAATCATGTGGGAATCAATATTAAATAGATAAGCTAAACCTCCAAGATGCTGAAATCCTTGTTCATGGGTTCACATTGAAAACGTATGGTAGTCTATGTCAAGAAACTGAGAAAATCTCAATGGAAAAAATAAATGATTTATCTTAAGGCATATGAGCTACCAAAATGTTCACTTTTGTCACTGTAGCACCTTTTCATCGTCGTAATGCATAAGGTTTTTTGTTATTAAAAACATGATATCTTTGGCATGGAGTAAACATTATTGTGATGTGGATTGTTTTAAAAAATTATAAATTAGTAGTGTTTTGATGCATTTTTTGGTCGATTTTGGATGTTTTCATAAAAAAATGCATGTTTTAAAGGTAAAACTTGAGGTGGGCTGTTTCTTGTGTCCTTGTTCTTGCTTTGTCCTCTGAGAGCAATGAGTAGGAACATCAATATTTATGCGCCTTAGCCTAGACAGGAACTTTCACTAGTTTTTGAAGGCAAATGGAAGGAGCTCAAGCTTGATCTTCTAAAGGAATATTTTAATTTTCAAGGAGCATCAATGATATTGAAATTTCTCTCTCTTAGTCATGAGCTTTTGAAGCTTGAGCCAATAATTCTTTCTGATGGAGAAGAAGGTTTCGTACTAGATGCTAAACTTCACCAATTTTTAAAATTTTAAGGTTTTTATTGAGAGTGGTGAGAATGTAACTCCAGTTACTCTAGAAGATGATAATGAAGCCATTAGTGGGAAGATCAACAGTGTCTTGAGCATGATTGAATTACTACCTTGAATAGAGATTGTAGTTTGCATGTGGCTTTGCATAGTGCCAAAAATATTGAGAGGGTGGCAGAGCTTCCAACATCTTATGATGGATACATAGCATATGAGCTACCTCCTTGTGTAACAAAGTCTACAATGTCTGGCATGGAACAAAAGAATGATGGCCACTCTTGGGTGGATTATGTCATATGTAGTTGTGATTGGGCTGTTCCTAGGTATGAATATTAGGATGAAATATAGTGAAAAGGAAGACTGAAATGGAGTTGACTTGTGGGATTGATTGGTCTAGAGTTTGGAAACATTTCATGTAAGCACTATGCACAAATGCCGGAGTGCATCTCCACATGCCCAACATTAATTTATTACTGTCTTCAAAGAGACCGTGACAATACTACAAGATGTGCTATACACCTTGGTAATCATAATCACCCTTATTTATCAGGAGGGGTTATGCATGAGTATTGAACAAGAAATTGAGGAGAAGTTGTTGTCTTGTGCTGAAATGAATCCCTTTACAATAGGGAAACAATTGGAGACATTTGTGGCTCAAGATGTCATTTTAGACATACTGATGGTGTGTTATATGAAACTTGGCAATTTAGAGATTAGTGAAGATGAGTTTGCAGAGCTGCTTAAGTATGTCACTCCATTGTCAAACAAAAGGAGGATAGAAAGATGTTTGGAATATGCTAAAAGAGACAAAACCATTACATCAAAGGATCTTGAAGCAGTTCTCAATCTAAAAAATAGATGTAGATATCCATTTACTATAGTGTGGTTTTCCCAAGGAAATTGAGTGAGCAACGCCAACCACATGTATTTAAAATTTTAACTAAAGGTCCTCAAAGTGGTCTTGACTTGGTCAATAGGATGAGACAAGGGGGAAATACGTAGGATATGTGGGTGCATTTTGACCACATCCATAGAGTCCCTAGTTAGCCAACTATGTCTGCTCATGTGTGCGACTTATGTGTGTGCGAGATTTTAACTATAGCTACATGTGAGTTTAAAGTTGAGGATAATATGCATAAATAGAATTTTGAAAGATGTTGAATCATGTGGTGCAAGAGAATGGCTATGAGAACTCAGAATTTCAGGGATTCATGGGGGCAGACGAGGCTAATGCAAATTGGGTTACAATTCATATTGTTTACTTTGGAGGAGTAAATAAAAGGGTGCCGGAGAAAGAAAGCACTTGCAATTTTTATTGGGAGCAGAGCATGGTGCACCATACCTAAAAATGTATACATCCCCCATTTCATGAGGATCAAAAGTCTTTGTGTCAGAAATAGAGAAATTCACCGTCTGAGACTTCAAGTCAAAGGTAAACGGGAGATTATGTTATGAACTCGAGGCATTCACTATATGAAAACCATGTTTATCACATGCGTTCATCAAGACCTATATTTAAAATCCTTTATTTGTGAATTTCCCATGATTAGAATGCACCCTTTTTTGATACAAACTGTAACTTTTGTGATTGATAGGCACCCTTCTGTAAATATATTTATGGTTGAACGTATGTGCTTGTCACATTTTTTCTAAGTGAAACCCCCAAGGTTATGAAGATGTCTTAACGAACTTCATTGAATGGGTGCCAAGAGTATGGTATCAAACTTAAGTTAACCAAAAACCACAATCACCAGAAAATTTCAAGAGCTAGATAACTTTTTTCTTTTCCCCTTTAATTATTTACAATGATTACAAACCTACAGTTAAGATCATCCTTGAGATAGTAAGATATGGTGATTTTAAAACTAATATTATAATTTGATGAGATTTATAATATTAGTAGTTGCTAGAGATTTGTCATAGCTTAGTAACTTTGGCAAAAAACTTTAATTTTCCTAATAATATCTCTAGAATAAACTTCAAAATATAATCAAAATGTCTAGATTTTTAACATCTCCATGAAACATTAGTAACACAAGTACCATAAGAAACAAAATTATTTTGTAGCATTTCTTTAATAAAATTTCTTAATTAAGGTATTGCTCTATAGACCTTAAAACATAACACATCAAACTATGACACTTTTGCCTAAGCAAGAGGGGAAACTGTCAATATAAGACATGAGACCTAGAAGGAAAATGGGAAATCTTTAGCATTGACCACAGTGAACTTATACTGACATGGGTGCCACTTTTTCTGAGCAAGAGGGAATCCATCATGTGTAAGGGAAGAGGATAAAACTTCATACTTTTGACTTTAGCTACATTTTAAACCTTAGCAAGCTGGAACAAGGAGAGACCATAGAGACCATAAACAATAGCTAGGAAACACTTTAGGAATTTCATGAGTTGCTACTATACCTTGAATATTCTCTGAATATAGATGGGGCAAGCAACATTAGTTTTAAACCATTCAGTAAATCAAATGATCAATGCATTAAAGCACTTGTTTTCTTTCATCTGTAGTAGATGAGAAATCCTTGGATATCTTTCTCTACAAACTAATATAGCGAAGTTGAAGCATGCTAGTTAGTTGGCTAGTGAAGGATTCAAGGACACAATAACCTTGTTAATGCACTCTTGTAGAGCACGAAGAAGCATGCATTATAAGAGGGAAAGCACCTCAGCTGACATCTGAAGATAAAGTAGGATGCTTTGTAATTCTATGGTACTAATTATATGATCTAAGAAAGAATAGAGCAGGGAGTTCTCATGTGGTGGGTCATATACTAGGCCAAGCAGAGAATGGCTTCCCTTTCATCCTCTCACATATGCCCTCCCGTTCAAAGATATATCTGAGAGAGGCACTCAAAGTCAAGGTTTTTCTTAAAAGTATGACTCTATCAATGCTTATATTTTATTGGCATGTTTAAATTGTAATAAAAGTTTAAGAATACCCATTTACATAAAATTATTTGGACCTAGAGAGAGAGAGAGAGAGAGAGAGAGAGAGAGAGAGAGAGAGAGAGAGAGTAGAGTAGAGTAGAGTAGAGTAGTTTATTATCGTCCCACGGAAGGCCAAATTATGACCCATGGGACCTTTCCAGATATACAATGAGTCTCCTCCCCCATGGTAGGAAAGGGTAGCTACGGTGAAAGAACGATCTATGCAGCGTGGTTCTCCCGAAAGCGTAACATGCGGGTGATGAGAGCCCCTAACTTCGATATAGGAGTAGTGGTCAGAAATTGGTGAAGTGGCCCTTGTAAAGGGATATCAAAGTCAGCTCGTATGTGTGCATATGCTGGGCATGTCATAATCATGTGCTCCTCTGATTCTACACTGTAGTCCACACAACTTGCATAACCTCGTCTCTCGTGCGCCTGTCCACTCCATGCACCTGTCTCTTGTGCGCCTGTCCACTCTGTCTAAATACTACTGAGAGCAGGTTGGCTATGTATAGCTGCGTGTGTGCCTCTGCCTACATGTAAGATTCCCAACATGAAGGATAGATATGCATACTGTGATAAGCAAGTTTGCCATTTGCTCCCTTGCTTTGATGTTTTGCTTGATACACTCGTAAGAGGTCTGATTGAAATGTGTCCATGCATATATCTTCTTCTGGAGTTTTGCATCCAAAGTCCAATGATCATCCCAATTAGTACATGAAAAGAACACATTGCATAGAGCTTAACTTGATTCATTGGGAAATTTTTAGGTGTTTAACTATTTTTTTATGATTGTTTCTTCTATGTTTTATATTGTAAAACAACATGTGATTCACTATTCAAGATCTTGGCAAATGTGAAGCTCATCATTGAAGATTCGATGGTGAGAAGTTAGAAAATATGTCTAGAATGTGGCCATATGGTCAATTTGTAATTTTAACGATTGACTTTCTTTCGATCTTTTGTAGAAAATTCACTCAGTTTATTAGAGGGCCTATAGAAGTATAATTATTTAATCATATAAATTTAAAACAACCCTCGTACTCCAATTTCTTGTGGATCAAAGTATTTATCATGATGAGTTTAACAAAAAAAGTTTGGACTGAATTTGAGTAAGGGAAGCCCATTTTCTAGCCATCTTAATCAAAATTTCCCTCTTTGTCTACCCAAAGTCAAAAACAAAGGATGCCTATTACGCTTGGTGTTTCACCAAACCTTGAGAGTATGCCCTTTGACAAGCAATTGAGCTATGGAATCATAGTCCTCGTCCTACATGTACATGCCACATCATATGGAGGAGAGCCCACATAAACATCTTGGCATCTCATCATGCCACCTCAACATAGTCCACAAGGTTGACTCCCTAAAGCCTACATGGCATGCCAGTCACATGCAGACATGTCGTCCCCATGTAACCAACAATGTCCATGTCATCTTGACATCTCTGCATAGTCTTAGTCCTACATATACATGCCACATCATATGGAGGAGAGTAAACATAACCATCTTGCCATCTCATCATGCCACCTCAACTTAGTCAACAAGGTTGACTCCCTAAAGTGCCTACATGGCATGACACATCATATACATACATGTCATTCCCACGTAACCAAGAATGTCCATGTCATCTTGCCACCTTAGCACAATCAACTTGGTTGACTTGTTTTTTGTTATTAAAAACATGCTATCTTTGGCATGGAATGTACCTTATTGTGATGTGGATTGTTATAAAAAATTATAAATTGGTAGTATTTTGATGCATTTTTTTGGTCAATTTTAGCTGTTTCATTTTGGATTTTTAAGGTAAAACTTGAGGGGGCTGTAGTTTTAGTGATTTTGTTGTAGTTTGAAATGACTCGTTGCTACATGTTATGTGTGTTTAATTACATTCAATGTGGGATACATACAAGTTATTATATCTTGTCTATAAAAAATTATTGATAAATATTATATGCATTTCCATTTATCACAACGCTTACATACTCTTATATATAATGTTTTACTATCTTAGATTTATACAAGACATAATATGTATGTATATTTTTGAAGATATAGTACTTATTACTACACGAGCCAAGAGTAACATCAGTAGCTCCACCAGGATGATGCATGGATGATGTTTAATAGCAAAACACACATGTTATGTGCGTTTGAAATCACTTCAATGCGGCCTACATGCTCATAACTTATTTTATCTTATTTGTGGATAATTATTAATAAAAGGCATTCATGTCATCTCTTATACATAATACTTTTCTCTATACAAGACATAATGTATTTTTTAAAAGATATTGTATATATGGCTATCATTGGCCAATAATAACATCAATAGTTTAGCCAACTATCCATGCTATCACCACTTCTACCTTTTGATTTTAACTCTCTAAATCAATAAATAACTTTGAGATACAAGTGATTAAAGAGGTGTGATTGCTATGCAGTAGTCATAAAATGTGGAAACCATGTAGTTAGTCTTATGCTAGCTTTTTTGACCGCTATATAATCTTAATTAGTAGCTTTTTTGATTGTTATATAGTCTTGACTAACTATGTGGCCATGTAGTAATTAAGACTAAATATTATTTATTTACTATATAGCACCTAGCATAAGACTATTATTTATTTACTATGTAGTAGTAGTCATAAAGTATGGAAGCCAAGTAGCAGTCAAGACTAAATAGTAGTCAAAAAAGCTAGCATAAGACTGGTTTACTATATAACAAAAATTTAACATGCATGGCTACTATATAATAGTCACAAATTAATAGTAAAAAAAAAATAGCACGCATTGTAAGCTTGCTATTTAGTAGTCAAAAAGCAAGCTTACGGTTGCTATTTTTTTGCTATATATTATAATTTAGCATACATTATTGCTATCAAAGCAATCACAAAGTAGGTTTAAGAATATCATTTGATAGCTATTTATTACATAGTGTGTGACTATGATAACTACTTTGATCCACAAGAAATTAGAGTACAACGAGGGTCGTATTAAATTTATATAATTAAATTATTAATCTTTTATAGGCCCTCTAATAAACTTAGTGAATTTTTTACAGAAGATCGAAAGAAATTCAACCGTTAAAATTGCAAATTGACCATATGACCACATTCTAGACATATTTTTCTAACTTCTCACCATCGGATCTTCAATGATGAGCTTCACATTTGCCAAGATCTTGAATGGAAAATCACATGTTGCTTTACAATACAAAACAGAGAAAAAATAATTACAAAAAATAGTTAAAAACTTAAAAAATTCCCAATGAATCAAGCTGAATTCTATGCAATGTTTTCTTTTAATATACTAATTGGGATGATCATTGCACTTTGGATGCAAAACTACTAAGCATTTTATGTGTGACATATACTGCAATAAAGAAAGTTGAAAAATGTTACAAAAAAGTGCACAGGTTTTCTACAAGTTTCCATTGATGTAGATCCCCTACAAAAAATCAAGCAGGTTTTCTACAAGTTTCCATCGATGTAGCACCTCTATGAAAAACAGGTGTACTTTTTATAAAGCCTCTATAGTAAGCATGTGGATTTTCTATAACATTTCATTGATGTAGCCATTCGATTAGCTCCCTAGTCAAATAGTACGGAATAACTCCCTAGTCAGATAGTACTGATCCCCCTCTTCAGTGTTCTCAACACCAAAAAGTTATAGACAACCATCGCTGATATTCATAAAGTCTTGTTTGTGGATTGCTATTTTCTTGACATCTTTTACTAAAGTTAAGAGGGGGTACGAGTCTACAATATGTATGCTATTATTTCTATAGAAAAGTCATATTTAACCATCCGGTGGTTTCAAGATAAGATGCACCACTTTTGGCAATTGGGCGCCCTAAAGGAAGCCTGAAAACATGCATCTCCATAACTTAAGGTCCAATCTCTCATGGTTATGTTTGGAATTTAGTATCATGGTGATTGGGGCACATTATACATATAGTGTGTATTCAAATGGCACCCCTCGATCAGAAATCCAATTTATTTTAGGGATTGTTTCATTGCATGAAATTTTTGGTATTTACATTGTCCAACTTTCTTTACTTCAGTATATATCTTACATAAAATGCTTAGTAGTTTTGCATCCAAAGTCCAAGGATCATCCCAATCAGTACATAAAAAGAACACATTGCATAGAGCTTAACTTGATTCATTGGGAATTTTTTAGGTGTTTAACTATTTTTTATAATTATGTTTTCTCTATTTAATATTGTAAAGTAACATGTGATTTTCTATTCAAGATCTTGGCAAATGTGAAGCTCATCATTGAAGATCCGATGGTGAGAAGTTAGAACAATATGTCTAGAATGTGGCCATATGGTCAATTTACAATTTTAACGGTTGACTTTCTTTTGTAGAAAATTCACTTAGTTTATTAGAGGGCCTGTAGAAGACTAATAATTTAATTATATAAATTTAATGTAGCCTCATTGTACTCCAATTTCTTCTTGATCAAAGTAGTTATCATGATGAATTTAACAAAACAAATTGGAGTGAATTCGAGTAAGGGAAGCCCATTTTCTAGCCATCTTAATCAAAATTTCCCTCTTTGTCTACCCAAAGTCTAAAACAAAGGATGCCTATCAAGCTTGATGTTTCACCAAACATAGAGAGTATGCCATTTATCAAGAAATTGAGCTATGGTAACATATCCTTAGTCCTACATGTACATGCCACATCATATGGAGGAAAGCACACATAAGCATCTTGCCATCTCATCATACCTTTTAATCATGCCACCTCAACTTAGTCAAGAAGGTTGACTCCCTAGACCCTACATGGCATGCCATATCACATACATACATGTCATTCCAAGGTAACCGAGAATCTCCATGTCATCTTGCCACCTCAACATAGTGTTAGTCCTACGTGTACATGCCACATGCCACATCATATGGAGGAGAGTCCACATAAGCATCTTCTTATCTCATCATGCCTTGTCATCATGCCACCTCAACTTAGTCAATAAGGTTGACTCCCTAAAGCCAACATGGCATGCCATATCACATGCATACATGTCGTTCCCACGTAACCAAGAATGTCCATGTCATCTTACCACCTCAGCATAGTCTTAGTCCTACATGTACATGCCACATCATATGGAGGAGAGTCCACATAAGCATCGTGCCATCTCATCATGCCTTGTCATCATGCCACCTCAGCTTAGTCAACAAGGTTGACTCCCTAAAGCCTCCTACATGGCATGCCATATCACATGCATACATGTCATTCCCACGTAACCAAGAATGCCCACCATGTCATCTTGGCACCTCAGCACAATAATCAACTAGGTTGACTTGTTTTTTGTTATTAAAAACATGCTATCTTTGGCATGGAGTGTTCCTTATTGTGATGTGGATTGTTTTAAATAATTATTAATTCATCATATTTTGATGCATTTTTAATTGATTTTTGTTTGTTTTCATTTAAAAAAATGCATGTTTTTGGATTTTTAAAGGTAAAACTTGAGGTGGGATGTAGTTTTGGTGATTTTGTTGTAGTTTGAAATGGCTCGTTGTTACATGTTATGTGTGTTTAATTACCTTCAATGTTGGATACATACAAGTTATTATATATTGTCTATAAAAAATTATTGATAAATGTTATATGTATTTCCATTGATCGCAACTCTTCGTACTCTTATATATAATGTTTTTCTATCTCAAATATATACAAGACATAATATGTATGTATATTTTTGAAGATATAGTACTTATTATTGCATGGGTAAAGAGTAACGTCAGTGGCTCCACAAATTGTCAACAAATTTGCAAGAATACACACGAATGATGTAGGGATGATGTTTAATAGGAAAAGACACATGTTATGTGCATTTGAAATTACTTCAATGTGGCCTACATGCCCATAACTTATTTTATCTTTTTTTTTTGGATAATTATTAAAACAAAAGGCATTCATGTCAATTTTTTATATAACACTTTTATCTCTCAAACATATACAAGACATAATGTATTTTTTTAGAGATATTGTATATATGGCTATCATAGGCCAATAATAACATCAATAGTTTAATAGCCAACTATCCATGCTATCACCACTTCTACCTTTTGATTTTAGCTTTTTAAATCAATAAATTACTTTGAGATACAAGTGATTAAAGAGGCATGATTGCTATGCAATAGTCATTAAATATGGAAAACTTGTAGTAGTCAAGACTATATATCAGTCAAAAAAGCTAGCAATCAAGACTATATAGCATTCAAAAAAGATAGCATAAGACTACTATTTATTTACTATATAACACCTGCCACCATAAGGCTATTATTTATTTAGTATTATTTACTATGTAGTAGTAAGAAATCTAGCATAAGACTATTATTTATTTATTATATAAACACATGGCATAAGAATATTATTTATTTACTATATAAGACATGGCAAAAGACTATTATTTATTTACTATATAACACGTGGCATAAGACTATTATTTATTTACTATATAGCACCTGTCATAAGACTATTATTTATTTACTATGTAGTAGTCATAAAGTATGGAAGCCATGTAGCAGTCAAGACTAAGTAGTAGTAAAAAATGCTAGCATAAGATTGGTTTACTATATAACAAAAATTCAGCATGCATGGCAACTATGTAGTAGTCACAAAGTAATAGTAAAAAAAGGTAGCAGGCATTCTAAACTTGCAATAAAAAAGCAAGCACACGGTTGCTATTTTTTTTCTATATAATATGTGTGTGGCTGGTGGTTGGTATGTAGCAATCATAAAGTATGCCTATCGTATGTAGCACTTAGAGGAAAAAAGAAAGCATAGGACTCCTATCTGGTGGTTGGTATGTAGCAATCATAAAGTATGCCTATCATATGTAGCACTTAGAGGAAAAAAGAAAGCATAGGACTCCTATTTGTTTCTAAGAAAAAAATTTAGCATACACTATATAGTAGTCAAAAAAGCACTTAGAAATGACTACTATTTATTTGCATAATAGTAACCTAGCATGTATGAATGCTATATAACAATCAAGTAAGTATAAGACTATTGTTTTGATAGGTATTTATCAGTAATATAGTAGACATGACTACTTCTATACTATATGG
Organism: Cibotium barometz; assembly: GCF_041138505.1. NCBI lineage: Eukaryota > Viridiplantae > Streptophyta > Polypodiopsida > Cyatheales > Cibotiaceae > Cibotium > Cibotium barometz. Next base: position 47,162,049 of record NC_141047.1, read on the forward strand.
CACTTATAAAGGTAGCGTGACAAGTATACAACAATAGGAATCACACTTGCTATATAGGGTTGACTAAAAAATATTATTTATACGACAAACTAAAGGCTATAGGTTTGATATATTACTAGCCAACATGCCGATCCCTAAACCACACACAATGATAAAAAACATATAGCAAAAATTTATCTTATTGTAGAGCCCCTAAAAAAAGCACACATGATTTCTACATGGTTCCATTGATGTAGATCCCCTACAAAAAAGCACACAGGTTTTCTACAAGTTCCCATCGATGTAGATCCCCGAAAAAAAAGCACACAAGTTTTCTACACGTTTCCATTGATGTAGCACCTCGATAAAAAACACGTGTACTTTTTGTAAAGCCTCTATAATAACATCTCATCAATGTAGCCATCCGATTAGCTCCCTAGCAGATAGTACGGATCCTCTTCAATCTTCTCAGGACCAAAAAGTTATAGACAACCATTCCTGATATTCATGAAGTCTTGTTTGTGGATTTCTATTTTCTTGACATCTTTTACTAAAGTTAAGAGGGGCTAAGAGTCTACAATATGTATGCTATGACTGCTATATGTATGCTATGATTTCTATAGAGAAGTCATATATAACCATCAGCAGGTGGTTGCAAAAGGGGCACCACTTTTGGCAATTGGGCACCTTAAAGGTAGCCTGAAAACAGGCACCTTAAAGGTAGCTTGAAAACAGGCATCTCCACAACTTAAAGGTCCAATCTCTCATGGTTATGTTATGAATTTAGTGGCATGGTGTTTGGGGCACATTATATATACAGTGGGTATTCAAATGGCACCCCTCGATCGGAAATCCAATTTATTTTAGGGATTTTTTCATTGCATGAAAGTTTTGGTATTTGCATTGTCCAACTTTATTTACTTTAGTATATGTCACACATAAAATGCTTAGTAGTTTTGCATCCAAAGTCCAAGAATCATCCCAATTAGTACATGAAAAGAACACATTGCATAGAGCTTAACTTGATTCATTGGGAATTTTGTAGGTGTTTAACTATTTTTTGTAATTATTTTTTTATTTTCTTTATATTGTAAAGTAACATGGGATTTTCTATTCAAGATCTTAGCAAATGTGAAGCTCATCATTGAAGAGACGATGGTGAGAAGTTAGAAAAATATGTCTAGAATGTGGCCATATGGTCAATTTGCAATTTTGAATTTCTTTCGATTTTTTGTAGAAAATTCACTTAGAGGGCATGTAGAATTTTAATAATTTAATTATATAAATTTAATATGACCCTCATTGTACTCCAATTTCTTGTGGATCAAATTAGTTATCATGATGAATTTAAGAAAACAAATTGGAGTGAATTTGAGTAAGGGAAGCCCATTTTCTATCCATCCTTACAAACTTTTCCTCTTTGTCTTCCCAAAGTCTAAAACAAAGGATGCCTATTAGGCTTGGTGTTTCACTAAACCTAGAGAGTATGCCATTTGTCAAGCAATCGAGCTATGGTAACATAGTCTTAGTCCTACATGTACATGCCACATCATTTGGAGGAAACTCCACATAAGCATCTTGCCATCTCATCATGCCACCTTAACTTAGTCAACAAGGTTGAATTGCTAAAGCCTACATGGCATGCCATATCACATGCATACATGTCGTTCCCAGGTAACCAAGAATCTCCATGTCATCATGCCACCTCAACATAGTCTTAGTCCTACATGTACATGCCACATCATATGGAGGAGAGTCCACATAAGCATCTTGCCATCTCATCATGCCTTGTCATTATGCCACCTCAACTTAGTCAACAAGGTTGACTCCCTAAAGCCTACATGGCATGCCATATCACATGTATATATGTTATTCCCACGTAACCAGGAATTTCCATATCATCTTGCCACCTCAACACACTTAACTTGGCACATCATATACATGCATGGCATTGCCACCTCACCTTTGAGCATGAGGAATGTCCACTTCGAGGTTCCATGTCAGCAAAAATTTGCCATGTGGCCAAGCATCCACCACCTTACCAATCATTTTTTGGTTTTTTTGTTTCGAAAAAAATTAATATTCATTATTATAATTTATTTTTAAATAAATTTTTAAATAAATTTTTAAATAAATTTATGTAAATTTTGTTATCAAATAAATATTATTTATTGCATGAAAGATATTATTAATAAATAAATAATTTTTAAATTTTAAATTTTAATCAAGTAAATAATATGATATAATTAAATAAATACTTAATATTAAACAAAAAATATGTATTTTAAATTTTTTTTGGGAGAAAACTTGAAATATGTATTGTAAATAGGTCGAGAAATTTATAATATTATTTATTAAATAAATAAAGTTTATGTATTAAATAAATAAATTTTATTCTTTAAATAAATAAAAAAATTAAATATTTGTTATTTAAAATAATTAACTAATTTATAAATTTTTAGTAATTATATTTATCTTTTAATATTTTTTAGTATTTTATTAAAATTTATCATTATCTTTAAAAAGATTGGATAAATTGGCAGAAATCTAGATTTATCCATAATCTAATTTAACCAATGAAATTCTAACTAGCTTGGTATATATAGCCCAATTTTTTGAGTCACCCCCATTCTTAGAACTTCACCAACTTTGGAGCTGGCTCCATTCCAAGCATATGTCAATCTTGTTCTAGTATTACTTTAATCTTAATTATCTTTAATTTTATGCTTAATCTCTTTTTTCCTACCTCTCTTAGTATGAGTTCACAAAGTCGTAGAGTAGAAAAAGTAATAGGCAATGGGATCCCCGATCCACCTTATTCATGAGGAGCAAGCAAGGGTTCGCATGGAGGATTGGAGGAGAAGAGATCGTGAGCGCAAAGCAAGGGCTTGAGCATTGCAATGCATGGCGGGTTCGATTAATGAGGCATCATCTCCTCTCCCCACCCATTATCCATCACTTTTCCATGACCCCACTCCACCTCCTTCTCCTCCTCATTCTCCCATAATTCTTTTTCCACACTATTTTGAGCCCTTTGCCACTCCTCCCTTACACCTTGCGCATGCAGTTGTCACCACCTACCGCCGCCGCCGCAGGCGTCATCATGTGGATACTCCTATCTTTAGTGCCTCTCCACCTTTTAGCATGCCCTTCGAGTTTGGAACTTCTCTCTCGGGTGTCGCCCTCCATGAGCTAGCCACTCCTGCATTGGGTGCCTCTCCATCTTTGGGTGCACCATTGGAGCTTGCCACTCCTTTCTCGGGTGCCTCCCATGAGCTTGCCACTCCTCTACTCGCGGTGCCTCTCCACCCTAGGTGCGCCCCATGAGTTTTCCTTGCGTCTCTTGGTTGACAACTATGAGCTCAGCACTCCTCCATCTAGTGTGACCCATGAGCTTCACGCCACTCCTCCTCGAAGTCGTGCACATGCGCTTCCCATCAGCACTCCTCACTTTGGCGATGCTGATGAAATTATTGACCATGTGCTTGTTGCCACTCTACCCTCTGGTATTACTCATGAGGAATCTTCTCATGGGAAATCCCTTTCTAGGTCTGGTGCACAAAATTGTGCTAATGCTATCTTCAACAAGTACTTTGTTGACCTCGATGTGGCATCATAGTCTAGTGTGCTAGATGCACTACTTAATTACGGCACTCACACATGGCACAATGTACCACCACTTTCATGATTTGTAACCCACATTTGAGGAGGGCCGGTGTTGGGGTGCTATTGAATCCTATAGCACACTCAAGCATTCAGATGGATTAACTATTTGCAAGGACGGGCGCTTACGGCATTTATTTCTAGTAGTGTCCTATGAGGTACTTCTTGCATACTTCAGATTTGTCATGGCACTTCATAGAGGGTTTGTGAGGAGACAGAGCTTGGATAGTGGGATTGAGGGTGATCTATGGGCTAGTTGTGTTTGTGCACCTAGATGGAGTCGTCTATTGGACCTTGAGATGAGGGTGATGATAGAGAGGTTTTGGGAGGAGCACTGTTGTGCATCACGAACGTACAAGAAGGCATTGGGACACATAGGGTTCATTGTGGGGAGTATATGGTGCATGGGGCTTTCTTTCTTGAGATGGTGCATGGGGCATGGGGCTTTCTTTCTTGAGATGGTGCATGGTGCATGGGGCTTTCTTTCTTGAGATGACACAGACAAAGTTATACTTTAAGTTCAAGTCTTCATACCCTAAGATCACCATCAGCCCCAGTGTTCATTGAGGCTTGCAAGCCTTAGTTTGTGTGCTACTCGAGGCAGTATGACACATGTCTTTGTAGATACCACATTGGATTTTGGATTTTGTATGATGTTTTTTGTGGTTTGTCTGGGCATCGGGGGTGGTGCCTTATAGCCTGTTGAGGGATTTTATTCACTTGTTATGCCCGCAGAGACGGAGGATGCCAGCTACTAATCGGATGTCTTATGTCATGGGGACATGTACCTCGTGTGTCAGCTTGGTCATACTTCACTTGTGCAAGGATTCCTTGGGTGGCCGAGGTGGTGACATGGCGATAGTATGAGTATGTGACACATGGGAAGTCAAGGAGATTATAGCTAGTGGAACTCCATTCGGCACACGTGGACGAGTTCATGAGCAGATTTACATCTTTCATCTATGCCTACATATTTCATGCTCACGATGCCAAGTGGTAGGACCATTAGTTTCATGCCAGCCTTGCAATAGTTTCCTATTGGTGTAGTTGTCTCTTCCGAATAGATGTGAATGGATATGATATGTGATGTGAATGAATGTGATGTAATGTGATATGAAACGGGATAGATGTGAATGAATGAGATGTGAATGAATGAGATGTGATGTGAATGGATGTGATGTGAAATGGGATAGATGTGAATGAATGAGATGATGTGATGTGAATGGATGAGACGTGATGGGATGTGAATCGGGATAGATGTGAATGATTGAGATGTGAGGTGAAATGGATGTGATGTGAGGTGATGTGGATTGGGGTAGATATGAATGGATGAGATGTGAATGAATGTGATGTGATGAGATGTGGATATGGGTAGATGCGAGTGGATGAGATCTAATGATTAGGATAAATGAGGAAAGAAGTGATGAGATTGAAAATGATGTGATTGGATGAGAATGGGAATACATATGAAATGGTTGTGGATTAAATAATGTGGATTGATGTGGAACAATGTGGAAAGACGAGAATTTGTTATAGAAACTGTATTTATGACCTGTTTTTATATGACTTTTTTATGTCAAAAATGCTGGGGAAGCATTTTGACCGTCTTGTGAATGAGGTCGTGGAGACCTATCTGATAAAGTTGCAACAGCTGACGGAGAGTCAACGAAGGATGTCTCGCGTAGCAAGGTCGGCCGAGGTCTTGACGAGCCTCTGTTTGATTTAAATGGTACGGTGGATGAGGGACCAAGGAAGCGGCCTATGAGTGAAGCGCTAGGTGACCTGCGAAGGATCTTAGAGGGTGCTGACCATACGGTGCTCAATTCTGGGTGGTCATGGGTCACCGAAGATACCCACACGTGCATCGGGAAAGATATTGGAACAAGGAGTAAGAGTTGTTTTCTGAATTCGGGCATGGATCTGGTTGATTGACCTTGCTGGTCCTCAACAGATGAGTCCATGGCTTTTTATATGGATCTGTTGGTTGATCTTGTTGATCTTCAACGGAGATTCTATTTCGATTTTTTTATAAGCGAATATATTGCCGGGTACTATGAGCTAGGAACTATCGAAAAGGCCCTCGAGTGGACAGGTGGTGAGGGTTCTGGTTACTAATGATGCCATAGGTACACCGTTGAAGGAATGATTGGAAATGAGAATTTAACCAGATATTTTGGAGGATTATGATCAGTGATACTATAGTTTCATTAAATGATTGTTTTAAAGACAGCTGAATATGTGAAAAAGGCAATTTTGTATTAGGTGTGTAAGTGGTGTGACTAGTTTTAAGTTTGCACAAAAATCCGGCTAGGGGGCCTGGGAACTCTTTTCCCTGGTACCCGTGACAAAACCTAATCGATCAATAACCAATCAGTAACTAATCGATCGGCACATTGCAAGTCACAGTCGAAAGCGTCACTTTCCGAAATATCTCGCTTTCCTCCTCCCTCCGGGGGAAAGTATCCTCTTTAACGGGGGACCCTGGAAGGGAGTTACAAAACAAAGGGGCATGTTGTTCCTAGGAATGGGGTTTCTCCGCTGTAGCATACTTGATGAGTCCTTATTTCCAAGACCACGGTGGATTAATTTCCTTTGTATCCCATTGATAACCCTTGGGACTGTAGACTGGACTGATGGATCCCTAAAATGAGACTCAATTCTGTTATGGTACGATAGATGAAGAAAATCTCGGATAAAAATTGTTTTATGGAAAAGAATCAACGGGGCTGTGCCTCTCAATGAGGAAAAAAGCATTGGTCTCTATGATCCAAGTGCAAGTTTCTTCCTTGATCTGATCGAGTGTCTTTATAGGTTCGGTCGGATCAGTTTGGTTAGTGATGACCTTGACTACATTAGAGTAAAAATATCCTGGAGGAATCGCTCGTGCTTTCTGGGTGAGGGAATCCCTCGGTTTTGGAAGAACTGAGGGATTAGTCTCTTGTCCGGATATCCGTGGGCAAGGCCCCGAGTGAGGGATCCTGTCCCGTGCAAGAAGTGCTATTTTCGCTGCTAGCACACCGAAATCCGTTATGCGGAGGGGGCAGGGATCTTTCAGCTGGTATCAGAGCAATTTGGCTAAAGTGGATCAACCGGAGAAGCCAAAAATGTCATAAATTTATGAAGTAGCAGTAAAAGGTTGGGATTATGTGATGAAATTCATACAAATTGATATTCAGAATGAAATTCATAAATTGATAATTGGGTCTTTAGATGGAAGTACCGCAATTGTATGGAATCCCTGACTTGCTTGAGGCCTAAACATGATGGTATTTACCTTATAGTTCCAAGGACCGTGACTACCCGTATATACCGAGGGTATAACTGCAGCTCTTTACTGATAGTATATACGAATAAATCTAAGATCTTGAAATTATAAGCAAAAATGCTATCCAGATGATGAATTCGAATGTGGTTGATATGATTTTAAAATTCTGGTTGAGAACTGATGAGTTGATTTGGATTCTGATTGAAAAATGATGAATCCTGAATTTTGGTTGAAAAGCAATAAGCTGAGCAAAACCACAATGAGGATGAATGGGACGAGTCCCTGTGATGATGTTCGTAACTGGAATGACGATAATGACTTCAGTAAATCACTATGAGATTAGTGGATTATGTTGACAGATTGCTACTGTTAACACTTGACCCAGTGGATCAAGCTAAGGGATGACAAATTAAAAACCTGTTAAATTGAAATTCCCATGAAGGAATGTTCAGATGAAAATTTCGGTCTAATGGACCATTATTGTGTTCAGGATATGAATGATATGATCTGAACGAATTGTTATCTAATGATGAGTTCTATATAAGGGATCTTTATCCCTGGATTCTGTTGAGTTCACACCAGACTATAAAGAACCCCAGAATGAGTTGGATCTTAAGGGAAAGAGTTGTCCTCTAGTTTGCGAGATGAGGACATCTCGCATTTTTTAAGTGGGGTAGGATGTAAGATTCCTCCCTCCAGCTTTTGAGGTGTGCACGTGTAAGAACCTCCCCTTCTGATCTTATAATTATTCCCCTCTCTGAAATAAAAGAAAGATCCTATTTTACCCTGTTTTGGCTTGGAGAGAGAAAATGTCTAGAGGGAGGTAATTCAAAATTGAGATATTTTTGGATATAAAAATCCTCCTAGTGTCTAAAATGATTTCCCTTGAAACAAAAATTCAAAAACAACTTTCCAATGTGCAATTGGAATTAATTGAAAATAGGTAAAAAGGACCTTAGCCTAAGGATCAAGATTTTTAGAAATTTTTGGATTATGGTCCAATTAAGGTTCCTATGGACCAATAAGATTAATCCAAATGTAGGGAGGAGATAAATTGAAGAATAAAAGAAAAACCTCCCAAAAATGAGTAAATACTCACATAAGATGAAGAGTGGACTAAGGACCAAAGAAAATAATTAAAAAATTGAATTTGGACTAAGGACCAAAGAAAACAATTAAAAAATTGAATTTGGACACACCTCAAAGTGGGGATCTCCCCTCATGAAGGAGGCACCTTTTTTCTCATCATTACCCCCAATTTTAAATCAATAAAATGAGATATTTCATCTCTCTTCTCTCCTATTTCAAAACTAGATCCAAAAAGTAAGCTGAACTGACCCAAAAATGGTCAAAAATTGACCAAACTGATCTGGAAAATTCTAGAATCAGTTTGCTTGGTTAGAGGCTCACTTTTCCTATAAATAGAAGCCTCCCCCTTTGTAAAATATTAATGGTGTTCATGCACTGTTACTCTGCTCCTATCGTCCTGAGCCATCTACATTGAATTTTTTAATAATTCAATTGTTTTTGGCCTAATCCTCTCCAAAGTGAATTGGTGGCCACTCTTGCTTCAAACAAGAGTAGAACCCTCAATCCCTCAAGCCAAAGGAGAGCTTACAAGATCCATGTAAGCTAATTTTTCTTACTTGTTTAATGAAGAATCTATGGTTTTCTTAATTTTATGTTTTGCAATTAGTTGAATTCAATTCAAATGCTATGCCTTGATGAAAAGGCCACCCCCTTCTCTTCTTTACATTCTAGCCTTTCTTAATCTTAGAAAGATTAACTAAGGGATTAATTAAACTCTTCTTATTGTTTACTCTCTTGAATTTTAAAAAATTGTGTAGATTAGAGTTCTATGAATCTAATTTGGATTAATTCAAGTTAAAATAGAATGATAAAAATGAGAAATGGTCAGCCATACAAAGGAGGTTATGGTAAAATTTTCTAAAATTTTGTGGAAAAGAAAGTTTGTTTTTATGTTATTCCAAAAGAGTAATTCCCATCATTTTTTGCATCTAAAAGAAATATTCTAATTACTCCATGTACATATTCACCTATGAATATGCATGGATATTACTGATATTAATTATTAAATTTGATTTTTATGCATAGAGAGATGCATAAATGAATTATTTTTATTTCAAAAGTGTTATTATCATTAAATTTGATTTTTTATTTCAAAAGTGTTATTATCATTAAATTTGATTTTTATGCAAAGAAAGATGCATAAAGAAATTATTTTTATTTCAAAAGTGTTATTCTCATTAAATTTGATTTTTATGCTACATAGAAAGATGCATAAAGGATTTTTTTTATTTCAAAAGTGTTATTCTCATTAAATTTGATTTTTATGCATAGAGAGATGCATAAAGGATTTTTTTTTATTTCAAAAGGGTTATTCTCAATTAAATTTGATTTTTATGCATAGAGAGATGCATAAAGGAATTATTTTTATTTCAAAAGTGTTATTCTCATTAAAATTGATTTTTATGCATAGAGAGATGTATAAAGGAATTATTTTTATTTCAAAAGTGTTATTCTCATTAAATTTGATTTTTATGCATAGAGAGATGCTTAAAGGATTTTTTTTAATTTCAAAAGTGTTATTCTCATCAAATTTGATTTTTATGCATAGAGAGATGCATAAAGGAATTATTTTTATTTCAAAAGTGTTATTCTCATTAAATTTGATTTTTATGCATAGAGAGATGCATAAAGGAATTATTTTTATTTCAAAAGTGTTATTCTCATTAAAATTGATTTTTATGCATAGAGAGATGCATAAAGGATTTAGTTTTATTTCAAAAGTGTTATTCTCATTAAAATTGATTTTTATGCATAGAGAGATGCATAAAGGAATTATTTTTATTTCAAAAGTGTTATTCTCATTAAAATTGATTTTTATGCATAGAGAGATGCATAAAAATCATAAAAATCAAAAGTGTTATTCTCATTAAAATTGATTTTTATGCATAGAGAGATGCATAAAGGAATTATTTTTATTTCAAAAGTGTTATTCTCATTAAAATTAATTTTTATGCATAGAAAGATGCATAAAGAAATTCTTTTTATTTCAAAACTGTTATTCTTGTTAAATTTGATTTTATGCATAAATAGATGCATAAAAGGATTTTTTAAAAAAGTGTTATTTCCATTGAATTTGATTTTTATGCATAAATAGATGCATAAAGAATTTTTATATCAAAATTAGAATTCTCTTAAATCAAAGAAAGAAATTCAGTAAAATAGTAACTGAATTATCAAACCTTTTCGAGAAAGATAGTTCAAGAAAAATCTTGTTTGATGACTCGAACCTTGAATTAGTCTATGACCAAGACCAAACTCTTTCATCAGTTTCGAGGAAAGAAGGTGTGACCAGTTTAGAAAAATACACTCAAAACTCTACCAAATCTGAAACTAAGTTTGAGACCCTTCAAATTGATATGTGGATCAAGGTTATAGAATTCGCGGAATTCTGGTATGAAATTCATAATTTCGATCAAGGAGTTTTGGGGATACTGATTCAAGAAATACTCCTTGTATTCAAAAGAAAATCAAACTAAAAACTTGCTTAGAAACCCTGTTTTCTTAAAGGAGCGTCTTACGCCAGAATGGATGTGATGTGAATAGAGGTGATGAGATGTGAGGTGAATAGATGTGATGAGATGTGATGTGAATGAGATAAATGTGAATGAATGGATGGATGGATGCGATGTGATGCGATGTGATGTGAATAGATGTGATGAGATAACATGTGAATCAGGATGTAAATGAATGATATGGTTGTGAGTGGATGATATGTGATGAAAATGGATGTGAATGTATATGTGAAGAATGGATATAGATGTGTATATGAAGAATGGATATGGATGTGTATGTGAAGAATGGATGTGGATGTGTATGTGAAGAATGGATGTGAATGTATATGTGAAAGAATGTGATGTGACATGAATATATGTGGATGCAAATGTGATGGATATGAATGAATGTGTTGCGATGGATATGAATGGATGGAGGTGATGTGATGTGAAATGGATAGATGTGAGTGAATGAGATGTGATGCAATGTGATGTGAATCGGGATGTGAATGAATGAGATGTGATGTAATGTAAATCAGGATGTGAATGAATGAGATGTGATGTAATGTAAAACAGGATGTGAATAAATGATATGGGATGTGAATGAATGAGATGTGATGTAAAATGGATGTGATGAGATGTGATGTAAATTGGGATAGATGTGAATGGATATGATATGTGATGTGAATGAATTTGATGTGATGTGATGTGAAACGGGATAAATGTGAATGAATGAGATGTGATGTGAATGGATGAGATGTGATGGGATGTGAGTCGGGATAGATGTGAATGATTGAGATGTGAGGTGAAATGGATGTGATGTGGATCGGAGTAGATATGAATGGATGAGATGTGAATGAATGTGATGTGATGAGATGTGGATATGGGTAGATATGAGTGGATGAGATCTGATGAGGATAAATGAGGAAAGAAGTGATGAGATGGAAAATGATGTGATTGGATGAGAATGGGAATACATATGAAATGGTTGTAGATTAAATAATGTGGATTGATGTGGAACAATGTGGAAAGACGAGAATTCGTTATAGAAACTGTATTTATGACCTGTTTTTAAATGACTGTTTTATGTCAAAAATATTGGGAAAGCATTTTGACCGTCTTGTGAATGAGGTCGTGGAGACCTATCTGATAAAGTTGCAACAGCTGACGGAGAGTCAACGGAGGACGTCTCGCATAGCAAGGTCGGCCAAGGTCTTGACCAGCCTCGATTTAAATGGTGAGTGTCCAGTATGGTGGATGAGGGACCAAGAAAGTAGCTTATGAGTGAAGCGCTAGGTGACCTGCGAAGGATCCTAGAGGGTGCTGACCATACGGTGCTCGGGCTCTGGGTCGCTGAAGATACCCACACGTGCATCGGGGAAGATATTGGAACAAGGAGTAAGAGTTGTTTTCTGAATTCGGGCATGGATCTGGTTGATTGACCTTGCTGGTCCTCAACAGATGAGTTTGTGGCTTTTTATATGGATCTATTGGTTGATCTTGCTGATCTTCAACGGAGATTCCATTTCGATTTTTTTACAAGTGAATATATATCCGGGTACTATGAGCTAGAAACTATCAAAAAGGCCCCTGAGTGGACAGGTGGTGAGCGTTCTGGTTACCAATGATGCCATAGGTACATCGTTGAAGGAATGATTGGAAATGAGAATTTAACCGGATATTTTGGAGGATTATGATCAGTGATACTATGGTTTCATTAAATGATTGTTTTAAAGACAACTGAATCTTTGAAATAGGCAATTTCATATTGGGTGTGTAAGTAGTGTGACTAGTTTTAAGTTTGCACGAAAATCCGGATAGGGGGCTTGGGAACTCTTTTCCCTGGTACCTGGGACAAAACCTAATCAAATTCCTAATTGGATCCCATCACTACAGTGGTTGGGCGGTTGCCTAACCCTTGGGACTGGATGGGGTTAGGCTGGACTGATGGATCCCTAAAATGAGACTCAATTCTGTTATGGTACGATAGATGAAGAAAATCCCGGATAAAAAATGTTCTATGGAAAAGAATCAATGGTTGTGCCTCTCAATGAGGAAAAAAGCATTGGTCTCTATGATCCAAGTGCAAGTTTCTTCCTTGATCTGATCGAGTGTCTTTAGAGGTTCGGTCGGATCAGTTTGGTTAGTGATGACCTTGACTACATTAGAGTAAAAATATTCTGGAGAAATCGCTCGTGCTTTTTCTTGGCAAGGGAAGTTTTTCCGGGTTTGGTTTTGGAAGAACCGAGGGATTAGTCTCTTGTTCGGATATCCGTGGTTGGGCAAGGCCCCGAGTGAGGGATCCTGCCCTGTACAAGAAGTGCTACTTCCGCTGCTAGCACATCGGAATCTGTTGTGCAGAGGGGGCAGGGATCTTTAGAGGATACTGTCAGTCATGCCCATCTTGCAGTAGCCCAGCTATGACCTGGTGTTTCATGTGTTTGTCGACGCCTCGGATGTTGCCATTGGCAGTGCCCTCATGTAGGAAGCACAGGAGGGATGGTACATACCAGTGTACTATGCAAGAAGGAGACCATCTAGACCGGAAAAGAACTACTCCACCATAGAGAAGGAGTCACTAGGAAAATGATCTAATCCATCAAGAAGTTCAAGAACTACTTGCTAGGTAAGATGTTTGAGTTTCATGTAGATCACAAAGCTCTCCTGTACTTAATAAACAAATAGACCTAGCAGGAAAGTTGGCCAGATGGATGCTCTTGTTGCAGGAAATTGAATTCAACATAAGGCACTCCCCGAGAACAAACATATAGTGGGAAGACTTCTTGTCACACGATTGGAAACATGAGAAGAGCCAGAAGGGGTGGAAGATGATTTCCCAGATGCGCAACTCTTCCTCATAGAAGGAGAAAGACCTAGCTGGTAACGATGAAATGCTACAATTCTTGTCTGACTTGTCCTTTCCAGAGTACATGTCCAGAGATCATATGAAAAAAATGACTCTCCGAAGTAAGTCATTCATGGTAGTGGCTAGGCAGCTATACAAAATGGGCATTGACTAGATTCTCAAGAGATGTGTCCCCAAGCACAAGCAGTAGGCCATGTTAGCAGAAGCACATCAAGGTGAAAGTGGCAAGCATTTTTCCGGAGAAGTCACAGGACAAAAGGTATTCCAAGCAAGCATGTGGTGGCCAACTGTATTAAAAGATGTGCATAAGTTCTCAAAAGAGTGTGACATGTGCCAGAGGATGGGGCAACCAAGCGATGCAGACAGAATGCTCCATAATCAAGTCCTGCCACTCGAGCCATTTCAGAAGTGGGGTCTAGACTTCATCGGCCCATTCAAACTAGCTGCTCAAAGGACAAGAAACAAATATATCTTGGTGGCCAACTGATTATTGCACAAAATGGGTAGAGGCCAAGGCTCTTAGAATGTGATCAAGGGACTCACTTCATCAATGAAGTGATCAGGAAACTGACGGAGCAGCACATGATGATACACAAGAAGTTGAAAGTCTACTACCCATAGGCCAATGGGAAAGTAGAGTCCACCAACAAGATACTCAAGGGAATCCTGATCAAGACAGTAAATGAGAACATGAATGAATGGGACACGAAACTGCACTCAGCTTTATGGGCATTTTGGACAGCTTATAAGAATGCAACGTGACTTACACCATTCAGTATGGTGTATGGATTAGAAGCAGTAGTGCCCATGGAGTTCCTGACACAGAGTTTCAGGATAGCAATGGCCGAAATGCTCTCTCTATAGAAGAATCAGAGATGCATAGGATTGAACAGATCTTAAAGCTGGATGAAAGAAGACTACAGAGCGCTTGTACAACAAAAATTGTACAAAAGAGGATAAAGCTGTAGGTGGACATGAACATAAGTTCAAGATCTTTGATGAAGGAGATGTAGTACTGCTATTTACATCAAGAATGGGACCCCACCTAGGAAAATTAAAAATGAGGTGGACGGGACATATAGGATCGTCACAGGAAGCCAGGAACAAGAACTTTTGAGCTGGCAAGTCTGGATGGTGAAAAACTCAAGAAGTTGATACAGGCTGAAGCCCTACTATGGAAAGATGCCAAGTGAAGGGAGAAAGTGTATAGAAGAGAATCATAATCCTAGTCTGGATGGTGAAAAACTCAAGAAGTTGGTAAATGGATACAGTTGAAGAATTGATTAAGGAACCGGAATCTGTGTCTGGCCAGGATCGAGAAGAAGGATAGGATTCCATAGATTTTAAAAATGCCAAAGAGAATAGCCCAAAATTAAATCCACCATGTGTAAATATGATAATGGTGTGTGTAGATATCGAGGAGCTAGCAATGTGGCACAAATGGGAAAGTTAAGGTTGCTGCCACAAAAATGGAAGCATGGATGTTTAAAGGCCATTATTGACCTCAAAAAGTGCACAGAAGGGATTGATGGTAAAAAAACGAGAAGATCTAGGGCAATCATGGAAAGATGATGCAATTATGGTGGCTGCCCTTGGGAAAGGTGCACCTCATAGAGAAAGGACTGAATGCCTCTCCATCGAATGCATAGCTTCTAAATAAACTTTCAAAAATCTACCTCACGCACTCAACTCTCTTCCTGGTAAACCTTGCTCTCACGTCCTTGCCTTCCAAGCCATCCCAGTGTTCCTGAAGAAGGAGACATGGTGCTGGAGTTTGAGCTACTGTCGTCCATAGTGTACAAGGAGGTGGACAAACATGCACAATGGCCAGAAAGGATGGGGCTTAAAGATTTCGTGGAGCTACCATGGGAGGAGCTCCAACAGAACTATAAAGTAGCGGAACAGTTAGAGTAGCTATTAGAAGACAGATACAATTACACTTCCATTGGGGAGAAGAGGGCTTTCGATCCCCTCTATGTGGCCGAGGTTTTCAAGCTTCCAATGGAAGGTCAATTAGGGCAAGATCAAGGCAGTAGATGAAGATGACCTCGTGAAGGAATTTGGCCCTCTGGAAGGAAGGGTAAAAGAATTCAAGATCACAGGGGATGCCAAATGAGGACCAGCAGAAGCGTATGCGCTTTGTGGTAGAGATGATCAATCTCACCCACAAGCCATAATGTATGTGAAGAAAGGTGTATAGATTGGGGAAGGTAGCAAAAGCAAGAACAAAAGTGGCCTGGGAGCGCCTGAGCACAAAGACAAAGATTGGCCCTTATATAACTATGTTATTCAAAACACACGAAAGAGTTGGGAAAGAGGAAAAGATGAAGAAGGAAGAAGCAGGCCACGAAAAGAGCTTGGAGCATGAGGAATCTGCTTGCAAAGCCCTAGGAAGAGGAGAGCTCAGGAAAAACACTGTCTAGAAGGAAGAGGGCATTCGAGTTTGGTGAAAAGAAGAAGGGGAATAAAGGAAAGACAGGAGTAGAGGAAAAGAGCAGTAGAGAACTCAAGGAGGACTTTGCCAAAATTGGGAAGTCCATCCTCTTGCAAAAGCTTGAGGATTAGCAGCAGAGCAGGAAGCCCCCTCAACACAATGCTTGTAGATACAACAGGAGAGTATTGCCCAAGGACCTCTACACTTGGGAAAAGAACAAAAGGGCATCATGGTGACAGAGCCCATCCACCTCGAGAAAACATAGGGAGAGCCCTCTAAACCTTGTCCTGCCATTTTTCCGGAAAGTATTGATGCATGCTGGGTACAAGGGAGCCTCAATTATTTGCAAAGGTGTATGATGAATGGGGCCAAGGAGTTAAGTACGCTATAAGTGGAAGTCAGGCAAAAGGAGGCCGCTATCCAAGAGTTCAAAGTCAATAGGCACCACTCTAGGAGACGCTAAGAAGAAGAAGAATGGAAGCGGGCCGGATGGAGGAAATGCAAAGACAGTTAGCAAGGCTCCAAAGGGTAGACGAAGAAGAGGGAATCCCTGGGTCTAGAAAGAACAAACAAATAGGCGGCTACAAGAGGAGGTGGATAGGGCTACTGTAAGCCAAGCTACAAGAGGAGGTGGATAGGGCTATTGTAAGCCAAGCTAAGGTTAAAGGCTAGGTGAACATGATCAGAGAAGAAAATTTAAGGATCATAAGAGAAGTTGAGGCCAGAGTAGACAAGGATAAAGTAGAGCTGGTCAAGGCAGAAGCCCGATTGGCTATGCTAGATGCTGAAGAATTCCCTAAGGTTTATGAGCTGGAGGTGGATAAAGTGGAGCAATGGGAGAACCACATGATAGAGGACTTAAAGGAGGTGTGGGGGGGATATTTGAGGAAGTTGACAATGGCCATGCAAGCCCCCACACCTACCTACAAGCAAATAGCTCCCCTCCAGACTCAAGACATGAATTCGGATGGGGGATCTGGAAATCCAGACACTACAGAACCAACGAGAACATGCTTGACGAGAGATATGGGGATTGTTGGAGACAGCCACCCCAAGACACAACAGGGGAGAGACCACTACAGAAAAAGAGCTACAGGCAAAGATTAAGCAGCTAGAGATAGAGGTAGAGGGCTAGAAGAAGCGATTCACGCTTTTTAAAGGGAGTGGCAAGAAATCGGTTGAGCACTTTGAGGGGAAAAGGAAGGAGCTGGTAATCTACAAAGGGACATTAATGGACATAATCCCCGGTGAGAGCTTCGAGAGCATGCTTGGGCAGCAACTAAAAGGCTGGAAAAAAGGGCCAATGATGAAGCTACCCTCAGGGCCCAGATTGAAGAGTACAAAGGATTAGTGGAAGAATACAAGGAGCAGTAAAGAAAAGACGGGGAGACGATCAAAGTCCTAAAGAAGGAGGTAGGAATAGCGAGAACCAGGGTCACAAGAGCAAAAGGGGCAAAGTGACAGTCAATGAGCTGAATGTCATGTTGACGACAACTCATGCCGATCTGAAAAAGAGACAGGAATAGATGGATGATATGAGAAAAGCTAATGCCACGGAAGTACGGAATAAAGAAAAGATGATTCAAGACTTCTAGGAATGGGAAAAACGAGAAAAAGCAGAAAAATAAGAAATGAAACAAGGGCTCCGAGGCAAGAAGGAGCAAAGAAGCACCGAGTTCTCCAAAGAGACGGCTCCCAAACATATGAGGAGTTTGATCCAGGCTGCTAAACAAGCGAGAGTAGTGCAACTGTCTAACTGAAACGAGATTGCACAGTTTATGAACCACGTGGACTAAAAGGTAGAGAATCAAGGGGCAGAGCAGCTCACAGGTAGGGGAGCCAACACACAAGAGGAGTCCCTCATCCGGATCCTGGGCTGTATGGGGAAGTGGGGGAATCTTATGACTCACAGACCCAAGTGAGGAGGCAACAGCTCAACGCATAGAGTAGAATTGCCAGTGCCCCTTGCCAACGGAGTTTCCTGGTAGAAAGAGAAAGGACAACAACCATTCCGAAACCTGCAAGCAAACCACCTTATGGATGGAGATGGAGTCAAGGGGGAAGGAGAAGGTTAAAAGAGCCAGAGCAGACAGTTTTTGAAGATGCAACCATTGCCCGAGAGTGAAAAGATGCAGGGGGGAAGAGAGCTTGAGCTCTTGCAAGCACACACACACTCACAAAACCCTAATAGAGAACACACAAGGTGAGAAGCTGAAAACTTCTTCTTCTCTACTCAACACTCAACACACCATATACAAGATAAGAGTACTCAATAATATGAAAGGTACTCAACCAATACATACACGGGTTCTCTATAGTGTGAACCCAACTAAACGAGCTGGCGCTATAACTATGCCAATCTCTAGAATGGCTGTCACACAGCCTGTCATCCCACTGGCCGCATATCACCCAAGATCTCACCAACCATGCCAGTGGTGTAAGTGTGGGGCCTATCCCCCAGGCGGGTCATCAGTGTCCACCGCCTCACTAGACGAGCTCGATATCTCAACACTCCCCCTCGAGCTCAACTCCATCTCATGTACACCAAGCGAAGCCCTGAATCTGCGGAGCTTCTTTGTACCCAATGCTTTGGTGAAGATGTCAGCTACCTGATCCTCTGTGCTGACATAAACAAGGTCAAGGTCTCCTGCCAAGACCTTCTCTCTGACGAAGTGGTAGTGGACCTCTATATGCTTCGTACGAGCATAAAATACTGGGTTCCTGGCCAACTGTATACTGCTAATGTTGTCACAAAAAATGACAACTTGTCTATCCACTGACAGACCCAAATCTGCAAGTAGCTTTCTCAACCAAGCTACCTCACATGCTGCCATAGCAGCTCCTCTGTATACTCGGCCTCTGTACTCGATAGAGCAACCGTAGGCTGCTTCTTGCTGCTCCAAGTCACAGCAGCACTCCCCAAAGAAAACATGAAGCCACTGGTAGATCTTCTATCTGAGATACTACCAGCCCAATCAGCATCTGTGTACCCATGTACACATATCTCTGTCCTAGTCTCATAGAATAGTCCACAATGCAAAGTAGACCTCACATACCTCAGTATGCGTCTCACTGCATCCAAATGCGGTTTCCGTGGAGCCTGCATAAACTGACTCACCAACCCAACAGCATAGCTCAAATCTGGTCTGGTGATCGTCATGTAGATCAAGCTTCCTACTATGTGCCTATACATAGTAGGATCCTCCAAGATCTCTCCTGAATCTACACTCAACTTGCCATTCTGATCCAATGGCACAGAAATAGGCTTACAACCTGTCATACCATACTTGACAACATGTCCAAGCCATACTGTCTCTGCAGTAATCCAATACCATGTGGCAACCTAATCACCTCAATGCCCAAGAAATATCTGAGCTCCCCCATATCCTTCATCTCGAACTTCTGTCTAAGCAGGATCTTTACATCAAGGATCTCTGCATCATGGTCCCCCGTAATGATCAAGTCATCTACATAGATGACAACAAGCACAACTCCTCTATCACCATGTCTCACATACAATGAGAAATCTGCATTGGCTACATGAAAGCCAATAGTGACAAGATATTCAGAAATCTTGTCAGACCATGCTCTTGGTGCTTGTTTTAAGCCATACAAGGCTTTCTTCAACCTGCAAACATGCTCGGGGTGACTCACATCCTCATATCCAGGTGGCTGCAACATATACACCTCTTCTTGCAAATCCCCATGCAAGAATGCATTCTTTACATCCATCTGATGTAAAGACCATTGCTTTGACGCAGCCACTGCTATCACAACTCTCACCGTTGCCATCTTGGCAACTGGGCTGAAAGTTTCCTCATAATCAATTCCATATGTCTGCGCATATCCTTTGGCTACCAATCTAGCCTTGTACCTGTTTATGCTTCCATCACTGTTATGTTTAACTTTGTACACCCACTTGCATCCAATGGCTTTCTTGCATTCAGGCAATTGCACTAAATCCCAAGTTTCATTTCCATATAGTGCATCCATCTCCTCATCCATAGCTTTCTCCCAACACACATTTCCAACAGCCTTATCAATGCATGTGGGCTCTACAACCTGCACAACCTTTGCCATATATGCATAGTGATGTGCCACATAACCATCATATGTAAATCTCTGCACACAGTTCTTCACTCTCCCTGATCTTCACAGCTTTTCATTCATGGCTTCCATAGCCTTCTTTACACCAGGTGTTCTCATAGCTGGGATCCCAAGCTCCTCATCAAGGCTCATATCTGAGCCACTAGACTCTCCATCAACATGAGAATGCCCTACAGAAATGTCAGGCATACCAAGGGGCTCAACCACTTTCTCTTTTCCTTTACGTGATGTACTAATCACATTTGCAGGACTGGTATTATGACGCAGCCTGCCACTCCATGGTCTATCAATAGACCCACTAGATGAGGACTCTCTTGGTCCACTCAAAGACTGTGATTGCTGACCTGCATTCTGTGCAACCACACTTCCACTCACATCAGCCCCAACAGCTTCTTTTTCAGCAGCATACCAGCTGCTCATCTCATCAAAGACAACATCCCTGCTTACCCTCAACTCACGTGTAGCAGGGTTATAACACCTGTATCCCTTTTGCTCAAGGGAGTATCCAATAAACACACATTTTTCATCTTTTGGATCCAGCTTAGTTCTCAGCTCATCTGGCACATGCACATATACAATGCCAAAGACTTTCAGATGAGACAAATCTGGTTTTCTGCCAGTAAACCTCTCCTCTGGAGTTACATCATGTATGGCTGCAGTTGGAGTCCTGTTCATGATGTATACTGCTGTAGAAACAGCCTCAGCCCAATAGCTATGCGGCATATTCTTCTCTTCCATCAATGCTCGCGCAATCTCAGCAATGTGCCTGTTTTTCCGCTCAGCAACTCCATTTTCCTGCGGAGTGTATCTACATGTAAACTGTCTCTGAATACCATTCTTCTTCAAAAATTCAGAGAACTCATTGGAGAAGTACTCTCCCCCTCCATCTGACCTTAGGCAGTTTACATATTTCCCTGTTTGCTTTTCAACCAAAACTCTGAAATTCTGAAAGTGAGTGAACACCTCACTCTTCTCCTTCATGAAATATACCCACACTTTCCTTGTGTGGTCATCAATGAAAGTCACATAATACCTACAGCCTCCCATAGATATGGTCTTCGTAGGACCCCATACATCTGAATGCACAACATCTAGTGCATTTCTACTCACATATTTGTTACGTGGAAACACATGCTTTGTTTGCTTCCCAAATTGGCATGCTTCACATATTTTCTGCATACCTTTCACTTTAAATTTTGGCAGCCCTGTCACAATTCCTTTAGTCTGCATAGACTTCAATCTCTGCACATTCACATGTCCAATCCTTTTATGCCAAATGTCTGTGTCTACAACAATTCTTGAACCGTTTGCAAACATCGCAGCACTCATTTCAGGCATGTCTACATTCAAGGTAAACATTCTGCCCACTCTGTTGCCTTTTGCAACCAACCTGCACACTTGTCTTTAAAATCTTCAACATAACAACCATCAGGGTTAAACCGAACCTGCAAACCCTGCTCAATCATCTGGCCAACTGAAACCAGATTCTTTATGTTCGAAACGTGAAGTACATCTGCAAGGTACTTCACTTTGCCATCCTGCATAGACAATGGCACATCTCCAACATGGGCAATTGGATGAGCAGTGTCATCCCCTGTTTCCACAAAACCTGGTCTTTCTGGGTTTTTCATCTCCTTGAACCACTCTCCATGACTTGTCATGTGGTTCGAAGCACCTGAATCCACATACCATACATCATCTTTTTGTGCTGCATCAACATTTTCAGACATGGCATTCACAACATGCTGCATAACAAACAACCTTTCATTATCCTCATTATTTCTGCTTGAGGAGGATGCATAGTTATTTTGCTGCACTTTCCCATTTTGCATGTCAGCCTGCTTCTTATAACATTCTGCCTGCACATGTCCAGGCTTACCACAATAATAGCATTCACGTGCATCATTATATTGCCTTTGCCAATTTCCACGGCCTCTTTGACTCCCCCTGCCTCTGAATTTGCCTCTTCCACCTGCGTGTTGTTGTTGTTGTTGTTGATTCTGGGACTGTTGTTGTTGCTGCTGCTGTCCATAATTCTGATTACCTGTTCGGCCACCTCCTTAACCGCGTCCATGGCCTCCTCTACCTCGTCCTCTTCCTGAACTCGTGTAGAAGGCCTGTTGCTCTGAACTGTTTTTGCTTTGTGAAGACTGTTGGTCTTCACCCAAGCTCTTCTCTTAATCAGCATAGATACCAAATCTGTAAAGTTGGGAATGTTTTCCCGAGTCTGAATAGACATCTTGAACGCTTGTATTGTGGCCCGAGACCACGTAGACATACCTCCACCTTATCATCATCATCTACTGACACACCAATAGATGCAAGGGATTCCACAATACCCTTTATCTTCAACGCATAGTCATTCACAGACATGCTCTTTTTCTCCGTAGTATGAAGTTCATTCTTCAACTGTATCTTACGTGCCTTGGTATTTGTTTCATAAAGCTTTACTACCAAGGTGTCCCACGCCTCCTTGGGAGACTTGGCATCCTAAATGTGCCCAATCATGGTATCCTGTATACTAATGGAGAGCCAATACATGACTTTCCTGGCTCCTTGGTTCCAGTCTTTAAACTCTTTCACATCTGCAACAGTAGGATTTATGTCCGGTATCTCCGGTGCCTCTTCATGTTCACCTTCTATGTAGTCCCAATAGCCCTTTCCCATCAGGAAATTCGTCAACCTAAACCTCCAAGCATGGAAGTTATTCTTATCTAGCTTCTCAGCCACAATCTGGGTTATCCCATCATTTGACATCTTGCCAAACACACAATTTAACCAGAAACAGTACTCTGGTTTGTCCTGCACAAACTGCTGTATTTCCTACAGCGATACTGTAGTACTCTCAAATGTCACAACCAGTGACCTCAATGTGCATACATACACCCAATGGCAACTGTAGACCTCTTTGTAGCACCCACAGTGTCTGCACAGTCAATCTGTCTTCCTGCAGTTCTTAAAACAGAGTTCTGCAGAGAATCGATGACTTACCTGCAGTGCTCGAAATTGCCTGCTTTCTGAAAAACGGAGGTCCAGACGCGCCCGAAACGCGTTTTTGGCCCAGAAAATTGCGTCCGATAGGACAATATAGTTGCCCTATAGCTTTACTCCCGCGAAGAAAGCTCCTCAATCAGAGATCGTTTCCGGTGCCTCCCGTAGAGCTCCCGACAAGGGTGTAGTCACCAACACAAATAGGGAAGAGTAGTTGAAGCTCTTACCCTCGTACCGCTTCCTGTGTGGTTCTCTTGCTTGCAGCTCAGCCCTTAGCATGAACCATGCTCTGATACCCTGAGAAAAGATGCAGGGGGGAAGAGAGCTTGAGCTCTTGCAAGCACACACACACTCACAAAACCCTAATAGAGAACACACAAGGTGAGAGGCTGAAAACTTCTTCTTCTCTACTCAACACTCAACACTCAACACACCATATACAAGATAAGAGTACACATAAGATGAGAGGCTGAAAACTTCTTCTTCTCTACTCAACACTCAACACACCTCTTCTAATTCTGAGCAAGGCAGGTGAGGTTTTTGGCCATGGGGAATCCATCTGTACGGTCAGATCTGAAATTCATGAAGCTTTGAGCAAAACCACTTTTTGATGAAGAAGAGTGGTTTTTGGGAAGAGGTAAGTGGGTTTGAGAAGTAGAGCTAGTTTGAGAATTTGAATTTTTGGTTAAAGACCACAAACCCTTCTTTTGCCCACCGGTTAAAAGCCTATAACTTTCTTGAGAGTTGTGTTGATGAAGACCTTTCCCACCTTTCCACAAATCTCCTAGCCCAAGCTCTGATACCACTGAAAACGGAATCGTTCTCTAGAATAGCTTGTGGAACGCTTGAGAAATTCAACACATAAATTCAACCATGAAAACACATGCTTTGCAGGTTTCAACAAAATCAAATAAATTGAACAAAAGCATAGCAAACATAATACTTAGCTCCAAGACAAACGTGCTGGGTGCAATCTTCCCCCCCCTTGTGCGTGGCCTTCCCCCACACAAAAGTATTTTTATTAGCTTTTCCACCAAAAATAGGCCATAGCCCCCAAAAATATACAAAGTGTGCTTTTAGAGAGCACGACACTCTTCCACAACAAAAATAGAGTGTCCCAATAATTGGGGCTAGGGTAAAGAATTTAGGCTTTAATAAATTTAACATTATAAATGTATTTTTTCCAATGTATCAAAATGGAAAAATCAACTACTAAGGTTACAAGCTGCGCTTGTAAAAATAAATATGATGCGCATAAGAAACATTCTCCTCGACATTATTCATCAATCCTCGTAATCTTCATCACCTGAAAATATAAGCCCAATTAATAATTAAATTAATCCCACAAATATTAAACAGGCACAAACCATACCAACTCATGACTACCAGGTGTAAGTACCCCAGGAATCACCCTGCCATACAAACCTAACTGAAATAATCATAGAGGGCCCCAAGCATACGTCATATACCGCACGTATTAATATTTATAGTGGTGTCACCCACGATATTAACCTAGCCGCGGCATGACGCAAGAGTAACCTAGACGTCCCCAAATTACTCAAGAGGGAAAAATAATATTCTTAAAGAGGACTTAAAATATATTCTCATGACATCCCTCTTGCTTGAGTTTGCAATTGCCCTCAATTGTAGGTTTGCTAGAAAATAACGAAGGATCTCAGGATAAGCTCAAAAAAATTTCTCGAGCATCCATTTTGCATCTTCTTGAGGATGGTTTTTGAATGTCAAAAGATATTTGATGTATTGGTTCCCAGTTCTTGTTGTTGTCGTCTCTTGATCAATAATAGCATCAAGAACTAAGACTTCTTCCTCTCCTTCAACAAGAGGTGGTTCCTCATAAATTGGGTGAGAAGGAAGTGTTCCTCGAAAGGGTTTCAAGAGATGAATATGGAAAGAGTTGTGGATATTCCAATTAGATGGCAACTCTAGTCTATAGGCCACATCGTTAATCTTTTCAATAATTTTAAATGGTCCATAGTATCTAGGTGCAAGTTTAATTGCAGGGAATTTTTCCACACTCTTCAATCGTCTCTTCTTAATTCTCAAAAGTACATAATCACCTTCTTGGAATGAAAAATCTTTACGCTTCCTATTTGCTTGAAATGTATACTTCTCTTGAGCTCTTGCAATACAATCACGCACTTCAGATAAAATGCGATCAAAGTCTCGAGTATATTGGTCAACAGCTTCAATCTTATGGGAGAGTCTAGTAGCCGGAATAGGCAAAGCTCTACCATAGATAATCTCAAATGGTGCTCAACCAGTAGTAGAATGAGGAGTATTATTATAAGCAAATTGGAGTAGATGTATGTACTTATCCCATGAACTAGGTTGCTGGGAAACATAAGCTCTAAGCATATCCAAGATAGTGTTATTCGTGACTTCGGTCTATCCATTTGATTCAGGATGAAAAGCCGTAGAAAAATCTAACTTAGTGTCTAAGTTTGAGAAAAGAGCAATCCAAAAGTGACTACAAAATTTGGAATCTCTATTAGAAACTATCACTTTGGGTAGACCATGATGAACAAAGATTTGCTTGACAAATATGGTCACAGCTTGCTGAGAAGTCAGTGTCTTTTTACATGGAATGAAATAGGCTTGCTTACTAAACCTGTCCACTATTGTCCAAATCATGTGTAAGCAATCCCAAAGCTTTGCCTTTGTAGCTTTTAATTGCTTGACAAATGTTACACTTAGCTACAAATTTTGCTACATCATTTTTCAAATGAGGCCAAAAGAATTCTCGAGAAACTACTTGAAGTGTTGCGGAAACTCCTCTATGTCCCATGAATGGTGGTTGGTGCATCTCTTCCAAGACAAGTTGTCTATAGGGTTGAGTGACACATAATATTTTCTCAAAGAAAAGATAGCCATCATTATGAGAATAATTTCCTTGAGGTGTCCAATTTTTTTCACGCAATTTGATCCATATCTTAGAAAAATCTGGATCTACTTCATAAGTTTCTTTCATAAGTACAAATGGTTCACTTTCAATAGCGGAAATGTTGTTGATATGTGGTCTTCTACTTAAAAAGCATCGGCAACAACATTTTCCTTTCGAGGTTGGTATTGAATCATGGGTTGGAAACTTTGTATGAAAGATGCCCATTTGATGTGCCTATCTGAAATAAGGGGTTGCGAAAGCAAATGCCTAATGCTTTGTTGATCAGTCTTGATAAGAAATTCTGAACCCATTAGGTAATTCTTCCAAATCTTCAAGGCATGCACAACTGCTACTAATTCCTTGTTATATGTACTATAATTTGTTTCAGTAGGTTTTAGCTTTCGACTTTCATAGGCAATAGGATGGTTGTCTTGCATAAGCACAGCACCAAAACCTTTGCCACTAGCATTAGTTACTACCACAAAGAATGGTCTTTGAAAGTCAGGTAGTGTAAGAACTGGTGCATGAGTTAATGCATCCTTGAGTACTAGAAAAGATTTATCTTGACTTTCGGTCCAATGGAAAAATGTAGTTTTCTTGAGAAGTTCCGTCAAAGGATGTGCAATATAAACGAAATTCTTGACAAACTTCCTATAGTAACTACATAGACCTAGAAAAGATCTAAGGTCATGAATATCTCGAGGTGTAGGGCAAGAGGCTATACACTCAATCTTCTTAGGATCCACACAGATTCCTTCAGCTAACACTATATGGCCTAAGTATTCAATCTCTTTTTGAAAGAAAGAACTCTTTTCAGGATTGACATACAATTCATTTTCTCTCAAAAGGTTAAACACTTGCTCCAAGTGTTGCTCATGCTCTTGACGATTCTCGCTGAAAACAAGAATATCATCAAAGAACACCACAACAAAGCTTTGAAACTTTAGGAAAATGCGATTCATCATATGACTGAATGTAGCTGGAGCATTGGTCAAACCAAATGGCATAACCAAAAACTCATAATGGCCAGTCTAGGTTCTAAATGCAGTCTTAAATATGTCTGACTCAGTCATGCGTACTTGATGATAACCAGACTTTAAGTCAATCTTGCTAAAGACCTTTGAACCTCTAAGCTTATCAAGTAAGTCATCTATCCTAGGGATAGGGTATCTGTTCTTGACAGTGATTTTGTTCAATGCTCGGTAGTCAACACACATTCGGAAAGTTCCATTCTTCTTCTTAACAAGAAGGACTGGAGCTCCAAAGGGTGAACTACTAGGTCTAATAAGGCCTCTTTCTAACAAATCCTCGATTTGTTTTTGGATTTCTTTTTGCTCTAAATTGTTGACTCTATAAGGAGCTTTACAAGGTGGAGAGTTGCCTGGCAATAAGTCAATAGTATGGTCTTCACGCCTAGACTTAGGTAATCCTGGAGGTAAATCTTCCATAAAACAATCCCTGAATTTGGAGATATAAGGATCAAGTTTTGGACTTTTGGATGTGTTAAACTCAGCTCTAAGCTGGTTAACCCAAACCATATAAGTCTTCTCCCTTTTCCTAAGAGCTCGCTTTGCTTGAGTATGACTTAATAAAGGGCTTGTCTCTCCTTTGACTAGACATTGGAGGAAAATATTTTCATTGTCCTTCCTTACACAAATGCTATGTGTATCATAGTCTATAATAGGGTTGTACATATGTCTCCAAGGCATACCCAATATTACATCTACGCCTTGTAAAGGTGCAACTAAGAAATCCCCTTTTTCTATTAAGGAATTGATGCTTAAAGTTAAACCTTTCACCTCTTGCATGCAATTATACTTGGTTCCAGTAAATGCAACCTTAACTCTATAATGTGTAGGTGAAGGTTGAATGTTTAAAGCTCTAATTGCCTTTTCAGAAATAAAGCCATGAGTGCTACCATCGTCATGCAAAACAATAACTTCATGCTCATTAATTTTTCCTTTTATTTTGAGTAGCGAATGAGGTTGAGGCTTACCTTCTACTTCTGAATAGTCGGGGTCAGAGTTACCCTCTTGCTTGAGCGATTCATCTTCATTGTCGTCCCCTTCAAGCATATTTACTCGTGCGGTAGGTGTCGGATTCTTTGCACGTTCTGGGCAATTTGGTGCTATATGTCCTTCTTTATGACATCGAAAACATTTGATTGGAGGACCTTTGGGCTTGCCACCGCCGTTGACTTTCTTTGAATTTGATTCGCCTTTGACCATCTCCTTGCCTTTGTCAAACCCTGGCTTATGAAAATTTCTTGAAGCATGAAAAGGTTTAGAAAAAGGTTTAGAGTGGTTACTCTCAAATGACTTGGCCTCTCTAGGAAAACCATTTTTGCGTTCGGAATTTGTTGCCAAAGATATAGCTGTAGAAAGTGAATGAGGTCTAAACATATTCACATCGGCCCTAATTGTAGACTTAAGGCCCGAAATGAATTTCCTCTTTTGGTCCTTCTCATTGACTTTCTCCACAACCTGTAAACCTGTACCTGTAGTAATGTATTCCAAAACTTCTCCACATACTGAGACATGATTTCTTTTTCAAGTTGATTCAATGTATCCCATTGATGCCTAGCTTTAGATTTAAATTGTGAAGGTAAGAAATGCTTTTTCACTAGCCTTTGAAATCTTTTTCATGAATCCGGTTTGTTACGTCCTTGCTTGATGACGCTCCACCATAAAGCTGCGCTATCCACCATGTGATTAGCCACACATTTGATCTTGTCCTTCTCGAAAAATTTCTCCCCCGAAAAGTAATCATCCAATTGACTAAGCCATGCCAAAAGGACTCGAGCATCTTTCTTGCCATCATAATTCTGAAATGAAAAAGCTTTACGACTGATTTTAGAATCTTTCCATGAATTTTGTGCTTGAAGTGTAGTATTGACAGCTCTTTGGATGATGTCGTCTTCGTCATCATAAGATGGCAAAGAGTCACGCTTATGCCTTCGACTTGTGAGCTATCGCTCCAATTCAATTCGCATCTCTCTCTCTTCTACAATTTGTTGTTGTAGAGATTGGAGTTGCTCTTGAATTGAAGGTAAAATAGGAAAATTTGCCATAGTGCTCATGCAAACAATGTAAATAAGTAAAATTGATATTATTTGATGTATGTAAATAAAGCAAATGATTGTACTTATTTCAATTCTCCCACAATTTGATTTGTGTTGAAACTGAACAAAGACTTTGGTTCAATGGTTGGGTCGAATTCCCTTCGTTTCGCACAAGTCTCGAGCAATTCCGAGTGATTTAGGAGACTTGGGCTAGTCGAAATGCTGAAGAAATAATTTTCTGTACCTTGAACACTACTCAAACAATTCTGAAAACTTGGCCAAACCTCTGTAATAATTTTTGAGAATTTTTAAGAAATTATTTTGGAATTTTTTGGCATTTATTTAGCTTTTTTAAGCCTCTTTGAGCCCTGAAAAATCAAATTTCTGCACCCAAAAATCTAAAAATTATAATTCTTTGAAATTTTCCTTGAAATAGGAAAATAGGAAGTGTGAAAGCTCCAAAAGTTGATGTGACATGCATTGGGCTTGGGAAAAGTAGAATTGGGTTCAGTTGAGGATTTGGCTTAATTGAGATTAAGTAATTTATTGATTTTTGTAGTTCTTCTTCTCACGTTTTTTTGCCCGTGAGGCTGCAAATCGGCGCATCGCTTTGGCTTCTTTTTTATTAATTTACAAAGCTAGTTGCTCACAAAACATGCAGACTGTCAATTATAGGATTTTTGCAGCTTGAACCTCTTCTAATTCTGAGCAAGGCACGTGAGGTTTTTGGCCATGGGGAATCCATCTGTACGGTCAGATCTGAAATTCATGAAGCTTTGAGCAAAACCACTTTTTGATGAAGAAGAATGGTTTTTGGGAAGAGGTAACTGGGTTTGAGAAGTAGAGCTAGTTTGAGAATTTGAAGTAGAGCTAGTTTGAGAATTTGAATTTTTGGTTAAAGACCACAAACCCTTCTTTCGCCCACCGGTTAAAAGCCTGCAACTTTCTTGAGAGTTGTGTTGATGAAGATCTTTTCCACCTTTCCAAAAATCTCCTAGCCCAAGCTCTGATACCATTGAAAACGGAATCGTTCTCTAGAATAGCTTGTGGAACGCTTGAGAAATTCAACACATAAATTCAACCATGAAAACACATGCTTTGCAGGTTTCAACAAAATCAAATAAATTGAACAAAAGCATAGCAAACATAATACTTAGCTCCAAGACAAACATGCTGGGTGCAATCTTCCCCCCCTTGTGCGTGGCCTTCCCCCACACAAGAGTATTTTTATTAGCTTTTCCACCAAAAATAGGCCATAGCCCACAAAAATATACAAAGTGTGCTTTTAGAGAGCACGACACTCTTCCACAACAAAAATAGAGTGTCCCAATAATTGGGGCTAGGGTAAAGAATTTAGGCTTTAATAAATTTAACATTATAAATGTATTTTTCCCAATGTATCAAAATGGAAAAATCAACTACTAAGGTTACAAGCTACGCTTGTAAAAATAAATATGATGCGCATAAGAAACATTCTCCTCGACATTATTCATCAATCCTCGTAATCTTCATCACCTGAAAATATAAGCCCAATTAATAATTAAATTAATCCCACAAATATTAAACAGGCACAAACCATCACCAACTCATGACTACCAGGTGTAAGTACCCCAGGAATCACCCTGCCATATAAACCTAACTGAAATAATCATAGAGGGCCCCAAGCATACGTCATATACCGCACGTATTAATATTTATAGTGGTGTCACCCACGATATTAACCTAGCCGGCATGACGCAAGAGTAACCTAGGCATCCCCAAATTACTCAAGAGGGGAAAATAATATTCTTAAAGAGGACTTAAAATATATTCTCATGACAATACAATGCATTCTCATGAATCTTCCACGAATCACTTAATGTGTCACCTAATGCATGATCATCCAAAGCATGGTCATCACATGTATCACCCCAACAAATGAGTCATCATCCCATTTTTCATCAACAAATGAGTACTCATCCAAAATGTCATCAATGACCATGTCCTCACAATCTCGTGATGTCATATCATGAGCTGAAATTTCCTCAATCAAAGCACTTATGAAAGCTATCCAATCACACCCATTTTCAGCTTGCGTATCCCCTTTAACCACGGATACATTGGTGACTTGTCGAGAAAGATTCGACAACAAAATATCTTCATCTTCGTGCTGTCCACCATAAATTACAGCAAGTGTTTCATCCACTTCAACACCCACAATGTGTGCATAAAGACCCACATAGTCATACTCTACGCAATGACCAAATATGATATTGAATGGAAGTCCTCTTTTACATTTTCTCAAGCCAAAATATTGCAGCATTGAGTGCATAGTAGATCTTCTATCCCCACTCAAAGTAAGAGGAATTCCAAGTGTAGATACCAACAATTCACATGTACTACCCTTGTTTATCTTGGCTTCACTTGTAGAGGTTTTAACATCAATCATTAGACATTGTCTTCTTCCAATCGCTCCCTTTGAAGAAAATAATGTTTGACTATGTGTCTCCTCATGTACATCAACTTGATACATGGGTATATCAAACTCATTTGTCCCACCTTGTCGCATAGGAATCCTCAATGCACTTGTCCCCTATTGGTGCATCAATGGTGGAAGTGAATTCTTCTTTCTAAAAAGAGAACCACAACTCCGATCACCTTGTTACAAATTAGCTTGAAGGCTATGTACTTTATTTACCTATGAAGTGTTAACAAGAGATCCATAAGCTTACAGTTTTATTATCATAGCTTGAGACCTTTGTCTCCTTGTATCAAAGAAATCTTGCCTAGAGGACATCCAAGTGCTCATTTCTCCTCCACCATTAGGGATTGACAATGCATAGCTCATTTCTTGCATTGCATCAACATCCTCTTCATCAATTAAGAATTGCATGTAAGAATTGACAAATTGAGCAAAGTCTTTGTACTCTTTCTTAATGAAATTAGGCATTTCCATCCATATGTCATGACCTACCTTTCCGTGAATGATATGTGCTTCCAATCATGTTCAACCACATCATCATCAACATACAACTCTTCTTCAAATGTAGAAGACTAATTTTCCTTGGAATGTGAAGATACTCTTTTGGGTTCTCCAAGGTTTGGTTCCAATTGTTTAGACCAAGATGTATGTTGCTTTCCATGTAGTTGAGAAGAACCGGTTTGGAAAGATGTAGGCCTCATTTCCCTCACGAGAGGTCTTCTAGACTCCGCCATGAATCCACTTGTGGCATTCTTTGTAGGATTCTCATAAGTAGCCCTTGTAAAAGCCTCTTGCATAGCTTGCATGCCTCCCTTATGACTACCATGATACAAGCCTCTTGCATAGCTTGCTTGTAGTTGAGAAGGACCGGCTTGGAAAGATGTAGGCCTCATTTCCCTCATAAGAGGTCTTCTAGACTCCGCCATGAATCCACTTTGTGACATTCTTTGTAGGATTCTCATGGGTAGCCTTTGTAAAAGCCTCTTACATAGCTTGCTTGCCTTCCTTATGACCACCATGACAAGCCTCTTGCATAGCTTGCTTGCCTTCCTTATGATGACCACCATGACAAGCCTCTTGCATAGCTTGCTTGCCTTCCTTATGATGACCACCATGAGAAGCCTCGTGCATTGGTTGCTTGCTCCCATGCATACCACAAATTCTACCACAATGATGGTGTTGCTCCAATTGGTCTTCAATATCCCCAATCTTGGTCGTCACATGAATTGAAACCTCATATTCATAGTTGATGACATCCAATCTCTCCATGAGTGGCTTGAAATCAAGTCTTTCTATAAGTAATTGCAAGAGGGACCATCATTTGAAATGGCTTGTGCACCTTGAGATGTGTACTTATGAGTGCCTCCCATATTTGCCTCCTCTTCAATTTCCTTTGAAGCTTGCCCCATTGATGGAGAAGTGTTTTTGTGAGTGCTTATCACAATCAATTTCTCTTCCAACTCCTCCATTGCATCCATGTTGCCATGCTCCCCTCCATTGCATCCATGTTGCCATGCTCCATTAACGCCTCCCCTCCATGTCTTCACTCCATGTGCCTAATCCTCTAATGTACCACTTTTCCAAGGCGATCATGGCATACCGGATTCAAGACATTCTCCCCTTGGCCTCTCCACCAATCACCAAGGTACCCTCACCACATAACTAGCTTTATAATAGTGTAAGAATCAATGGAAAGCATAGAAATGGATAAGAGCATGAGACACATACCAATGGCATTTATAGAACATGCCAATCATTACAACTCATAGATCCAATACCATTTTTCTCTTCCCAAATGATTATGATACAAAGCCCCTCACCATGGGCTCAAGAGTACAAAGAAAGGCATCCACATTGAGCATAAGCATGAGCCAAACCCATCATAATGCATCCATAACTCAATGCAATCCCCTTTTTCATAATGCATTCAATCAAGCCAATCTAATAAAGCCATCCACTCCTTGCTAGAGCAAGCTTCCATGGGAAAAAGTTGAGCACTCAATGGGAATTTGTGAAGCTCAATGTCTCAATGCATAGCATATAATAGCTAATGATGGCAATCCTTGGAACATAAGAGTGGCCACCACCATTCAACCAGAATAGCATGTGACTTTGGCTAATAGGCAAGCCAATGATCCTAATGGATCCAAATCACCACTAATTAGGTTTATGAAACCCTAATGTAATGGATCATTTTTCTTGGAGCCAAAAAGAACTCTAATTGCAAGTGTACAAGTCATTCTCAACAAGCACAATTGAAAGCATAATTAGCATAGCCAATGAGAAATCTTACCTCTCATGAGTTGAATGCTTGAAACTAATGGAAGACTATGGAATCTCCAATCCAACTCATCAAGAAGATCACCATCACCAAGCTTGAAATGAAGCTCTTGCTTGCTTGCCACACCCTCAAACTTTACCACATAGCATTGTGCAACAATCAACCACCTAAATTATAATTAATAGCTCCATCTTGCTTGCCATTTAATCACCATTTAAGCTCTCAAAACTCCATGATTTGTAGGAACACGGCAATAGCTTCCATGGCGTTCTCACGAGAAAAAATCGCTTGTATTTGGGGCAAGAAGTTTAGGTGAACATTATGCTTGTTGAAACTTGTTATGGGAGCTTCCAACCTCATGTACCATGGTTAATGGCTTCCAAGAAGGCCTTCAAGAGGCGGCACTATGCATAGTAGGTCACGGACTATGGATCGCTAATTCATCAATGTTTCCCAGCATTAAGCCAGCATTTCAATGCTAAAAGTCCTCACTAAGGCATATCA
Source organism: Cibotium barometz (assembly GCF_041138505.1). Lineage (NCBI taxonomy): Eukaryota > Viridiplantae > Streptophyta > Polypodiopsida > Cyatheales > Cibotiaceae > Cibotium > Cibotium barometz. The sequence goes on from NC_141047.1 coordinate 47,196,144, forward strand.
AGCTCCAATGGTAGGGATTTTGCTCCAAAAGATGAGGAAAACGTGCACAGCTATCCTCACAGGCAGAAATTGGTCACGAAATCCATCAGAAGGGTCTTTATGAAGCTAATGGTAAGCCAAATGGAAGCTCTAAGCTATGGCTAGGGTTTAGCAAGGGATTGAAGCACCTTACACTCTCAAAATTAAGCAGAAAGAGGGAAAACATTTGGATTAGGGATACTAATTTAATTTCTCCCAATTTTGGTCCATGCATTCAAATTTTTAGTGCGGTTCCCCCAAAATTCGGTCCCAATCAACCCCATGGCCCCAAAAGCTTAGAAACAAACAAAGATGAAGAAATTCAACCATCCAAATTTCCCATTCCCATCTTCTTGATGAAGAAAATCAAGAAAACTCCAAAATTTTCAAGTAAATTCAAGAAAGTGGATCAAAATCAAAGCTCTAATACCAATTGAACTGGATCTCGACCAAAGATCAAGAGATCAACACATAAAGTCCAAATATAGCATCCATTTGATGGGCATCAAACACATATAAGAAATCCATGTGATTGTGATGAAAAGAGAAGAAATCCACATGCACATGTAGAAAAGAAGGTATGTGCATAAGGCCTAAGTAATTTAACCTCTCACCATGAGGACGGCTATCAAGCTTACCATGAGTCCTAGACCATGAAAGGCCATCTCCATGAAAGGAGCCAAGAGTACATGTAAGTTTCAAAGATATGAATGACCAAAAGATCCCTACAATGAATGACCAAAAGATCCCTACAATGAACCCAAGGCCCTATTTATAGTAGCCTTGCCCATGGCCCATTATTTACATGTTTTGGACCTTAGTTTTGCTTCATTACACATGCCAAGCATGGTTAGGCAGTAAAGGGAGTAAGTGCAAGAAACATATAAGCAAAGGAGTTCTAGCACTGAGCTTCTACAACTTATGGGAACGGAGTGGTGGGACAATGAAGGCACCTCATGTGGTTTTGTAATACTAACATGAACCACACATGGAGAATCTACACACCATCACAAATGCTCTGATGAGGCTAGAGTACGTGAAAACGCCACCCAGTGAAGATGATAATAGCTCCCATTGACTATAGTACATGAAGAGAATCAACCTCGATATCAGCAGTTCAAGGGTTAGGATTTAGACGACGAAAATTCATTTATTGACTTGAACAAAGGCATCTAAAGGGTTAGGCAGGTCGAGATTCATGATACCATATGGACAATCCACCGCACATGTACTAATAGTAGGGTTGCATCATGTAGAGCATAGTTAGATGATTAAGCTGGTAAGTAACCCATCAAGCAGTCAAGCAAAGGAGTTCTAGTACCGAGCGTCTACAGCTTGCAAGAATAGAGTTGTGGACAACAAAGGTAGTTTATGTGGTTCTACAACACTAGCATGGACCCACACATGCACAATGTCACAAATGCTCCAATGAGGACATTGTTTGTGTGGCTAGTTCAAAAGGGAACAAATCTAACAAAGAAATAGGTGTTCGCACTAGAGAGGTCAAGATTCATATTAAAAATGGAAGACAATTCAGAGGAGCAAGACGTTGGACAACTGTAAACATTAAAGTTATAGGGGGTGTCAGAGGTTGTACCAAACCTTGTAATTTTCCTACATGGCTCAAAGGGTGAAGGGAGGCTAACAAAGTGAGAAAAGGGTGCATCTCCACTTCACACTATAAGACATAAACATATACACTTCCATAATTTGCTTAGGGCAAAAAGCTCTGAAGTCAAAATCCATGCCGTTCACCTTTCGTGACATCAGAAGATAAAGTAGGATGCTTTATAATTCTATGGTACTAATTATACGATTTGAGAAAGAATAGAGTATGGGAGTTCTCATGTGGTGGGTCGTATATTAGGCCAAGTAGAGAATGGCTTCCCTTTCATCCTCTTGCTAGTGCCCCCCATTCAAAGATATACTTGAGAGGCACTCGGAGTTGAGGTTTTTCTTAAAAGCACGACTCTATCAATGCTTATATTTTATTGGCATGTTTAAATTGCAATAAAATTTTAATAATACCCATTTACATAAAATTATTTGGATCTAGAGAGAGAGAGAGAGAGAGAGAGAGAGAGAGAGAGAGGAGAGAGAGAGAGAGAGAGAGAGAGAGAGAGAGAGAGAGAGAGAGAGCTTTTCTATGAACATGCAACATTTTCACTTTTATTTTGGGAAGTGTGGGAGAAGGAATGTCAAGGGTGGCATAATTGATAAGAAAACTTAAAAGAATTATTCGTATAAAGGAATGAATTGACTAATCTCTTAAGGGTAGAAAAAATGACAATAATTATTTTTATATGTTTTACACTTCTAATGTCACTTTTTCATGCATGTTTTGTAGAATAATACAACCTTGGAAATAAAGAGAGCTCGCGTTACATGCATCTCTACAATGATATATCCTTTGGAATAAAGACTGGACCCTCTGCGTGTGTGTGTGTGTGTGTGCGTGTGTGTGTGATTGTCTCTTCTTATCTATGCCTCCTTCCATGTCCCCCTCTAATTTTATTTCACTCTTCTTTGTCTCACTTTCTCATCATCTCCTGTACTCCATGCCTCCTTCCATATCTGACTGCCATCTCACTCTGGCTCTCACCCCAACCCTTCTCTCAAACCCCTAACCATCATATCTAGCTCCAACAACATGCCACCCCTAAAATAGGCCATCTCCACAGGTTTATTTAAGATGAAGGTGGAGATGAAATACAAGAAACAAAATGATCAAAAAATCTTGGATTGCATGAAGGAGACTATAAAAGCATAGTCATTGTGGGACAAAATCAATGGAGAAAGGACGTTCGAAGAAGGAGATGTTTATTAGTGGAATCTAAAATTGAGTACTATAATAGGGACTTGGCATGCATATGGCTACATAACTGACAATGAAGAAATTGTCCTCCTTCGATAGGAGCTTCAAAAAGGGGTGGAAGAAACTCATAGTGCTAACTGTACTATTATACAATTAAAATCAAAATGAACAAGCCTCGTTAACGTTGAAATTAAAGTAAATCAGACTCATTACTAGACAGTTTTTAAATCACTATAGATGTAATGAGATTTGTGCAACTCCATATGTGTATTAATGATGATGAGTGAGTTTCACATATATACTAATAAGAGGTTGCTACTTTGTGAATCAAAGTGTGTCTGTGTGCATGTGTGCACAAGAGGGAGGGAGAGAGAGAGAGGAGCTGCTTTGAGAAGTCGGCGGCCACATGATCCACAATAAGATCCAATCAGAAAGAAAGGTCGAGCAGCACAAGCTCACGTACCATACCCACCAGGAGTGCTACGAGGTCGCCAACAAGGACCCCAAAGGTTATGGAGCACCTTACCAAGCTCGACGAACTTGGAGGCCTTGCTGCTCTTCCCACTTAGGGCCCCTAACCTCACCTACTTCTGATTTATCTCCTCCTATGATACCCATCTCAGTATCGGAACAGTCCGTGATGCCACAAGTGCCAACCTGAGAGAGAGAGAATGTTTGTTGGAGGGAGGTAAATAATGTGTGTGTCAAAGTAGGAGAGAAAAATGTTCGTTTAATACCATCAATGTGTGTGTGTGTGTGTGTGAGAGAGAGAGAGAGAGAGAGAGAGAGAGAGAGAGAGAGAGAGAGAGAGAGAGAGAGAGAGAGAGAGAGAGAGAGAATGGGATAGATGAATATAAGAGAGGGGACGAAAGAGAAAGAGAGAGAAGAGTGTGTGTGTGTGTGTGTGTGTGTGTGTGTGTGAGAGAGAGAGAGAGAGAGAGAGAGAGAGAGAGAGAGAAGACGAAGAAGAAGAAAAATAAGAAGAAGAAGAAGAAGACAAAGAAGAAGAAGAAGAAGAGGAGGAGGACGAGGAGAAAGGAATGAGAGAGAGAGAGAGAGAGAGAAGAAGAAGAAGAAGAAGAAGAAGAAGAAGAAGAAGAAGAAGAAGAAGAGGAGGAGGATAAATAAATGAGAGAGAGAGAGAGAGAGAGATGAAATGAAATGAAATTTGTATTAACGTCTTCGAAAGGCCAAAATGACCTATGAGACCAAAAGTTACAATAATTTGGTTCGATGAAGTACAAATGTCAGTGGTGTGTAACATAAAAAAGTGAGAAAAGATCTAAAGATTTATAGATCAAGAGTAACATGGGAAAATGGGAAACATGGGAGAGAGAGAGAGAGAGAGAGAGAGAGAGAGAGAGAGACAGAGAGAGAGAGAGGGAGGAGGTGCAATGGGATGGGAAAGAGGAGGAGGGGGGGGGAGACTAGGTCAGGAAAGGCTCGGTTAGGCTAAGCTAGGAGGAGGGAGGAGGAGGGGAGAAGAGAGAGAACATAGGGGTAATAGAGGGTATAGAGAGATATTAGTTGTCCAAAAAGCTCACTCCAAAACCATGCCCACCCCCATCGGTTCTTGAAGAGAGGATGCATTACCTTAAACTCACAAAAATAGATATTCTTTTTTAATGTTAAAAATGATTTGAAACAAACAATGAGTTCTATGAGGTACTAGTTGTATGATCAAGAAAGATCTATAACACTATAGTGTAAATGCGTATGCATTCTTCTGCTAGCTACATTTCAAAGAATTAAGTTGAAGAAATCATTATTGGTTAGAAAATGTATATCAAAATGCAATAAAAGTGGGTACTTGGGAAGTGATGTGTCCACACCAAAAAGAGGTCATAAACTCTGATCATACACAATAACAAAGATTGCTACCAAAAAATGCTTCAGTTGCATGAAAAGAAGGTGTTTGTTATTCCGACATGTGTGGAAAAAAATACAATACGAAGGTTATGGCGGAGAGATGGTGGCATAAATCTCTCCTTTAATTTATAAACAAAGGGGAACTTGCACTTCCCCCATTTAGAAAAACACTTATAGTGTTGAAAGAGTTGGAAACATGGCCACATCTAGGATGGAGTGAGTGAGAGTGGAACGAGAGGTGGAGAGATTAAGGCATGGTGTGTTGAAAGAGTTGGAAACATGGCCACGTCTAGGATGGAGTGAGTGAGAGTGGAACGAGAGGTGGAGAGATTAAGGCATGGTGTGTGGAAGCATAGATATAGATATGAAGGAGATGCAATAGAACTCAAGTGGGAGAGAGATTGCACATGAACACAATGATTGTATTATGAATGATAATATTCACACCATGTACAATGTATTTATAGGTACTAAGGACTTATCTTCTAACCCTTACTAAGAGGTGGTTCACACCTAGGGTGTTCATACCAAAAGACTCAATAACCCATTTATACTACACAGACTTCAATAATTCCAACAGCCCCCCTCGGATCAAAGGTGGTGAGACCCCCACGCAAAAGAAGCAACCAACCTCCAACTCCATCACATCACTGCAAAGAGGTGACTTAGCTATGCACACCTCATGTGCCATGTCTATTTCCTCATCGGCTTATGACCAAAGCTGAGATTATTACTTAGTCACCCCTCTCTACTCCTAACTGGGATAAAAATACATTTTTTCCTTTTATAGTATCAAGGCTTTACAAAAATTCCAAAAAGACATCCAAAAGATTCAGATTTTGGGGAGGACAACTTGGGTAGAGAACCCTTGACTCAAACATAAATGATGACAATAAATTCAGGAAGAATCCCCCCTCGATGTTGGCGAAGATTTTTTTGCGACATCGTTTCCAAGCAATGGATCCTTAGGTCATCCTTTTAGGCTCATGGGCCATGGCAGAGCACCCGGATGTAGATGTGTTCAATGAAGATGTGAATGTCGATGCATAACACATATGCCTTGAGACAAGCATCAATGCTGAAAGATTCCATAACTCCATGGAAGAAGCATAGGATATAGACCTTTTGGTGGTCTCACCATCATAGATTGAAGCACCCCCTATTGGTGCATCCCTTGCTTCCTCCTTGAAGGAAGAAAAACACTAAAAGAAAGATTGATCCATTGAATCTCTTACCAGAGAACCACCTGAAAGGTATTGCACATGTTAATGAAGTAGATGAAGCTGTTTGTTGATTTGCACCTCCTCTTCATTGGTATCTTTTTCTTGTATGCATCTAGGCGTCATATCTCTTGTAGAAGACCCGGCTATGTTGCAAGTTCAAAAACGCCTCTAGGCTTCAGATCTCTTGTTGTAGAAGACCTAGCTATGCTGTAGGGTCATGCCATTTTTGTGTAGCATGATAGTGGTCCCTCATAATGAAAAACACTGACTGTACGCTGGTTACATGGGACACTTCATGGAAGAACAACGATGATAATAGGGCTGGAACCACATCACATATGGGTGGCTGTGATATGGACTAGTCATAGTAAAGAGAAACGCTGATAATAGGGCTAGAACCATAGCACATGTGGGCGGCTGTGATATGGGCTAGTTATAGTAAAGAGAAACGCAAGCGGCTAAAGCCCAAGGAAGAATCTAGTCATGCTGTAGAAATAGAGTTGTTTGTTGCCATTGAAGAAGTGTGCATTAAGACAATTAATGCCTGGGAATTCACTTTCTATAGAAAGAGGATGTCACCTATGTGCATGAAACTCATAAAAACCCCATATTTAAGTTTCTCTATACGGCATTTGTGCAGGCCTTGGTGGACAATTTGACAGTTGGACGACCTTCGAGCTTACCTGGTTGCGCTGTTGGACCTTTGAAGTGTCGGATTCCATTGCTATTTGAATTGTTGATTGATATATATATATATATATATATATATATATATATATATATATATATATATATATATATATATATATATATATATATATTAAGCGTCTACTAAAGACCCAATGGGCCTATGAGACCAAAGTGATACAATAATGTCCATGGCATATCTCATCATGGAATGGAAAATAAAACAGAAACAAAACATAAACATATCTATCTCACTTGGGTGATACAAGACTGTCCATGGAAGCTCATCATGGAATGCTAGGAACATAGAAACATGAGAGCAGCATTAGCCCTAGTAGATGGTATACCACTCTCCAAAATATCAAGCATGGGGCTAATAAGTATGGCCGAGAGAGAGAGAGAGAGAGAGAGAGAGAGAGAGAGAGAGAGAGAGAGAGAGAGAGAGATTAACGTCTACTCTTGCACGAAATTGCTTTGGTGCACAAGCTTGATGTGCTACTGAGATTGTCGTACTGTTGCTTCTGCTCAAAGTAATGTAGCCATAATGCATACTATTTGAAGAAACATTGCTTAAAGGAATGCAACCATAATGCATACTATTTTTGGGTTCAAAGAAAAAAACATAGTGGAGATGGTCTTTGCAGTTTTGTGTTAAATAAAACTAGCACTCAACCCGCGCGTTGCTATGGTATGTAAAAAACATTAAGAAACAAAACGCAAAAATGAAAACTGAAATACAAAAGGTCAAATCGAAGGGATTTTTTTCTCTTATTTTTTAAAAATCCAAGATTTTTTTTTCTCTCCTCTCCTCTCCTTGTGCCTTGGTTATGTCCATGGTTAATATGTAATAGATAAGGAATTTCTGGGATAAAAAGAGGGGTGTCAAAACTTTGAGCGAGAGCTACCACGTGGCGAAGTGGGATTTGGCTCTTGTGGTCTTCACACCTATTGAAGCCATGAATGCCCCGGCATGTTCAGTATCTGCCTTCGAGTTAGGTTCCGCAGTTTCGCGCTCTCGCAGTTTCCTTCGTTTTCCGGCTGTCATGGGTGCCAAATTCTCAGCATCAGCTACTACTACGAGTGGATCCTCTCAGTCCGATCCTAACTCCTTCCGAGGTGAGAGAGAGAGAGGGAGGGTAGGGGAGGGCAGGGGACATCTGAAAGACTAAACTTGAGAGAGAGAGAAAGAGTGAGAGACAGAGAGGGCATCTGTGTGACTAAACTTGAGAGAAAGAAAGAAAGAAGAAAATTACATTAATGTCTGAAGAAGGCCAAAATGATCTATGAGACCAAATACAGCAGGTCTTGAGCTAAATCTTTGGTTTAGCAAAAGAGAACTTCAAAGAAAACGTACTACTAATCAACTAGTAGATTTGTGATGCCAACCATTAAGTACAATCTTTCACCAAAATTCATTTGAGTTTGGTGAGACTTGCAAAAATTCTCAATAATTTTGCATCCTTCTTTGCTTGAGTTGCATTAGGGTTAGGTCCTTTGCAATCCATATCTTTGTGCCTTTAAGTTTGTTTGAGTGTTTTAGAACCAAATCTTATTGAAATAGGTTTGGTAAGTGATTATTGCATGATTAGCTTGTCATGAAACTTTGGTAAATATTGCCTCCCAATCGATCACTGATCATGGCTTTATGTAGTTGATCATGTGTCTGAGAGAGAGAGAGAGAGAGAGAGAGAGAGAGAGAGAGAGAGTTAGTTATATTAATGTTTTCATAAGACCCAAAGGGTCTATGAGACCAAAATGATGTGTACATAGTGTCCATGAAATCTCGTCATGGATGAAATAAGAAAAAGCAACAGGAAACTAAAATTGAAAATTGAAAGCTAAGATCTCACACTTTGAGATTATACAAGATGAAAAATCTAGATCCTACAATGCCAGGTATCTTCAAAGGTGTGCATAAATGAGCTCAATAGCCCCACCGGAGAACTCAAGTCCAATTGGGTGTTCAGCAACCAAATCAATGAACCAACAAGCTTCCGATACAAGGAGGCGGCAACCTGCTCACAAGGATCACGTACTATCAGTTTGGTATTCGGGTCCATCGGAGATGAAATAGGCTTGCAGTTATCCATCCCAAAGGCCTCCAGCAACTCATGAACATACCGTTGCTGAGAAACAAAGAATCTCCTTTGGGTCTGCCAAATCTCCAATCCCCAAAAGAAATGGAGTAAGCCTAAGTCCGTTATCTCAAACTCCTTTGACAAGGCAGCCTTCATCACAGCTATGTGCTCCACATGTCCGCCAATGAGAATTGAAAGAGTGCACAGAGCGGAAGCAGAGTGGCACTAGAATGTGCTGAACAGAGAGTGTAAGAGAGAGAGAGATATGGAGAGAACTATGCTGAATATACTAAAGCAAAACAGTCCCAAGCAAGAGACACTACAAGTCTCATAAGTGAGGGAGCAAAATATGTACAAGACTGAATGAGAAAAGAGAGGCCAGCACCCACTATTTATAGTGAGGGAATGCTGGCCAACTAGAGTTGATAAACAGGCCGACTGGAGTTGATAAACAGGCCGACTGGAGCTAATGGACATGGCCGACTGGTAAATGCCATAAAGGTTGGGAAAAATCCCAGAAAAATAGTGAAAAAGGGTTGGCCAACCCACAAGCAAGGGCCATGCAAAAGGGGACCAAATGGGCACCATAAAAGAGCAGAATCTGGGGATGAATGTGCTAACACCCCCTCTCAGCGCACCAGATGCTGAACAAACTCCGAGAATCCGAAGATGAGGAGCCAAGGAAGCCTGAGAAACCGGCTTGGTGAACAAATCTGCAGCATTCTCCGCGGAAGGTCAATACTCCAAACGTAAATCTCTAGCAAGAACCCGTTCACGAACATAGTGATACTGAATCTCAATGTGTTTCGTACGAGCATGAAACACAGGGTTCTTGGCGATGGCGATGCAACTCTGATTGTCACACCAAAGAAGAGTAGATCCGGTAGGAGGACAGCCGAGCTCCTCCAATAATCTCCGCAACCATATTGGCTCACATGCAGCATAACAAACTGCACGGTACTCCGCCTCGGTAGAGGAAAGCGCCACAGTAGGCTGCTTTTTACTGCTCCAAGAAATGGCTCCTGACCCAAGTGAAAAAACACAACTAGTGGTCGAACGCCGTGTATCTGGATCTCCAGTCCAGAGTCAGACCATCCAACAAGAGTGTGTCCTTGGCCATAAAAGATGCCAAAATCCAGAGTGCCACGCAAGTACCGAAGAACTATGAGAGCACACCGCCAATGCTGTTGACGGGGTTTGGATGAGAAGGAACTCAATAAACTGATTGCGAAGCATATGTCCAATCGGGAGTAGGTCAACCATACCAAACAACTGACGAGAACCCGATATTGTCCTTGATCAGTCCTTGGAGAAGCATCAAGTGAAGAAAGCTTCTCACCAATATCCATAGGAGAAGATACTGGTTTGCACCCAGTCATCTGAAATCTGTCGAGAATCTCCCGAGTGTACTTCTGCTGAGAGAAGAAAATGCCCTTCGAGGTCTGCCAAATCTCAAAGCCAAGAAAATAATGCGAGAGGCCAAGATCCGTCATCTCAAACTCTGTCTCCAAAGCATCCATAACAGAACGGATCCGCACAGAATAAGAACCTGTAAAGATAAGGTCATCAACATAGACCACAATGATAACAATCAACCCCCTCTCAAGGAGGATATAAAGGCTCGAATCTGCATGAGAACGGCGCAGGCCGAGCTTCTGAAAGAACTCATCAATCCACTGGTACCAGGCCCGCGGAGCCTGCTTTAGACCATATAAAGCCTTCTTCAACCGGTACACCAACAAATCCTGGCGGCTGATCAATATAAACCTCCTGTGTAAGCTCTCCATTCAGGAAAGCTGACTTCCATCTTGAAAACGGGCCATGTATGATGTCTTGCAAGTGCAAGAACGGTACGAATAGTAGTCATCCGGGCCGTCGGAGCGAAGGTCTCATCGAAGTCGACACCAGGGCGCTGAGCATAACCCTTGGCAACCAACCTCGCCTTGTGCTTGTCCAAGCTGCCATCAGCTCGGAACTTTGATTTGAAAATCCAACGCACACCAATCACCTTACGCTGCAGAGGCCGAGGCACCAAAATCCAAGTGCCATTCCGTTCGATAGCATCCAGCTCCGCCTGCATAGCATGACGCCAAGGCTCATGTGAAAGAGCCTCGTCTACAAAAGTGGCATCAGAAGGACCATTAATAATTGTAAACATAAGAGCATAATTAACAAACATGTTGCCCTCATGAATTTGTTTCCCTGTAACTCTGGAAGAACGCCGAAGAGAACCAGGTGGAGGAGCAGAAGGAAGCTCACGTAACCTAGAGTCACGAACTGTCTGATAATACCAACCAGGTACAGATCTGCTCGAACTCGCCGGAGGAGGAGCAGGGTCATCATCATCTGAGGATACTATCCTCAGCTGGAGGTGTAACAGTAACAGCGGGAGCAGGAGGAGGAGGAGGTGGAGACGGAGGTGAAGGAAGCAGAAGCTCACCACCCCCCTCTGAAGATGTTGGAGTCTCGTCGAACACCACATCACGGCTCACAACAACTTTACTGGCCTGAGGATCATAAAGACGATATGCCTTGGACAGAGTGCTGTATCCGAGAAAAGTCATGCGCTGAGACTTCGAGTCCAACTTGGAGCGGTGCTCCTTAGGCACATGAACATACTCCGTACACCCAAATATCCGGGAATGAACAACAAAATATCCGGGAATGAACAACGGAGGGCTTCTCACCATGGAAAGCCTCATATGGAGTTTTGTCGGGAAGAGCAGTAGTAAGAGACCTATTCTGAATGTAGACAGCAGTGGAAGCCGCCTCGACCGAGAAACGTCGAGGTAATAAAGAATGCTCAAGCATAGCACGGGAATCAAGAGACACTACAAGTCTCATAAGTGAGGGAGCAAAATATGTACAAGATTGAATGAGAAAAGAGAGGCCAGCACCCACTATTTATAGTGAGGGAATGCTGGCCGACTAGAGCTGATAAACAGGCCGACTGGAGCTAATGGACATGGCTGACTGGTAAATGCCAGAAAGGTTGGGAAAAATCCGAGAAAAATAGTAAAAAAGGGGTGGCCAGCCCACAAGCAAGGGCTATGCAAAAGGGGACCAAATGGGCACCATAAAAGAGCAGAATCTGGGATGAATGTGCTAACAAGAATAAGATCATCCACATAGAGGATAATCAAGGTGACTACTGCGTTCCCGAAAGAGATACAAGTTCGGATCTACAACCGATCTCTGGAAACCCTTTCTAAGAAAGAAAGAATCAATCTTTTGATTCCAAGCCGTGGGAGCTTGTTTAAGACCATACAAGGCCTTCCGCAACCTGTAAACCATATCCTTTGATCCCGGAACCTCAAAGCCTGGAGGCTGCTCAACATACACCTCCTCCTGCAAGTCACCATTCAGGAATGCAGATTTTACATCCATCTGATACACCGGCCACTGTTGAGAAGAGGCAAGGGCAAGAACTGTCCGAATCGTGGTCATCCTAGCTGTCGGTGCAAAAGTGTCCTCATAGTCGATGCCAGGCCGTTGAGCATAGCCCTTAGCCACAAGTGTGGCCTTGTGCTTGTCCACCGACCCATCAGATGTATACTTGGTCTTGTAGACCCACTTGACACCAATGATTGACCGTTTTGACGGCCTTGGAACCAACTCCCAAGTGTTACTCTTCTCTATGGCTTCAAGTTCCACTTGCATGGCTTTCCTCCAAGTCTCCTGGGAAAGAGCTTCCTCAAGGGAAGTGGGCTCTTTGTCCCGAATGATACGAGACATCAAAGCATAGCTCACCTGTAACAGCTCCTTTGATTGACTTTTATTACGAACTCTGTGCGATCTTCGAGGTCCATCCTCTGAGGTCCACTCGGAGGGATACTTCATAACACCCGACTCCCGACTGGTGTCCAACAACCACTTTGATACTCGAACAGAACGCAGAGCCTCTTGCTGCTATTGGGGCTCATCTCCAACCTCGGGCTCAACTTCCACAACAACTGACTGAGGTTGGGTAGCTGGAACAATAGCTTGGGAATCATCCTCATACTCATCTGGTTCTCCAAGTAGTGGTGGCTCCTCAACAGTGAAAGCTGGAACATGCTCACCAAACCAGCATCTCTGCTGGCAACAATCTCGTTCCGCTCTGGGTCATATAACCTGTAGCCTTTGCAAAGAGAGTTATATGCCACAAATACAAGCTTCTGGGACTTCGAGTCAAGCTTTCCCCTTTGCTTCTTTGGAATGTGAACATAGGCATCACTCCCAAAAACACGGAAATGGGAGACATCTGGTTTCTTGCCAAAATAAGCCGTCATCGAGAATAATCTCCAACCTGCCCTCACTGTGAATCGGGATAGTGGATTTGTCACCAATAAAGATGTGACCTGTCTGTCGTCGAAGATCCTGTAATAACTCTCGGGAAGGAGTCATGTGCCTGGAAGCACCACTATCTAGAATCCACTTCCGAGTATTGTTAGAAGTCATCTCCTGTCTATCTTTATACACCAGGGCCTCTGTTGTGGGTGTGGCCGCCCTGTATAGGTGTTTTATCATTTTCGGATGTCCACGATTCGGACCGTTCTTGCCCTTGCTTCTTCTGGTGAAGCTCTCTCAAAGAAGTGTCCCGTGTCTGCGGAACTCAAGGAGGAAGAGCCCTAGGCAATGCTGGTCCAGGAAGTCAATGATCCTGGAGAGTGGACCAAATCCCTCACGAAACAGACCGTGAAACCTCCCGCGGATCTCATAGTATATTGGGCAGTGACATATGTAATGCCCCTCTTTCTCAATCTTTGTGTGGCATAATTGACAGATCCTCTCCTCCTTGGGTCTCTGTATGAGCTTCCCGGCTCTGAAGACGCGCTTAGCTCTACCTGTCTCCACTCTAAGGCGGTGGGATGAAACCCGTATTTGGCCAATCGCAATCCACATGGCATGGGACATGTGAACAGTGAGTGAGGATTTTAATGTCTATTATAGACCCAATCGGTCTAGATCAAAAGTGTTACATATGTTCCATGAATAACTTGAAGATCATAAATATAAACATGGAAACATAACGTAAAAAGCCTAAGAAAATAGGCCAGCTACTATATGGGTCCTATATATAGAATGCGTAGTAAGGCCAGTGATGGCAATGTGGCATCCTGCTCTACGAGAGCATGCAAGGAGGCAATGTCCACTGCCGGGGGTGGTGCCGCTCCATGGTGCTGAAGTATATCTCAGATCTGGAATGGACGAAAGGATGGCCTCGATCTTGAGGGGAAGGGGTGTCTAGCTCTCTAAGGGGATTATGTGGCATCCTTTATAACTCTACGTGTGCGATGAGCTATTGAGTCTCCAGTCCAAGGGCTCTTGCTTGCAAGTTCGGTTGTTCCGTCCAAGGTTTCTCTCTATTGGGATGTCGCGTTGGCTGAGCATCCGTCAGAGACACGTGGGGTCCAAAGAAGTCTGTGATTGATGTCTGAGTGGTATCGTGCTGATCCTATCTCCGTCTTTAGCCTCAATAGGGCCTCTCGGTAATGATGCGGCTCTAGTAAGTAGAGCCAAACAATTCTGTTCCTAGTAGTGCATCACTTGCGTGAGAGGTTCAAATCACTCCTTGAAGAGAATGAAATCTCCCCCTTATACTGGACATCTAAATAGGTAGTGCTCCAAGTCTTTACCTCCCTGGTCATGATAGTCTGCAGATCCTCATCTTTGGCTGTATGCCCTCCGCTCTCCCAATCTCTATCCGAGGGCGGTGAGAGGACACCAATGGGACCCATGTATGTACAAGTATCCAGGTTTCTCAATGAAACCATCCTTTGTGAGTCTTAGGAAGTGCACTTTGTAAAACCATAGCTTCGTGGGAATCCCCTGTGATGTCTGGCTTGTGTGAACGCGAGTCAGGTCGACACAGATGATGCGGTGGATCTTCTGCCAAGAGACTCAAGAGAGAGAGATATCTACATCTATACTCAAACAGGGGAAGGTGATCCATATGAAGACCATGTGAGTCAAAACCAATTGGTGATGCCAGAATACCAACATGTAGTATGTCTCTTCTGTGTAAGCTGTGTGACATACCTTTTTGTATTTTGGGCATGCATGGCAGCCCACAGCCAGTGGGGCAGCATATGGAGCAGTCGGGTAGGTCTGCAAAGCAGCACCCAGGTGTCGGCCAGGTCAGGCAGCCACCTGGGCAGCCAGACATGTGAAAACGACTGCATTTATGGAAGTCCTGTCCTCTACAAGCCAACAATTGTAGGATTGGACGACTGGGCATGCGGACCCCTATATGTATCTGCGTTGGATATTCTGTCATTTCATCTCATTTCTTCCAAGCGGTTGAGCCTTTTGCAGAGCGTCTTTTGGTCTAGGGCTGATCAGGTTTGATCTACAACAGTGTCTGGGCTGAGATCAGGGATCGACATTTTCAGTATCCTTTGTACGTGGAGAGGACTGTTGTACCACATTTTCTTGTACATTGAATATACAATGGTTGTTGTGCATGTGTCTCTCCATTCCACTGTTCTATTCTCTTTGTTATTCACTTGCACGTTAGACACAAGTCTACCGCATTTGGTATTAGAGCCTAACCTTGCTTCAGCTAGATTTGGCAAGGTTGGTTCTGGAGTGCAAACAGGGTAATTGTAAGCGGCGAGCTCATTGGCATGCTCTGTGGACACTCTACAATTGGGAACCACTGCCAGTTTAGCACAGAAGATTAGGGAACCTGCAGATTTTTTCTTTTTTAGCACCAGTGCACGCTGCTTGTTTGGGTAGGGTAGTGGGCTGAATCCCTCTCTGAAGAGGCAATGGATTCTCCCTCGTATCTCATAATAAACCGGACAATGGCAGATATGGTGCTCCTCAATCTCAACTCCAGTGAGGCAAAGTCTGCACATCCGGCTCTCCCTAGGTATGCCCTCATGTTTACCAGTCTCCACTCTGAGGCAGTGGGAAGAGGCACGTAGCTGGCCAATTATTATCCTCATAGTAGAGCTTAGAGGTGAGGTCGGCTAGTGGGAGATTGGGGTCTACATGTGTTAGATGTCGGTAGAGATGGTTGGAGTAAGTCAAGTCCCTATCATGGTGGGTGGTGGTGGTGGTGAGGATA
Organism: Cibotium barometz; assembly: GCF_041138505.1. Lineage (NCBI taxonomy): Eukaryota > Viridiplantae > Streptophyta > Polypodiopsida > Cyatheales > Cibotiaceae > Cibotium > Cibotium barometz. Next base: position 47,211,888 of record NC_141047.1, read on the forward strand.
ATCGACAAAAGCTGAGGTCGGCTAGAGAGAGAGAGAGAGAGAGAGAGAGAGAGAGAGAGATTTTAGGAGTGCACAGGTTGGGTTTAAAGAAAGTTTTTATTTGGGTTCTCTTATTGATCCGTGGTCCCTAGCTATCATCAGGGATAGAGACCAACTCGCAGATATGATGGCCGGCATGGTAGAGTAGCTTGCAGCCTTATCCAAGCACCTCAACCAGGTGGACATGGCATGCTGGTCATCTGCTGTTGCAGATGTGGTGCGGTTCAAGTTCATCATTTGCAATAGGGCAAGGACTTTGAGCCTGACATGGAGCACCCAACTCCCATTGTACCGCTCGTTGAGCAGCTAGATGAGCATTGATCCTGGTTTGGCAGCCGTCACTCGGAGAATTCTTACAATTGGCCGCGGGAAAATTCTCAGAGTCTTCCGGCTCGAGAAGAGGTGCACATTCCTCGCTATCCTTTTCCTCGTCTACTGTGACAGGCAATGATTGCCGTTGGAGCAGCTTGTTCCTGTGCAGTGTGGACTATCACTGTGAGGAGTTAAAGTGGCAATGTAAGTGCTTTGCCTAGAAGCAAGGTGAATAGAGATAACCGACTACCTAGCCTGTATTTGGAAGCTTTTGCTCATGCTCTGGAGGCACCATTTGGTGGTCAGAGTAGGTTGAGTGCTTTGTGGATTGTTTAAAACCGTTCTTACATGCAGATGTGTGGAGACTCCATTATTGTATGGCTAATACTGTGGAGACACAAGCTACTACCCTTGAGACGCAAGAGAGTTCCAAGTCTTGGACTCAGCAGCAAAGGTAGCAGAAAGGCAAAAACAAAGGTGGCCAAGGATGGTAAGGACAAGGCAAGTGGAGGAGCCTCGGTGTCCTGCCTCACCTGTGAAGAGCGTCGCACCAAGATGGCTGATGGGTAGAGCTTTAGTTGTAACTCCATCGAGCACATTGCGAAGGAATATCTTAGGACATTAGAGCAACAGTCGGAGGAGGCTTCTATAGAACCAAAGAATGAGAGTGAAGGAGATGCATGTGTGCACGCACATGCAACAGTCACGAAGGATTGTCTGAGGACAGTAGAGCAACAGGCGGAGGAGGCTTCTTGAGAACCAAAGGACATCACAAAGGATTGTCCTAGGACATTAGAGTAACGGCTTGTAACATGCAGAAGCTTACATACGAGGATTATACTTTGATAAATATCTTTCAGCCCTTTGTTCTTGATGATGTAGAGCACAATGTAATGAAAATAAGAGTGCAGAGAGAGAGAGAGAGAGAGAGGAGAGACAATACACAATGTTGGGTCCCAAATATACTTTGAGGGCCCCCACCATGTATGGTGTATTTGCTTTATTGAATGAGTAGATTGACAGGCTACTGGCTGTAAATAACCAGGACTGAACTGACCTTGGAGATCTTCACTTGGCTAAGGTGACTCTCAGCTTGAAGATGACCCTTGATCTTCACCTTCCACCTTGCCCTTGGCTCCTTTTGGCTGTCTAGGCCCTTGAACCTTTGCACTTGCAGAAAATATGAGATGATTTACGCAAGGAACTGAAGGGTTGTATATATATCCTCCATATGCTCCAGTTGGTTCACAGAATGTCGGCCTAATTCATATGCTCACAACATGCTGAAAATACCATACAAGGCTGTGCTTTTCACACGTGTGAAGCTGGGCTGTAGTTGTTGCTGACCGACAGCCTCCTATGCTGGCCAATTGTGGGCAGTGGGCTGGCCTATGGCTAGCCCCCATGCCCATATTCAAGATCTTTCCCCTTTTGAGGTAGACCATGGTGGCCCTTGGTTGGCTCTTCCAAGCTTATGTCTCCCGACACTAGACTATTGCCCATGCATCGGCCTAATAAATGCCCAGTACACCTCTACATCCAGAGGGTTACATAGGCGTGCGTGACATGCACTGACTTTATGTACGGGACGTGCACACCTGACCATGACCATGTATGAGACTTGTACACGTGACCATGACCATGTACAAGACTTGTACACCTAACCATAACGCTCTACAGGGGATCCATGACTGACTCGTCCCAGACAAGGGCTCACAAAGGGCCAGTTACCACTCTAAGTCTTATACTTGCTGTACTGATATGTCCACATGGCATCCAAGTGCGGGATGCATGTGGCATCCCCTTGTGCTTAACTTGACGGAAGCTGTATAGCCTCCAAATAGTCTGTCTTAATGACGGATAGTCTCTAAGATCTCGTGGTAAGACTCCGCTAGTTGGTTACCGCTGGGCACTTCAGACGATGTCCTGGTCAACAATGACTGAAACGGTCTTTCAAACGCTGCCTCATGAGGAGTCTTGCCAATCGCTGAGGAAAAAGAGCCATTTTGAATAGCTTGAACCAAAGATAAATATTGTTTCCACTTACCTTGTTGATCATGGACAACACTTTAGCACGTTAAACGCCAATTGATTGTAAATCTCTGTCTGGCTATTTGTTTGTGGCTATAATGGATTGGAAAATTCAACTTAGTACTAAAATTATTAAACAATGCCCTCCAAAAATGATTGGTAAACTTGGCATTGCGATGTGATACAATGGTCCTAGGTACGCCACCAATTGGGTACCGATGCCGGATAAACATCTTGCAACATCTTCAAGAGTAACATTAGCCTTGCAATGAATAAGCATAACAAACTTGCTAAAACGATCAACAATCGTCAACAATCATCAAACACTGCGTGTTATGCTTACTTGGACCAGGAGACAAATTTGTCACAAAATCCATAGAGATATCTTGGAAAGGGCCGTTGAGAATCGACAATGGTTGTAACAAACCTGCTTTCTTCCCATGCGACACTTCCACCTTTTGACAAATTGGACAATGTTGCACATAAGTGAACACGTCTCGTCTCATTCTGGGTCAATAGATTGCCTCTCTATCTTCTCCTACGTTGTGTTCATGCCCCTATGACCTCCAGTGATAGCGTTGTAGGCGTCATGGAGAATAGTTGCTCTAAACTGCTTTAAGACATAGAGTCGACTTTTGTAGAAAAGAGAACCATTTCGTATCAGAAAATGGCATAGTCATGTGGCGTCCAATGCCTATTCCCACTAAGTACCGAATTCATCAGAATTTGCATGCTTGTGCTTCATCTCGTCTAGTTCTGTACCAACAATTTCGTGCTCAATGCGTCGGCCACTAGATTGGCCTTGCCTAGAAGGTACTCAATCATGCCACCGAATTGCTGGAAGATCTGGCTTTAGCGTTGCTGCTGGTCACTTCATTGCGCACTTGGCATTATCTGAAGCCAACGCAATGCCTAATGATCAGTGCGAACCTCAAAGTTGGGCCCATATAGGAAATCTTTCCAATGTTTCAAGGCTTGGATCACAACAAGGGAGTTCTCGATCATAGATCAAGTAATTCTTCTCTGTAGGGATTAGCTTACTAGACATGTGACCAAGTGGATGACCATTCTGCTGTAACACAACTCTAATGGCGATGTTACTTGCATTGATGATTATATGGAATGGATCATCTCATGAGGCAAGTGCTAAACAAGGGGCCTCTTCTAAGCAACCTTGAGGTCCTTGAAAGCCTGTAGTCCATGCAAAGTCATGTGGATGTGCTGCCTACGGGTCTTGATACCCTTGAGTAGATGTGTGAGAGCTGCCGAGAGGTCGGAGAACTTGTTGATGTGGGTGGAATATGACTGGTGAATTCCCACAAACGATCGTACGTCGAATGCTATTTTTGGAATCTCCCAAGTTAGGATTCCTGTCACTTTGGCAGGATCTAATCAGATGCTCTCGGCACTAATAATATATCCAAGGTAATTTCTTTTCATTGACATAAAGCTTGTTGCTTTCCTGTAACTTCATCACTTTTTGACGTCAATGTAGTGTTGTTCAATTGCACCTGAAAATACTAGTATGTCATCCAAGAAAATGAAGATACTTCATCACTTTTGGTTCTGGGGTAGCCTTATGGGCTGGCCCCTTCGCTACATGCAAACCTACATGCATCTACAGATGTCCGGCACTCGGTCGCAGACCAGATACACAGATCATTTGACATCATTCCAGAGGTAGACTCACTGTACGGATTGGCATTGCTTCATGTGCAGGACCCTGACCTCGGACGCATAGAGTGGAACCTTGGCTGATTCATCCCGGACTGGGCTCACATGGGACCAGTTTTCCACTCTAGGTCCTGCACCTTCTTGTTCAGATATGTCTACGTGGCATCTGTTAGCAGTCATCTCCTGTTTGTACATTACACCAAGGCCTCTGTTGTGGGTGTGTCCGCCCAGTTTTGGTGTTTCCCCATTTTTTCTTCACTCTCCATGTATTTTTCCCCATTTTTTTGGGGTGTGGGAGGGCTGTCGGCTGTCTCCTTTTGCTGGCCGTCTGGTTGATGCTACCCGACTTGTCCTATGTAGCACTGGGTGACTGATGTATACCTGGCTGACTTATTTTGTGCTGGTCGTGGGCCATTGCTGCTGGTCGTGAGCATATGGGCTGTTGTCGGCCTGTTTTGGATTGGCTGACCAGCAGCTTGGGGCCATATAAAATGGCCCCTTGCCCCCCACACTTTCCATTGGGTATTGTACCGGATCTTGTGTATAGTGCAGAGTTCACAAAGCTTCACTCTTTCTCTTCTGCGTTTTCTCTTCCACACACAGTTCAACGTTTTTCGTGTTGGTGGTTCTCTTGCGTTTGCTCATCTTCATGTTGGTGTCTTGCTACGTTGTGCTCTCAGCAGTTTGTCTCATATCCGCTGCATATTCCGACATGATATCAGAGCCCTAGGTGGCTTGAAGGTTGGAGACATTGGAGAGCTTGCAGGACTGTTTCTTGAAGACCTTGGAGCTAACGGGAGATTTGAAGAGCTTGCGGGACTGCAAGTTTTTTGGTGCTGATTGGAGATCTCTTGGGCTGTTCGAGACTTGGAGATTGGGTAGAAGGTGGCCATCACCGTTGGACAGCCACCTTGCATGTTAGTTGCAGTCTCTTCTTTATCTTTTTTTCCACCCACCCTCCCTTCACAAGACCAAAGTTTGCCCCCCCCCCCCGGATGGCAGACTTGCTTGAGATGGCTGAGAAGCACGTGAAGATCCCTACTCTCCCCACGTTCTCTGTGGACCGACAATTGGACGAGAACAACTACGGCATATGGATGGTAATGATGGAGTCTATATTGGAGTCTTATGACTTGGCTGATTTCATTATTGTTGGTGTTCCACAGTCGGAGTTGGAGGACGGGGAGTTCTTACCCTCTGTGAGGTCGGGAAACCAACCCGAGACCCATGGGGCTTGGGGGTATGCTTGACCGCGCCGAAGATCATGACCTATATGGGGAGGAAGTGTAAGGAGCGGCGAAACATGGACCCATATCTAGGCACACTAGAACGCACTCATGCACCGGGTAGGCACATTAGGCCTCCCGGGTTGCTGAGGGGGTTACTGGGTGCCGCGTGCCTTGGGGGATGCCCTCCCCACCTTGACGGCGATCGTGCCGAAGCGGAAATGGAACCGACGGAAAGAAAAATGGTGGAAACGGCGAAGCTGCCGGGACGGCGAGCCGTGTCGAGCCGACCGGCCGATGAGGCTGGGCCGGTTGGATCATGGATTCGAGATGGATGGAATGACCCGAGACCACAAGGCCATGGAGCCGGGCCGGGGATACATGAGAAGGGTGTGACCCGACAAGGTTATAGTGCGCTATGACGCACTCAACGGCCGATGGAGCCGAGTTATATCATATATTGGCATGATGGGACGCATTGCGGCCCGATGTCCGGGACCCCGATCCTGGGGCCCGTGACACTTGGTATCATAGCAGAGATCATTGGGAAGCCCACATGAGGGCGTGTGATGCCAGGACGGCAAGAAATCTGGGAAAATCATAAAAACGACAAAAACGGCAATTTGAGCAGGACTATGTGACGGCCACAGAGCCGACGGCACAAAAGTAGCCGACAATAGAAAAATGCATTCTTGAGCATCAAGATGATGGAATTTGCCCATGATTACACATACCTATCACGAGCGTGTGGACATAAGGTACAAGATGGCATGCTTGGTCAGGACCGTCGAGGACACGGGCTGCAGATACGGAAGCTTGAATAACAAGGCAGCTCCGGACGGAGGCCCAAACGATGGAATTTGAAGACATGTTATATATGAAAAGTGATCAGTTTTTCGAGTAGATTGCAGATATGCAATCTACTTTGTGAAAATCCGAAGTTGACTAGTGAGCTATTAGGCATGTGGAATGATTGGTTTGGATACAAGGGAAGGTATTAGGGTGCAAGTCCAACTGAGTTGTTGGCGAGGGCCAATTTCTAATAGAGTCCCATATCATTCATATGTGGAGAATCAGAGATACATGAAACTCGGTCCTGGTGGGACTGACAGCACTTCGAATATAACAACCATGGAAGGTGAAGCTTTGAAGTAAACGGCAAAGGCAGCAATCCAGATATAGTGGCACATTACGGACCAACAGCACCCGACTTTGTGGTTGTGGGCTGGAAATGCCACAACAAGATCATTTGTTTGGGGAATCAAGACAATCATGTGGAGTTAGACGAACGGTATGATCCAAGTGGCACATCTTTTGAATATACATATTGATATGAGCAAATGGGTATGTGGAATTTTGAATGCATGAACATATGGGAATTGAGCAAAATCAGCATGTGGAATAGACGGCAATACAGGTGCCAAGAAGAAATGGTGTGTGGGAAGCCGGATCAACTTAAATCAGGTCATTGGCCGAAATGAATAGCTCTGAAGCTACAAGGATGGAGATGTATTGGGTTCGGTGCGGAATGCCAGACATCTTATCTTGGGACACATTCAGAGTGTCCCTACTCTTAGGCCCCATTGGGAATCTTACGGCATTTCGACTGACATTCAGAGGGTTTTTTGGTGGAGATTGTGGCATTCTTATAGGAAGCCACAGATTTCCTCCTTTATCTGGGTTTCTCTTCATGGTGGTCTGGCCACCAATCCGTGGAGGTCTGTTACTGGTGCTTGCCCAGCATGCCCTAGATGTGCAGGAGTTTCGAAGTCAGTTTACCATTGTTTATGGGAATGCAGGGAAGCACAGAGGGTTTGGTCTACGATTGCACCCCTCTTTGGTAGGATTAAGAGGGATGCTATCATTTCTTTTGGTTCTATCATTTGGTTGAAACAGTCTGGGCCACAGCTGAGATTCGAGGGGACTGACAGGAGCTTGGCCATTATGGTTAGGCAAGGAGTTGCTCGGCAGTGTTGTCTTCAGGATTTGCCACTTTCACATTTTGTCCCTCCGGCACAGAGGTTAGACAGTTCTTGGAAGATTATTGCTAGCATCTCAGCCTAGAATATCTGGAAGGCTAGATGCACCGAGGCTATTGAGGGTACTCCTGTTCTTGTTTCTCAGTGTCTTTGCAGGATTTGGAGTGATATTATTCACACCATCATGGCTACCTGGGCCAGAATCCAGGGATCTTCGAGGACTGCGGAGAGGAAGCGCGGCCAGTTTATGAGAGAGTGGGACATTGGTATTTTTCCACGTCCTCTCATTCGGGACCCTGTTGGTAGCGCAGGGCTCCTGATTGGTTGAGATCTCCACCTTTCTTGGTGTGAAATCTCCATTTTGTAAAATTTTTTCATACTTAATAGAAGTCTTCTTTATGGAAAAAGAAAAAGAAAAAAAAGAAAGTGACATGATGCAAGACCAAAGTACCCTTGGAGGAGAAGGCTTGTAGTTGTGAAGCTGGAGACTAGCATGAGGCAAGTACGAAGAACCTTGGGAGGAGAAGGCTCGTTCTTGTGCAGACGCATGGATGAAGTTTGCATGTGACTGTTGACACGAGCATACTGTAGCGTGAGGGGCATGGAAGGTACTCCTCCTGGAAGAAACGGCATGTGAATGGAACCTACAAGGTCAATCAAAGGTGGAATCATGAAGCATATGCATATAGATATCAATAAAGCAACAAAGGGGCCATGTATGCATTAAAGCGACCGGTTATGGGGCCATGTATGCATTAAAGCGACCGGTTATGGGGCTGGAAGCTGATCTTTTGAAGATTGATACAGCGGGTATGGGACCATTGTGTCGGCATGGTACTCTCATATATATCATATAACATAGCAAAGCAATGAATGCAAAGCTGCCAAGCCGAATCATTTGGGAATATGTACATCCATATATATATATATATCAAGCGGGATTGAATCCGCTAAGCGGCAAGGTGTCCGCCAAGGCCATGATGAGCCTTGTGGCGGCCATGGAGCCACCACATTCATTTCAGAGATCATACATATATATATATTTGCAGAAGGTATCAGATGAATATGAAAGACAATGAAGCTGCGCACAAGGATGTGAGATTGTATGCAAGGGGCTTGAACCCCCATATCAGTTGAGATCATATGCAAGGGGCTTGAACCCCATTTAAGATGCAATCATATTCAAGGGGCTTGAACCCCCATATCACGTGGAGAAATTATCAAAGGGGCTTGAACCTTGTCACATGCACTCTGCACTGTAGGGCATGGTGACAAACTGGCTCATCATCATCAGTGCAACATTGTAACAGTATTAGTTCCATTCAGGATGATATTTGTCGTACTCCGTGACCCCATTGTAATCCTCAGTCCAGGATAAGTCAGGCATGAGCTACGTAGGTCATTCTCAGCCATAGCAAGTCAGTCAGTCAGTCTAAGTCCCTTAACCCACTTAAAGAGACGCATTCATGCATATACAGTCAGTAGAAACCTTAGGGTTTGCATCAGAAAGCATGCTGCACATTGCACATCATTCATTCATAGCATCTAGACCATTGCAAGAACCCCAGATATCATCGAGTATTTATCAGGATATTTACTAGGATTTTTCTGGTAATTTTCCCATCATTTTCAGCATTTTATACACATTTATGCATTTATGATTGGACATGAGCAGTCGGCCAGCTCAGTAGCCAGCCGACTAGCTCCATGAGTCCATATAAATAGAGTCCTTGCATAATCATTCATTCATTCAATCATATTCAGCCAAGGAGCATTTAGGCGCTTAGCATCTTCAGCACAAGGTGCAAAGCGATTGCAGTTTTCAGCCTCCTCCTTTCAGCATTTTCCTCCTACAGCAGTAGGCGCCTCAACGCATGAGCATTCAGCCATCTTGCATCAGCAAAACGCATCAGTTCAGCATTCAGCCTTCAGTCCACCTTGCGTTTTCTGCATTCATACAGTTTTCAGCATTCATCCATTCATTGTTTTGCTCCAGCCACTTGGTGAAGGTAAAACGCAGCATTCATATTCATTTACAACATTCATACTCAGTCTAGAACAGTCCCAAACAGCCCTCTCTCAGCCTCAGCTTTGCATCCCTTCTCATTCCATTTGGGAAGAGTGCATAGGCTCGAGATTGGACATCTTTGGTGCTTTTACAGCAGTGCACAGTTCAGCCCAACACTTGGTCTTCAGAGGTCTTGCATTTGGCTTATCGTCAATCACACCGTTAGTCTCTTTAAAGATAATAAAGCAAATACTATCTCGGTAACGGGATAGGGGGCCCTTCAGTGGGTAATTCCGGACCCCATACGGTGTACAGTTCTCATCTCTCTCTCTCTCAAATCTCTTGAAAGTTTGAAGTCATTAAAGTGGATTGCTAAACTCGCGAAACTCAGGATACAGAAGACGGTGTGAGCATTTGTGTGACAGGATCCTCCAATACGAATACGTCCGTTGCATGTTACATTGGTATCAGATTCAGCTTGTCCACACACACCGTATCCTAGCGTGAGTGCATCCTTGGATGGTCAGATTGCGTTCCGGCATGACCACCGACTTTAGCATCATGTCAAGGAGAGTACCCATCAGCTAGAAGACGTCTCCCCCGAAGGAGACCTTGCTCTTCCGACTACAGCAGACACCATAGCTCTTCTTAGAGCTCAGAACCAGTTGCTCATGAAGCGTCTCCAGCTCTTGGAGGCAGCAGCAGCACGTCCTCCTCTGCCTCGAGCAACCCCCGATTACATCTCTCTCTTCTTTCAGATGGAACATGTCACGATTGTGACGTATATATGTATCAGATACTCTCTTCATTGCTGATTCCTGTTGCAGATGCAAAGAGTAACCAGCCAAGGGAACCCCTACCCTCGACTGGTTGCGACTCTTCGCCAAAGGATGTACCTCTTCATCGAATAGCCACATCCCTTCGACGAATGGTTGTATCCCTTGATGAATGGTTGTGCCTCTACATCGAATAGACACATCCCTTAGCCTAAAATTGTATCCTTTCGTCTAAGGTCATGTCCTTTCATCAAAGGACATGCCTCTTCAAATGTGTCTCTTCATCTCCTATATAAGAGACCTATTGTACTCAGTTTAATACAACAAGTCAATTCAATCTTCTCTCAAGTGTTCTCTTGAAGGTTCTTGTTCTAAGTTAAGTATAAGTATTTAAGTAGTAATTAGTACACAATATGGAGGATTAACAACATAATTCTCACAGTGGTATCAGAGCAAATTTTTTTTCCTACCCGTGGGTTGTGAAGCCCTCACCCTCTCCGCGGCACTCCCTCATCCACCCCTCTTCTCGGTGTTGTATGGAAGAAGCGGAGTGATGGTGGACTTGGCGTAAATCCTTGCTCATAGTGATGTAAACAAAAACAAAAAGGTTTCACACCCATACACACGCATCGTGTGTATTGCAGAGAGGGAACCCTTGCTGAATATCCGGACTACCCTCCCTCCCTGCTGGCCGGTGGTGTTAGGCGTTCGCAACATGGCGGGAACTTCCCCTCTTGCTGCCGAATATGGAATTCCCCCCCCTCTTTGCCTCGTTCGCTGCCAGCGTGAGCCCTTGCTTGCTGGGCGCAGCTGCCGGTCTTGAGCCCTCGCCGCTGAAAAGCACCCTTCGAAGCGGCGCACCCTCCCGTTGGCGACGCGATTCAGGCCTTCGAAGTGGCGCACCCCTTCTAGTCGGCGACGCGTCACCTTTGCACCTTCAAAAACAATACAAAAAAATTTAATACGTGCATTGCCACGTGGGTCTCTCTTAAAAAAAATAAAAAAAACAAACAAAACCAACGGGCGTGCGCTGGTGTGAACCGCCACCCCTTGGCAATTCGGCAACCACCCCCCCCCTCCCCCCCCCTTCTGTCAGGATGTCGCTTTCTTTTTTTTTTTTTTTTCCCCGGAAAAACGATCCTTCTATTAGTTAATGAGAAAACGCCATAAGGCTACAAAGCTCACCTCGCAAGGAGGGATAAAAACACAGTGAACACCTGAGCTCCACCCCCGTGGCTGGCCGCTCTTTGGGGGGGGCTACCTAGTAGTACATGTGGGAGGTGAGAAAAGCCAAACTGGAGGCCTATAGTGCCAAGTGACATCCTCGCCCCTCGCGGTGAGGAAAGGGCCAGGCTGCCACGTGCGGAGGAAAGCCTTGCGGCGCCCTCTCATGCGGTCCGAGTGACCTCCGCCGGTGGAGTCGCCTGGCGGTCAATGGCCTCCCTGCATCGGGCTCTCCATATGTGCCAAGCCGTCATGCTGCTGATCATCTCCCATCTGTGCCCGACCCCCTCCTGAGGGGCTGCCGAAGAGAAGTCTGGCGTCGGAACCACCGCCATCGCCCTGTCAGAGACCTGGATGGTCGCACTGCCAGGGACGTCCTCATATCCAAGGGCCGGGCCGCTGTCCGTGGCCCAAGCCACCGCACCCCACGTCACCAGCATCTCACCTGGTGAGCCTGCAAAAAACATCCTGAGAGCGCGCTGCCAGACCTGCTGTGCCTGTGGGCAATCCCATAAGCAGTGCCGCTGCGACTCTTGTGCATGGCGGCACCGAGGGCAGGACGCTGGGTGTCTGCCAAAAGCTAGCCAAGCCCCCCACAGCCAGTCCTCTATGCGCTGTGAGCTAGAGAAAAAGCGTCACCTTCCGGGGCCGGAAGCTGGCCCAAAGGCGCTGCCAGAAGTCCCTAAGAAAGGCAAGGGAGAGCCCCTGTCGCCGCCAATGCTCGGCCGCCGCCGGGGTGCTCGCTATCCTGTGCCTCTGAATCCGCCGCCCCAGCCTCGCTGTGTACTGAAAAAAGGGGATGCCTGGGCTGGTGGGGGCCGAGTAGGGATCTCGCCAAAACCACTCACGTGGATCCCACTGAAGGCGAATAAGAGGCCTGCTGTCCCAAGCCCATAATCTCCAAGAACAGTCCTCCCCTATCGAGGCCGGTGAGGGGTCTACATGCCACTGTCTCTGATGAAAGCCGACCACCCGCACCCTCTGAAGAATACAACCCTGGAGCCCATCCAAATCCAGTCATGTCCTCTGAAGCTGGCCACCCTCTCCCACCTCGAAAGTGAGTGGGGCGACTCTCTCTGCTGTGCCGCAGACCGCTAGAAGGATCTCATGCCGAGTAAAGACACCCATCCACTGTGGAGGTGGAGGGTCCTGTACTGGGGTCCGCCACTCCCGGGGGATGGCCGCCTCAATGTCCTGTCTCATTGACTCTCTGCCCCTCATCCCACTGAGTCTCCTCTCCTGAGCCTCTAGAGGCAGCTGCTGAAAACATATCCAGTCGTCTAGGGACTGGGCTGGGCCGGAGCTCAACGGGCCCCACGACACATGAGGCCGCGATCCAACCATATGGCTGCTGGGAAGTCGAATCAAGGGGTTCCAGATCAATGGCTGCCTCATGCGCTCCTCATCGGTGCCCGATGGAGTCTGGAAGAGTGACGGTCTCAGATGCGCCTAGGCCCTCAGAAGGCTAGCTGCAAAACGCTCCTCAAAGCCAAGGCCTACTCCTCTGGATCGCTGCTCTGTAAAGATCCACCTGATGCTGGGGGTCCAGGGGCCGCTAAGAGAAGGAGTGCGGCTGAGCATCCTGGAAACAAGAAACTCCTTCCACGGCTCAGCGCCTGGCAGGAGGCCACGAACTACCAACTTGCCAAGCAAAGCTCGGCTTTGGCAAATAGGATCAACAATGCCCAGGCCGCCTCTCTCCCTCGGCTGAGTGATCACAGCCCATGCCACCTTGGCCCTGGCGGGCCGCCCGTCGCCACCGGACCAAAGAAAGTTCCTGATGAGCCTCTGCACCTGGCCAATGCACGCCCGCGAGAAGGCCCAGCAAGAAGTGATGTACCACATGGTAGCAAGCAGAACTTGGTTGGCCACAACTACTCGGCCAGCCAGAGATAAACGAGCGGTACTCCAATACAGAAGCTTCTTCCGAATGCTCAGAAGAAGGGGGGCTATCTGCTGCTCCGGAGATATGTCAATGCCCACGTAGCATCCCAAATAACGCACTGTAGTGCCGGGGGGCAGCCACTGAAAACCATCAACTGGCCTCCAAGTCGGGGGGGGGGGGGGCATAGAACTGACCCACAACCCACACGACTTGTGCCAGTTGATCAAAGCACCCGAAGCTCTGCAAAACCTGTCCATGGCTGAGGCGAAGCGGCGGAGGTTCTCCTCACCTCCCTGAAGATAGACAGCAGTGTCATCCGCAAACTCCGAGTCTAGGAGCTCCTCCGAGGTGCGGATGGGAAGCTGGAGGCCCCGCAAACCTGTATCCTGTGCCGTCAAAAAAGTGCTCATGGCCTCCGCCACAAAAAGAAAAAGAAAGGGCGCCAAGGGGCACCCCTGCCGCACCGAGCGCGAGAGCTGGAACCTCTCTCCGCGCACGCCCTGTATCAGCACCTGGCTATGAGCCGATGTGTAGAGTGCAGAGACCCCACGGATCCACTGAGGGGGGAAGCCCATCCTCTCCATAGTGCCTTCCAAGAAGGCCCAGTCCACCCGATCATATGCCTTCTCGAAGTCGAGAAGGAGCACTGCCAGATCCTCCTGCCGAAATCTAGCCAAAGCCGTAGCCTCCCAGAAAGAGAAAATGTTATCCAGAATGCTTCTATCCTGGATGAAGCCTGTCTGCGTGGAGTGGATGATGTCCGGAAGGTGAGGCTGAAGCCGCCTGCTGATCGCCTTAGCTAGGACCTTGTAGGCCGTGCCTAGCAAGGTGATCTGTCTCCTCCCTCTTTGGGGATCAAGTGAATCAACCCCTCTGCCATGCTGTCCGGCATGACTCCCGACTCCATAATCTCCTGGAATGCCAATCTGAAGCCCCTATGTAATAGGCCCCAATACCTCTGGAAGAAAGCCATTGAGAGACCGTCCTCTCCTGGGCATTTGCCCCGAGGTAATGCCTGAAGAGCCTCCTCCAGTTCCGTATCCGAGAAGGGGGAGAGAAGGGAGTGCTGCAAATGGGCCGGCACAACCGGTCTCGTGAAGCTCCAGACTGCCTCCCGAGCCTCTCTCACCCTGTCATCTGCTGGCTCAGCAGAGAGAAGATCCCTGTAAAAATCTGTGGCTATCGCTCGAACCCTGGGGGATTTGGCGACCACCCTCCTGGCTGTTCGTGGGTTCTCCTGGCTTTGCCCACACCACATAATCTGTGTGCTCTCGCCCTCTACGTGCATGCTTCATGGACAACTTTCCGGAGGAACCCGACATGCACATCTCTTACCTGAGTTACATCGACGAGATTCCCGAGGCTTTTCTTCTCGAACACAGCCCTCCTCGTGCCCCCACTCTGGAACCAGTGCCACTCCCCGCCGATGCTGGGTGGATTCCAAGTCTCTCGGCCTCTCCTACCCCAGTAACCTCGGCCTCTCAGGTGTACCGCATACATGTTAGCAGCCCGCACGTAACTGAACCCGACACTTGGGCGATTTGGACTATTTTCCTCACCTGCGAGCCACTGCATCTTACTCATTTCGAGTACTTTCTGTCATGGTACCCTCAGTTGGCACACTTTCTTCCAGAGTGCAGTGTGGATGGCCTCCGCAATATCTCCTCCACGCGCCCTCCTGTGACATTCTACTGCGAGATCTTCGTCCCCGATTATACTCCATTATCTCCGGTGCCCAGTTCTTTGGCGGAACCAAACGAAGAAGTAGAAGCAGACGCAGTAACCTCCGAGGACGATCCCGAGGAAGTGGAAGACCCCGACTTCGAGTACGAGGATCCTTTACTGCCTCTCCAGCAGGTGTTTCTTCCATCCTACATTTCGGGTGGACCTTTCCTGCTTCACCTCAGTACTCTCTCTGAGTTCTCCAGATGTCGACTTCGCACGACAACGTGCCACCCGCCGATCCTCAGATGGAGGCCTTGCAGATGACCACTCTTCAACAACAGATGGAGGACTTGCAAAAGGCCCTTTTCGACGTTATGGCATCAATGAGATCACAAATGGAGGACATGCAACAACGGCACCAACATCAGCGCGAGGGATCTAGGAAGTCACAGCGAGCGTGTCGTTCGCGTTCTCCAACATCATCATCATCATCCTCGGTGGGCCAGCAGGACGGTCCTTCAACTCCTCCCGATCCGACCGCCGAGGTAGACAATGTTGAACTTAAACTTTTGTATAAATTAATGACCACAGCACAAACACGAAAGATGGATATCAAGTTACCTGAGCCCTACAATGGCCGCCGCGATAAGCGGTTAATCGATCACTGGCTCTACAAGATGGAGGTTTATTTCTCAAATACCGAATTGCCCGACAACAAAAAAGTGGCATTGGCCAGTACCCTCTTGAAAGATACCGCCTTCCTTTGGTGGCGACGTAGGATTTCAGATGGCAAGTCTACTCCAACGTGGGATAAATTTCGGCGTGCTCTTCGCAAGGCTTTGAGCCTGCAAATGCAAACTTTCATGCCAGGTCTTCTCTCCGCCACCTGAGTCAAACTGGCTCCGTGGCCGCGTACATCTCAGAGTTTCAAAAACTGACTCTCGAGATAGAGACACTCAGCCCCTCTGACCAGCTTTCACAGCTTCATTGACGGGCTTGAACCCACGATCCAAGACGAGTCCATAAGTACAATCCTGCCACCCTGGATGAAGCAATCTCGTATGTCGAGCGCATTAGTGATTACCGGCGTCCTCCCAGGAACATTTCCTTCGGCGCCCGTTCCTACCAGCGGAATCGACCCAATGGGACTAGCCAACCCCAGCGTCCCAATTCTGGACAACCCAACTCTCGGCGACCATATTCTGGACAACAGTCCTTCCGGTCGCGCTTTTCCGGGCAAGCTCCCGCGTCAAATGCAGGATCCTCTCAGACCGAATCCTCTGGCAGCAGAAACTGAGATCGGTCTCGACAGGACCGTCGCAGCAATGATCGGCGCAACTTCAAGCGAGAAACCTCTTCAGGACAGCAAACCTCTTCATCAACTGCCACTTCATCCCAAGCTAGTCGCCCAGGCCTCTGTACAATTTGTTCTGGCGATCACCGGTGGTATATGAATGTCCTCAGCGCCCTAAACCCTCCAATACTTGGCGCAATTCTCAGGTGGACAGTTGCCACCATGCTGATCATGACCCGCCTCCTGTGAAAGACAAGAACAAACAGATAGCTTGTTCTGTTCGTGTTTCTGAGTTTGTCAGTACCCTGATGCGTAATGGCCAAAGTACCAACCCTGTTCCGGTGAATCTTTCCAAGCAGGTCCTTAGTCTTCTGGGTTTCATTGGCGACCATCCCATCAATGTGCTGGTGGACAGTGGCTGTTCCACTAATTTTGTGGGCACTTCTTTGGTTCACAAGCTTCGCCTACAGACCCGACATTTTGTGGATGCTTTTCAAGTCGAGCTTGCTGATGGTTCCTTTCTTAATTGTAACAAAAAGGTGCAACAACTTCAGTTCCAGATTCAAGATTACCACGATCACCTTAATTTTTCAGTAATGCCGTTGTCACATTATGACATGATACTGGGACAATCTTGGCTGTATCGATATGATCCGGTGATCAGCTTTCGTTCTCATTCAATCTAGTTATATCATGATGGTCGAGAGCTGGAACTTCATGGCCTTTTCAGTGCCAAACCCATCACTGTTGTTTCTGCCCTGCAAGTCAAACGCCTCGTCCGCAAACGTGACTGTACAACATTCCTGGTCATGTTACGGGAGATTGAAGCAGAAACTAGTGAGCAGTCTCAAGCCTCGTCATCAACAACTGCTTACTTGGAGCAACCCTTCTTCAGGCCTTTTCAGGATTTGTTTCCGAATGATCTTCCGACGAAATCCCTGCTTGTTTCAAAAATGAGTATTTGACTGATAGAGATTTTGGAGATGCGTTCCGTGCTCTCAAATCTTCTAATCCCAGTCCTGCAGAAATGAACATGTTTGCAGCCTACATTATCATGGATGAGTTGCTGTTCTTTTCTGATCGCATTTGTGTGCCTCACAATACTTCATTGCGGAAGATTCTTATTCAAGAGCATCATGAAGTTCCTTATGCTGCTCACCCTGGTATCAACAAGACATATCGACTTTTGTTTGCTACAGACTTCTGGCCTCAGATGTAGCAAGATGTTATCAAATTTGTCAAAGCTTGTCATTCATGTAAGCCTCTCGACAACTTCCTCAAGGGTTACTTCAACCATTTCCAGTTCCCAATGAGAGATGGGAAAGTATCAGTATGGATTTTATCACCACCTTGGTCAGATTCTTGTGGTGGTTGATCGATTTTCCAAAATGGCGCATTTCATTCCATGCAAGAAAGCTGCTTCAGCCCCAGATGTGGCATCATTGTTCGTGCAACATGTCTTCAAATTGCATGGTTTGCCGAAAACCATCATCTCTGACAGAGATCCAAAGTTCACTGGACATTTTTGGACGTCTTTGTTCAAATCTCTTGGCACGAATTTGTTGTTCAGTTCAGCCTATCATCCTGAAACAGATGGACAGACTGAAAGAGTCAATCAAATTTTGGAAGAAATGATTCGACATTACATTCAATTCCGTTTGGCATCATGGGAAGATTATTTGCCACTCGTGGAATTTGCTTATAATAATTCCCATCATTCAGCACTTGGATTAACTCCATTTCAAGCAGCATATGGGCATACTCCTCTTGTGCCTACAAACTTTGTTTTACAACACAAAGTGGCATTGGCAGATCAGTTGGTTCAAGAGATGCAAGATGTGCTTGTGCAAGTTCGAGATAAATTGGTCCATGTGCAACAAGAATATCAAAAACAGGCCAACAAGCATCGTCGACATGCAGATTTCCAAGAAGGAGATTTGGTCTTGTTATATGTGGCACCTCATCGCTACAAAACAGTGAAGTCAGTTTTTCCAAAGTTGCGACCTCGCTTCTATGGGCCTTTCAAGATTCTTAAGAAAAATTCAGTTGTCAGTTACAAGTTGGAACTTTGCTAAATCTATCAACAATAGTCAAGCACTGAGTATTACGCTTACTTGGACTGGGAGGCAGATTCGTGACAAAATCCATCAAGATATCTTGGAAAGGTCCCTCGGAAATTGATAAAGGCTATAACAACCCTATCTTCTTTCCACGAGGAGCTTTCACTTTTTGACAAAGGTCATATTGTTGCACATGTGCAAACACATCTCGCCTCATTCTTGGCCAATAATATTGCCTTTCTAACTTCTCCAAAATCGAATTCATGCCCCGATGACCACTACTAATAGCGTCATGGGCATCATGGAGAAGAGCTGTCCTGAATGACTTCATGACACAAAGTCGGCCTTTGTAGAAAAGACAACCATCGCGTATCAAAAAGTGGCATGGTCCTATGGCATCCAATGTCTGTTCCCATTGTGTATTGAATTCCTCGAAATTCGCGTACATGTGCTTCATGTCATCTAGTCCCATACCAGCAAGGTCGAGTCTAGTAGTTCGAATCAAAGTCACTTGTCCCTTCCTGCTCAAAGCATCGGCCATTGGGTTGGCCTTTCTTGGATGGTACTCGATCATACCACCAAATTTCTGGAAGATCTGGCTACAGCGGTGCTGTCGTCGGTCTCTTCACTGTGCACTTGGCATTGTCTGAATCCAGCGTAATGCTTGATGGTCAATGCAAACCTCAAATTCCTGGCCATAAAGGAAACGTTTCCAATGTTTCAAGGCCTGAATGACTGCTAGGAGTTTCCCATCATAGACCGAGTAATTCTTTTCTGTGGGCAGTAACTTACGAGACATGTAAGCTATTGGATGGCCATTTTGTTGTAATACACCTCCAATTGCGATGTTACTCACATCGGTGATCACTTGTAACGGCTCGTCTCACGAGGCAAGCACTAAACAAGGTGCTTCTGACAAAGCCACCTTGAGGTTCCTGAATGTCTCTAACGTCCATGTAGCCATTTGAATCCGTTGCCTCCTAGTCTTGACACCCTTTAGCAGATGGATGAGGTTCGTCGAGAGGTCAGAAAACTTGTCTATGTAGGTGGAGTATGCGTGGCATATACCCACAAAGGATCGGATGTCAAAAGCCGTTTGTGGTACTTCCCAATTGACAATCTCGGCCACCTTGGCCTGATCAAGTTAGATGCCCTCGGCACTGATAATGTATCCAAGGTAGCGAATCTCGAACAAATAAAATTCTTCTCATTGACGTAGAGCCGGTTGCTTTCCAGTAACGTCAGGACTTTCTCCACATCAATGCCATGTTGCTCAATGATAGCTGAAAATACTAGTACGTCGTCCAGAAATATCAACACACACTTTCCTATTAAGTCCTTGAACACACACATCATCTTGCGGTTAAATGTGGCTGGGGCATTCGCCAAGCCAAAAGGCATGACCACAAATTCGTAGTGGGCCCGTTCCATGCGGAAGGCTGTCTTGGGGAAGTTTCCCTAAATAATCCTCACTTGGTAGTACCCACTCTTTAAGTCTAGTTTCGAGAACACCTTGGCCCCATTCATCCTCTCGAGAATATAATCTATTCGAGGCATCAGGAACTTACTCTTGATAGTAAGCTTATTGAGTGCACGATAATCGACACACAGGATCGGAGCTGCAAATGGCGACACATTGGGACGTATGAAGCCAGAGTGCAACAGTTCTTGGAGTTGGCAGTCCAACTCTGATTCCATTGCCTTGGAAAGGTGGTACGGAAACTTGCTTGGGGGATCCGAGCCTGGAAGGTCTATTCTGTGGTCCTCCGGCCTAGACGGGGGGAGCTGGGGAGGGAGATTGTCTCGAAGAAAAATGCTCTGGAACTTGCGATGGAGAACCTGGTACTTCTCTGAAGCCCTGGCCACCGCCTGGGCAGTCTGGAAGTAAATCATCACACATTGTGCGCCTTTCCTGATTTCTCGTTTAGCCTATAAATGGCTTATGAGAGGAAAGTTCGGGATACCTGGCTCACACTTAATGGTCATTGAGGCCTTGGACACATTCCGACTAATCTCAAAAGTGTGTCTGTCCCTATCGATATCTGGCTGGAAATTGTGAAACCACTGAATTCTCAAAATTATGTCAACTCCTACAAGAGGGGCAACCATAAAGTCACACACAAACTCTATTGCTTGAATGACTAACTTAGCACTGTGAGCTTCAAACTTGATGCTCGTCATCATGCTTGTGCTAAATCCCTCTACTTTCTTGTTCACCGAAGTCAAGACGAAAGGGGCTTGCCGAGCGGTGTGTACATGCTCTGTGTTGCCAGTGTCAAACAAGACAACGACTCTCTGGCCACCTCTGTAGCCAAATGTCTTGAGCAATTCGTTGCGCTCATACTCCTGGTCATGGGTGCCCTTTTGCTCATCTTCGAGCTCCCGGCTAACGATTGCACCAACTGAAGCAATGGGATCCGAAGAACCAGGGACAACCGCAGCCGCCGATATCATTCTTGCTTCCAAAGCCGCAAGTATCTTTCGTGTTCCACGCGTCGCTTGGCGTCGTCTTGTGCAGCAGCACGGGCTACTGCCGCACGGTCTTCCATGTGTCGAATCTCCATTGCTTGCATCTGCAACTCGAGCATCGAACTCGGCTACGGTCGTACCCCTTTAAAAGGGTCATGTAGTAGAGGATTTGGAATCTGGGAAATGGAAGGAGAGGGAGGAGGAGATGGAAAAAAGAGGTGCTGGAGAACGGGTGCGCTCTTCTAGGGCCAAGATCTGCGCCTTCTACTCTTCCAATTTGGTACCTTGTTGTGCGATTGCCCGCATCATTTGCTGGACCATCTCTTGTACACTCATGCTTGCCGCCCTAGAAGGACTGCTTGGTGCACTTTGGTCCCAAGGTTGTCGTTCTCTCTCGTCGTCGTCATGGCTTGCCATAGCAGGAAAATGCACTTCCTTTCCAGAGCGCAATCTGACCATCCACTATGCGTGTGGGAGACTTCCAGATGCTGAAAACCAACTGTCCTTCGAGGGACAGGAGTCACATCAAAAGGGGGTGGTCCACCGGAGTCTAGAAACCAACCACACAAGCGAAAAAAATTGTCTCCCTTTTTTTTTTTGGGGGTTTTTCAGCTGAATCTTCACACTTGAAGAATGCTCTGATACCAATGTAACATGTGAAAGCTTCGTGGTCAAATCAGTAACTTCAATGCTCAGAATTCAGCAATCTTTCACGACGAATATAACGCACAAAACTGAAGTAGATGTGCAGAAAATAGAGAGAGAGAGAGAGAGAGAGAGAGAGAGAGAGAGGGAGAAGAGGACACAGTATTGGGTCCCAAATACCCTCTGTTGGGCCCCCACCACAATGGTGTATTTGCTTTATCAGAATGATGTAAATCAGAAAATAAAGAGAGAATCTTGACCTGCACTTTTCACCTTGATTGAAGATTTCCCCTTGGCTGTGCTGGCCCTTGGAAGGTAGAAATCCCTTGTGAATTATGAGATGCCAGAACTGAATTCATGGCTGGGTTTTTATACCCCTTCAGGATGCTGGTTGTCCACCCCAATAGGGGTCGGCCTGCTGATGAATAGTCTCACGACCTGGTCATAAGTGATTTATTGCCCTTATTTTATGGTTGTTTCACACTGTCCACTGCTGTCCAGCCTGCGCTTATGCTGGCTGGTGTCCAGGCTGCTGTCCCAGCCTGCGCTTGGCTTTGGGACAGCCACTATAGCCTGGCTGCCTGACTGGGCAGGGCCCAAAGGCCTGTCGGCTGTATGGCCAGGGCTGGCCGACATCCTGCCCAGCCCACACTAGGGCTGGCGGGCTCAGCATGGGACCCTCCTGGCCCCTTGGGGTGGTTCTAAACCTCCCCATGCCCACTACATGAGCCTTGGGCTCTGTTCTGGGGTAGCCTTATGGGATGGCCCCTTCTCTACATGCAAACCTACATGCATCTACAGATGTCCGGCACCTAGTTGTAGACCAGGTACACAGATCACCTGACATCATTCTAGAGGGAGATTCATAGTACGGATTGGCATTGCTTCATGTGCAGGACAATGCACACTTGACCTCGGACGCATAGAGTGGAACCCTGGCTGACTCGTCCCGGACTGGGCTCACATGGGACTAGTTTTCCACTCCAGGTCTTGCACCTCCTTGTTCAAATATGTCTATGTAGCATCCAAGTGCGGGATGCACGTGACAACGCCTCTCTACATTTCTCATTTAGCCTACATGTGGCTTATGAGAGGAAAGTTAGGTATCCCTCGCTCACAATATATGATGACAGGAGCCTTGGATACATTCGAGAGAATTTGAAAAGTGTGCCACTTGCAGTCAATGTTTGGATGGAACTTATGAAACCAACGAATCCCTAGGATTATGTTTGCTCTTACAAGAGGGGCAACCATGAAATCTTGCACAAACTCTTTGCCCTGGATGACTGACTTAGCACTACGAGCCTTAAACTATATACTCGTGGTCATACCTGTGCTAAATCCCTCAACCTGCTTGTCTACCAAAGTCAATGGGAACCAAGTAATAGAAGATATCCTTCGGTCATGCTGTGGCAGAGAACCCAGGAAGTGGTTAAGCTACTTACATCTAGTTGAGTTTGCTTATAAAATGGGTCCGCCAAGTGGCCTGTTCTGTAAAATCACATCCTTCGTATTGCCGCTATCAAACAAAACGAGGACTCTTGTTGGAATTAGGGTTAGGGTTGCAACAATGCACACACACAAGATAGAGAAGCTTGAGAGCACCAAACTCACTAGATTAGAATGAACAAATGTGTACCAGATACAAAAGATAAGTACACATCCCAAAATGAGTAGATAAGAGGGTGTACATACTCACGGGGAAAAAAACCTCCTAGTGAGGGAAAAAGTGCCTTGGCGGTCCTAAGTGTGTTCACACACATCACTATATCATATAATGCCACAAATCCCCCCCTGGAGTGATGATGTGAACATGTACAGGGTATGGCTGATCAATCCTGAAAAGGCAGTAAGCCCAAAGCTTTACGAAAAGCTTCGAACTTTTCATGAGGAAGAGCCTTTGTGAATAAATTTGCCGTGTTTTCATGTGTAGTCACATAGACCAACCTGATCTCTGCTGCAGAGTCTTTCCCCGACATAGTGGTAATGCACCTCAATGTGCTTAGTGCGAGCATGAAACACTGGGTTCCTCGCAACTGCTAATGCGCTCTAGCTGTCAGTGAAAATCGTAGTGCTAGACGACTGTCCAACACCCAAATCAGCCATAAGACGTCTGAGCCACATACACTCAACTGTAGTTGTAAAAGCTGCCACATGTACTCAGCTTCATAGCTGGAAGTGGCCACTGTAGGCTGCTTCTTGCTGAGCCATGATATACATAAATCACCGGGGCAAAAGTAAAACCCACTAGTGGACACTCCTGTGCCATAACATCCAGCTCAATCTGAATTACTAAAAGCATGCGGCTGTGACTCACTCCATTTTGGATAAAACAATCCAAAATACTGAGTGTCCTGTAAATAGAGGAAAACCCGCTTAACAGCTTGCCAATGCTTTGTACCTGGGTTATGCATAAATCTGCTCAACTGTGAGACCGCATACTGTATATATGGCCTCGTGTTGCATACATAAAGAAGGGATCTAATAGCTTGCTGATACAAACTAGCATCAAAAGAGTCTCCTGCATCTTGAAGACTAAGTCAAGTACCTGTCTCCATAGGTGTAGCTACAGGTTTACAGTCTTCAAGATTAAACCTCTTCAATAGCTTCTGTATATATTTAGACTGCAGCATAACAATGCCATCATTGCGTTGCATAAACTGAATCCCCAAATAGTAATGCAACGGTCCCAAATCGGACATCTCAAACAATGACTGCAAATCAGCCTTAAATGCTGAAATCTGATCTATGTTGGGTCCGGTGAGCAGCATATCATCAACGTATAGAACCATGATAAATGTGTCCTTACTCCTCTTCACATAGAGGGTACTCTCTGTTGGACTGTTGCAAAAATCATTTGCAACCAAGTATGTATGAATCTTCTCTTACCATGCTCTAGGAGCTTGCTTAAGGCCATAAAGAGCCTTTTTCAACCTGCATACGTTAGACTCTTCTTCTTTCACAACAAAACTAGGAGGTTGCGATACATACACCTCCTCATGTAAATCACCATTCAAGAATGCAGTCTTAATGTCCAATTGATGTACATTCCACCTGTGATGTGCTGCCAAAGCAATGAGACACCTAATGGTAGTCATACGAGATGTGGGTGCAAAGGTCTCATCATAATCAATGCCCTTTTGCTGAGCATACCCCTTTGCAACAAGTCTGGCCTAGTAGCGATCAATGCTACCATCTACTTTGCGTTTTAACTTGTAAACCCACTTAGTACCAATGGCCTTCTTGCTATGAGGTAGATCTATTAAATACCAGGTGTCATTCTTGAGTATAGAGTTATACTCATCCTGCATAGCATGCATCCAATGATCATCATCCTGTGCTTCCTCAAAGGAAACAGGTTCCTCCTCATTACATAAAGTAGAAATGAGAACATGATCCACACGAGAATAATCTGCATGATGAGAACCTGTACGAGTTCTGCTAGGTAAAGGAGCTGTCAACTTGCTATCTCTCAATGTCTGCACAAGCCATTTTGGCATACGCCTAGATTCTTCTATGGCTGCTTTCTCCTCATCCACTACATCCTCAATAATTGCCTCATCAAAAGGCACCTCTACACGTGGCCAACCATAATCGTCCTGTAGTTGCTCGGATCGAGCATATCCCCTGTTTTGTGGATCGTCACAATGGTGTGCATCGTCCACTCCGCAGGCAAACCCTCTGCTAGTGCCCTGTTAAACAGGTGTGCAAGAAAAGGAGCCAAAGAATCTACTGCATATATGAGATGCTCACCCTGTAGGCCCATATGGTCGGCGGCCCGTCCATGCTGTAGGCGGCGGATAGCCTCCTTTACCATCGAGTGGGTAAAGAAGCTAGCTGTGGTAGGTCGAGGCTCCTGTGGCTGAGGTATAGGTGGCTGCTGTGGGGCGTGGTATAGGCCCTCTGCATATGTGTGCCATGTCTGTGGGTCTGCACAATGGGTGTCGGTGTCCGGGGCTCTCTGAAGTGCCGCCATGAGATAGGGCTATCTCTACTCATGAAGAAATGAAAGATCTCTAGCTCCTATATCTCTGCGAAGGCCCGCCTTTTGCGGCGAGTAAGTCTCCTCATCTCTCTCCTCAACTCCTGCTCTGTGATGGCTCCCAAGGCTCTCTGTATGCGGAGCCGTGAGTATAGGGCTCTGCACTCGTCATCATACCATCTGTTATGGGGCATAGTCCTAGATCTCGCAGGCTCTCGTGAGTGGACACCATGTGGGAAGCTCTGTAATGCAGCCGTGTGTAGGAGTGATGCCAGCTGGGCTGTAATGGTATCCATAGGTGCCAGGGGATCCATGAGTAGGAGCCCATCCTCTACTCTGCCAGTGTATATGTCTGCCATGTCATGTGTGAAGTAGATGGTAGTGTGTGGCATGGATATGTGGGGGGCTGGTGATACTGGTGATCCGGCTAGTGAAAATGCCAAGTATGTATGATCTGCCCCAATAGGACGAGGTGGGATGGAGAATGAGGTGACAAGCTGTGATGCCTCCAAAGATCCCATAATGTAGTCCACCACCGTGCCTCCGGTCCGTCTATGACCCCCATGTGGGAAGCATGTCAGCCCTCCTGATCCCGGCCACTGTAGCATCCCGTTATAAATAACGAGACGATGCTTGGCTCCCAACTCTAGTAAGTGGTCCCCATAATGTCCTCTGTCTGGTCGAGTGTCCTCTGATGCCCGACTAGCCCCTATCTCCTCTGGATCCACAGGGTGGAGGATCTCCATGTCATCATAGTCATACACCTCACACTGTCTGCACTGTGTGTGGGCATTGAAGTCACCTGTAAGAAATACTTCCCCTAGTGTAGAATAATGCATAATCTCCTCTGACAGACAAGTGTATGGCGAAGCTCTCGTCTCCTCCTCCTGTGGCATGTCCTCTGTAATGACATAGGAGGATCCTGATGGAGGAAAGTAACATAGGGCTATGTATATAACCCTGTCCTGTGAGAGCTGTAAGCTGATCCACATGTATCTGGCCTCTGGATCCTGTGCTACCACTCTCAGTCCCCTGTATAGAACTGCTACTCCCCCTGACCCTCTCGAGGTACCCTGGCGTGTGGTCCTCCTGTATGTTGACTCCCACTGGAATCCCTCTACTCGAGGCAGCCCTCTCTCTGGGCTCTGATGTGTCTCTGTCAGAAGTATGATGTCTCTCCCCACCATAACATGCTCCAGTCGTCCAGGCTGCACCCATAGTGAACCATTATAGTTCCATACTGCCATGTGTATCTCTGTCAGTGGCCTAGTCTGTGTCCCATCGGCCCCAAACCGCTAATCCATGGGCCGGCCATCAATGATGACCCGACCATCTCGATAGAAGGCCTTCTTGCCTTCTCTCCTCGCGCGTGTAAGACTCGTGGCATGCAAGCTCTCCTATGCTCTAGCTGCATCCTCGTGAGATCATCATCCAAGAAAATAGGAGCTCCCTCTAAGCCTCGTAGTATGACCCTCTTCCTCATAAAGGTGACCCTCTCCGTCTCTCTTGCAAACTGTAGGATGAGGGCTCGCTTGCGCATTGAGTCTTTCCCGGCTCTCCATGCTTTGGTGAAGAGAGAGAGAGAGAGAGTCGGCTCAGTATTGGGTCCCAAATACCTTCTGTAGGGCCCTCTGCACCTTGGCTGAAGGGGAGAAAACTGAATTAGGGTTTAGAGTTTATTCATGGGAGACATACACAGAGAAGCAAGGGATAGAGAGAGAGAGAGTTGTGGGGATAAGTCAACTCATGAGGCATGAGTGTGTGACTCCCCTATCACACATGTATATTGCACTAGTACACATAGTGCACTTAGTACATTAAAAGTACTAAGTGTACTATGTACTATAACTTATGGGCTTGTACACACTATAAGGGTGGGCATTATGCCTTTACCCCAACAACCTCCCACTTAAAGGCAAAGTGCCCTTAAGTAAAGGAAAAGAAAAAATCAGCATGTACATGATAATATACAAGGCCATATCAAGGCTGAAAATGGCCTCATCCAATGCCCATCAAGTGTCTGCAATGAGCAAACCGCTCCGGAGGCAAACTCTTCGTCAACAGATCAGCCGGGTTGTCATCCGTATGAATCTTAACAAGCTGAATTTGCTTGTTCTCTATCACCTCTCTGATGAAGTGATACTTCACATCCACATGCTTCGTCTTTGCATGAAAGACAGGGTTCTTTGCCAATTGGATGGCACTCTGACTATCACAATGCAACAATGGAATATCCCCTGTATAGCCCAAATCAACCACTAACCGAGATAGCCATAATGCCTCCTTGCAAGCCTCTGTGGCTGCAATATACTCGGTCTCTGTAGGAGATAAGGCTGTGCACTTCTGCATCCTGGATATCCATGACACAGCACCTCCTGTGAATGTAAACACATAACCGGTAGTAGACTTCCGGTTATCTGGATGACCGGCATAATCCGAATCCGTGTAACCATGCACTAATGCATCCTGTTTGCCAAAGCAAATGCACAAATCCTGTGTGCCCTTCAGGTATCTCATGACACCTTTCACTGCTTCCCAATGCTTCTTGCCAGGGTTGGCCATGTATCTAGAAACCACTCCCACTGCAAATGCAATGTCCGGCCTAGTAGCAACCATGGCATACATGAGACTGCCACAAGCTGAAGCATACGGAATCTTGGCCATATCAGCCCTGTCACTATCCGACTGTGGGCTGTCCATAGCACTGAGTTTCACATATGGAGGCAAAGGAGTACTAGCTTTCTTCCCTCCGTCCATATTGAACCTCTGCAAGATTTTGCCAATGTATTCCTTCTGAGACAAATACAACACATGCTGATTTCTGTCCCGAAGTATCCGCATACCCAAAATGTGATTTGCATCACCCAAATCCTTCATATCAAAGGTTTCATGCAGCCTCTTCTTCAAGGCATCCATCTCTTTACGAGATTTCCCGGCAATCAACATATCATCAACATACAAAATGAGAATCAATAGACTGCCATCCAAAGCTTTTTTGGTGTACAAGCAGTGATCTATGTCACTTCTCCTGAATTTCTGTGATTTCATGAATGTATCAAATTTATGATACCATTCTCTTGGTGCCTGTTTGAGCCCATAAAGACTCTTTTTCAGCTTGCATACAAGGTTTCTCCTTTCCACTTACTGCATAACCCTCTGGCTGCTGCATATATATCTCCTCATGGAGATCACCGTGAAGAAAAGCAGTCTTCACATCCATCTGAATCAAGTCCAGATCATCATGCGCAACCAAAGCTAACACAGCTCTAAGTGTGGTCATTTTGACCACTGGAGAGAAGATCTCCTCAAAGTCCACACCATATTCCTGCTTGAAGCCCTTAGCCACTAACCTGGCTTTGTATCTTGGCTTAGCATCTGATGCAACTTTGAGCCTGTATACCCACTTGCATGGCAAAACCTTCTTGCCTGCAGGCAAAGGCACTAACTTCCAAGTTCCATTTTTATGCAGAGAATCCATCTCTGACTTCATGGCACGCTCCCATAGAGCCTTGTCTGCCCTCTGTAAAGCCTCTTTATAACACGAGGGCTCCCCACAGTCAGTAAGCATCAAATAGTCAACCCCTGGAACAAACCTGTCAGGGGCTCTGGAGGGTCTTGTGGACCTCCGTACCCAATGACCATCATTTGCAGGTTGCTGTCCAGCCTGCATATCACCCATTGGTGGCTCCTGTTCCATGCCATAAGGCTGAAATATCATGCCCGGTATCTCCTCTAACTGTGGTATATCCATAGGGATATCTTCTGCCATATCTGGCTGTCCATTTGGACCATTTTCAGCACCATTTAAGGGCTGGTTTTCCTGCTGTAATGGCTGATTTACAGCCCTTTGTTGTTGTCCATGATGTCCATCATCATCAAAGATGACTCTGCCAGGCTCCTGTTGCCTTGCAGGCTCCTTATACATGCATGTTTCATCAAAAATGACATCATTGCTGCGTATAATTTTTCTATTCATGGGATCCCAAAGTCTATACCCCATTTCACCTCTGTCACCATATCCTAGGAATATGCATTTGTGAGACTTAGGATCAAGTTTGGTGCGCATTTCCCTGCGTATGTGCACGTACGCAACGCAACCAAACACTCTCAAGTGCTTGTATGACGGAGGCTTCCCTGTCCATACTTCGTCTGGCACTTTCCCACCAAGCCTCGTGTTAGGTGACCTGTTTATAAGGTGAACGGCTGTCATAACAGCTTCAGCCCAAAAACCATGAGGTAATGCAGCATGTGACAACATAGAACGGACCTTCTCCTGAATGGTCCTGTTCATCCTCTCTGTTGTCCCGTTTTGTGGAGGATCATAAGGAGTAGAGAGCTCCCTCTTGATGCCTTTAGCATCACAAAAGTCCTGAAACTGTTTGGACATATACTCTCCACCATTGTCGGAACGCAAAGCCTTCAGTGTTTTGCCAGTTTGATTCTCAACAAGAGCAACAAACTTCTGAAACACTGAGAATGTATCACTCTTCAAACGAAGAGGATAAACCCACACCTTGCGTGTGGCATCATCAATAAAAGACACAAAGTATTTTGCCCCTCCCAAAGAAAGTTGAGGCATCTCACATACATCTGTATGCACAAGCTCTAACTGAGCATCTTTCTGTCCAAGAGCTTTCTTGTGGGGGCACTGTAGTTGCCTACCATATATACAATGCTCACAAAACTGAAAACTTGAAAACTTTAGAGAAGGCAAGTAACCCAAACGAGACAATTGCTCCATTCCCTTGACACTCATGTGTCCCAACCGGCTATGCCACATAGAAATTTCCGGCAGCTCGGTTGCATTTACATTAGCATGGTGACAAACACCTGCATGCATGAAATAAAGAGTGTCCACCTTAGAGCCTCTGGCAACAACCAGTGAGCCCTTACTAATTTTCCACTTTCCACTACCAAATGTGGTAACATAATCAGCATCATCAAGCTGTCCAGTAGAAAGCAGATTCTTTTTGATCTCAGGCACATGCCTGACATCATGGAGCATAAGCTGTGAGCCATCTGAAAATACAAGCCTCACATCACCTCTGCCAAGAATTTTGCATGCATGGTTATCACCCAAATAAACCACTCCTTCATTGCCAGCAGTATACCTGACAAACAAGTCTCTGCAACCTGTGACATGAAAGGAGGCACCTGAATCAATGATCCATGAGTGCATACCATGACCACCTGTAAGAAGTGAATGGGCATCAAGTGAAGAAGTAAATAGGACCTCATCCTCACTGCCACCTGCATGTGACACATTGATTTCTTCAATCTTGACACCACTTTTGCCCTTTGGCTTTACATCTTTGGCTTCATCCTTCTCTTTGTCTTTGCCTTTTCCCTTTTCCTTTTGATCATTTTTCCATTTGTAGCATTGCTTTTTAATGTGTCCCTTTTTGCCACAATAATGGCATTCCAAATCCTTTTTGGAGCGAGACTTGCTCCTTCCTCTTTCTTGGCTTTTCCCCCTTTGCTGGGATCTCCCACGTGCATTCATTGCATTGGACTTTCCAACAGAGTTGTTTTTCCTGTTCATCTCTTCTTGAAGAAGAGCACCCTCAACATCTGCATATGACAGCATAGCATTCGAATTGCTAGTGGCTGTCCTGAATGTGTCCCAACTCTCTGGCAAAGTGCATAACAAAAAAGTGGCTTTGAACTCATCGTCCATTGCCAACTTTTGATTGATAACCTGGCTGACAATACCATTAAACTCATTTAGATGGGCTGTCATAGAAGCCCCTTCCTTCATCTGAAGGCCTATGAGTTTCTTCAACCAATACACTTTGCTTGAGGCACTTTGTTGGGCATACAAGTCCTGCAATCTCTGCCACATTCCCCAAGCTGTCTTCTCTTCACGAATGCTGAAAAGTAATGAGTCTGACACAGACAACATGATAGTAGATCTTGCCAGCTCATCCATATCTTCCCACTCTTCAGCTGTAAGAGAAGCGGGCATTACACCCCTTTCTTTGATAGGCTTGTGCTGCTTTTTCTGGAGCAACACATTGTAGCACTGGGTTTGCCAAATATCATAATTCTGCGAGCCTTCAAGCTTCTTGATGTGAAGCAATGAAGAGCTCTCACCTGTGGTTGCCATAGCAATATGCAACCTTTAATGCCTGACTCCCTGCAAATGTGCAAACACTGCACCCAAGATGTGCAAACACTGCACCCAAAGCACACAAAGTGCTCACAAATGTTCTCCCAAGCTTTATCTCCCACTGCGGAAGCAAGAATGCAACTTTTCTCCCACTTTATGTGATGAAAACACCAAAATCTGGTTGCTGCAGATTTTGGACAGCACCTTAAATGTGCTCTTTTGCCCTTCCAAAGTACTGTACAGCAGTACTAAGTGCTCACCTGTGATGTACCAAACCTGTACCGGCAATTTCAGCAGCTGAAATTGAACCTTTTGGTCACTCAAAATAGTGTACAGCCATGCCAAAACATGCACAAAGCTGTGCCAAATCTGTACCAGCAGGTACAGTAGCAATAAATGCTCTCCTGGCTGTCCAAACGAGTAAAAATCAGACTTTTACAGTCCTGTACACTGCATGCAACAGTCCCGAACAGAAATTGGGCAAAAGCCCCTTGACTGCAAGCTGATTTTTGAGGATTTAAGGCATAAATGTCTTGCCTGCTGCTTTGCCAAGCTCAACAAGCATACAAACTTGAAAAGCCCCTTGATTTGAGATCGATTTCTGATCATACATGGTACATTGACGCACATGAAGGCATCCAGAGTGTTCACGATGCTTCCCCCTGGCCACATATACATCAAATACATGAAAGCCCCTTGATTTACAGGCACATTGAGTGCTTGTAAGGCATCAACACATTATCCACAGCATCAAATGCGATTGCCTGCATGCAAATCAACCAAATCGGCACAAAAGCCCCTTGATTTGCACTGCAATTTGCTGCAATTTTGCCCAAATGTGCGATTTTTCACATCATACAGCATGTATGAGTGCTTAATTGCACAATTACATCAAAAGCCCCAAATTTCGACATCCAATTTCCTGCAAATTGAACCTGATTGTGACCAATTTCCTGCAAATTGATCCTGATTGTGACCAATGTCACCCAATTTTGCCAATTATGCTCAAAAAAATTGAGCAATTCGGCACCTGTACCTGCTCAATTGTTGATTGTACTTGCTCAATTGCAAATCCCAAAAAAAAAATGAGGCAAATACCTTGTAATTTCTGATTTTTCTCTGATTTGCAGGCGGGTTGATGAATTTGGTGCTGATGCTCCTGCTGTTCTGTGTAGGTTTTGCAGGTTGCAGGTTAAGGCTTCTCCCACACAGTTGTGTGGGATGATGATGCTGCTGCTGATTGTTGGTGCAGAAAGAGTGCCTTCTATTATGTTTCCAGACGAGTAGGTGCTGTTGGCCGACTTGAGGAGAGGCGCAATTGATTCGGCATGGCGGCTTCGAGATCCAAGCTGAGTTGGGAGGACACGGGAGCCTCCTGCGTGCAGGCAGTCGCGTAGCTGTTCCAGTCCGCCAGTTGAACGCCCAACGCCACCAGTTCGCCTTAGTAGCCTTCGCCTAGCGCATCTACGCCCGGCGCTTGGGCAGCGATCAGCATTGAATGGGGTAGCCAGCCGACACGTCACCTTCGCTATGCTGCCTTCGCTCAACTTCCGCCTAGACTGTCCAGCGCTGACACGCCTGCATGTGAAAAAGGGCAGAAATGGCTGCCCAACTCCTCCAGCTACGCTCGACTTGGTATTCGCTTCGCTTAGCGCTGGCGCCTTCTACACGCCTGAAGTCGACGCTTTGTGTCCAGGCCCCTTGCTGCAAGCCTACGTAAGCTGCATCATCGACTGGTGCTGTGCCTCTTCACACACAGGCTGCGCCCAACCTGTTGGTCGTTTCTGGCTTGACTGGAGACTCTGCTTGTACTGAAAGGCTCTGATACCAGTTGAAGGGGAGAAAACTGAATTAGGGTTTAGAGTTTATTCATGGGAGACATACACAGAGAAGCAAGGGAGAGAGAGAGAGAGAGTTGTGGGGATAAGTCAACTCATGAGGCATGAGTGTGTGACTCCCCTATCACACATGTATATTGCACTAGTACACATAGTGCACTTAGTACATTAAAAGTACTAAGTGTACTATGTACTATAACTTATGGGCTTGTACACACTATAAGGGTGGGCATTATGCCTTTACCCCAACATTGGCTTGGTTGTCTTGGCCCTTGGAATTCAGCAAGCCCTTTGTGAATTATGAGATGCTAGATTGGATCTATTCTCTACCTATTTATAGGTCTTGACAGAGCTGGTTGGCTGGCCCAAACAGGGGTCGGCCTGTTCTGAAATCTCCATGACCAGGTCTTTAGCAAATAAATGCCTTCTTGTCATTGTTTTCACACTGGATGCTTGGCTGACTGTCCAGGCTGCTGTCCAAGCCTGCGCATGGCTGTTGGACAGCCTCTATGCCTGACCGCCTGGCTGGGAAAGGCCCCTAGGGCCTGTCGGCTGCTTGGCCAAGCCACTTGGGTTGGCCGACAGCCTGCCCAGCCCATCTTTGGCTGGTGGGCAAGGCCATGGGCTTCTTGGGTGGCCTAAAGCCTGCTCAATGCCCAAGTCAAGAGATAGAATCTCTCTTTCAGGTCAGCCCTAAGGGCTGGACCCCTTCTACATGCAACCTACATGCTTTCCTACATATGCTTGGTGTCTGGTTGCAAACCCAACACTTAGAACATTTGACATCATTCCAGAGGGAGACTCACAGTATGAAGTGGCACTGCTTCATGTGCAGGACAATGCACACTTGACCTTGGACGTTTAGAGTGAAACCCCTAGCTGACTCGTCTAATATGGGCTCACATGGGACAAATTTCCACTCCAAGTCCTGCACCTTTTGTTCAAATATGTCCACGTGGCATCCAAGTGCGGGATGCACGTGACACCACCCATATGATCTATATGCATACATAGGCCCTTTCCCATAGGTATGTTTTGCAGTTTTCCGTGTCCTTGCGGCACCTCACTCCTCTTTTATAAGGTTCATTTCCCATTTTTTATATTGGATATATGTATATTCCTGTAGAAAATCCATATTTTTGGCAACCATCCACCCCCCTAGGCCCCCCTTATTGATCACTTTTTAGGTGATCACCATATGTAATAAGAGTGCCCAAGAAAACCCATCTAAATTTTTTTGATTGCCTTTCCCCCCCCTTAAATTTAGCCAAATAAAAAGAGACGGGGCTATTGGCAGTTTGTAGTGAGTTGTGAGAGCTTTTCAGGTTGAAAGCAAGGTGGCAGTGGTAAGCACTTGGCATGAGCCAGAGGACATGGAAATCAGTCATACTGAAAATCAAGGTGAGGGACCCAAGGTGGTGATCCACAATGTTGCTCTCGTCACTTCTGTGTGCTGAGTCTTAGTGAACTCTGAGCATGATGGAAGGGCGTAGGGGGACTCGGGAGCCAGACTTGGTTATCTGCACTCTTTGGCTTTATCGCTCAATTCGTTGTTATCAAACTCTGTGTGA
Organism: Cibotium barometz; assembly: GCF_041138505.1. Taxonomy (NCBI): domain Eukaryota; kingdom Viridiplantae; phylum Streptophyta; class Polypodiopsida; order Cyatheales; family Cibotiaceae; genus Cibotium; species Cibotium barometz. The sequence goes on from NC_141047.1 coordinate 47,246,675, forward strand.
GGAAATCTTGTATGACCTTTCCAACTTGAGGCTTACAATGTCTTCTCGGAGCCATAGGTGTGACATTCCATTTTCTGTTTGGACTCACACTGGGTTGGATTTTCAAGCAGTGCCCTAGGCCCAGGGCCTAGGGGGTACTATGTGGCTGATGGCCCTTGTCTTGTCAGGCTTGCAGGTTGGGTTCATGGCTAGGCAGATGAATGTGAGTCCACGTCTTGAGGAATGACGATTGGCAGAAAAGGGGTGTTTAAGTGCATGACTCTGCTCATTCTATGTCTTCTCTCAATTCTTGAATGCATTTTTAATGACGTTGGATAAAGTATTCCATGCTTTGTCTAGTAATAAATCTATTGTACTGATGTCAAGGGTGAACTCCCCACAAAAATACATGTTTCAGCTCTGACCGATGAGGAATGGAAGAGCCGTCTAACTCAGGAGCAATACATGATTACAAGAAAGAAGGGAACTGAGAGAGCATTTACCGGGTATCTGCTCAATGTGTGCGCTTCCATCTCTTTTTCCTTTGTTTTTTTAAAAGTCATGCTCATTCACTGATGCAATATACTTGGTTTTCATAGTGAATACTGGAATACAAAGACTCATGGAATTTATGAATGTAGATGCTGTGCTGCGTCCTTGTTTGAGTAAGTTTTTGAACCTTAGCATTCACTTTTTGCACTCTCAACATCTAATGATTATGTGTTGATGCGTCTCTTATCGCATTGCCAATATAGAGGTCTTCAAATTTCAAATAAAGGGTGTACAGAGAAGGTATATGTGTTTTTGCTCCGTACATGTGGTGGTATGCATGGGCGTATTCTTGCAAATATCTTACAGACACACATGCACGCACACATGTTTGTATGCATTAAATGATGATTATATTTTGTCTTTCCAAGATGGATATAATTTACAAACTCAACCAGCAGATTACATGTCCATTGTGAAGATTGAAAAAATTAGTATTTAGCTAGGTGTCTTGTCCACACAGTGCTTATTGCTGGAGCAAGGGAGAATATCCCCCTTCTGCAAAAGGAAAGTGTGCCTGTCATCAAGAATGTGAGGGAAGGCTGAGTTGATAGTAGTGTCATACATGAGCGGTTATTTACAGAAATCAAATGTGAACAAAGAGCCTTTTTCATATCCGTTGCATGCTAAATATGGCATACCATAGGTATCTATTTATCTGTATCTGTATACCAATCCATCTTTATCATCATATACATGCATACCCACAAGTTGGTGGGCTGTGCATCTTCTGCATGCGTGCACACTTGTGTCTATTTATTTATCTATATCTGTATCTTTTATCATCTTATACAGGGATATACACAAATATGGGTGTGCATGGGTCTCTATCTATTTACTTATCTCTATATATTAATCCACGTGTGTGTGTGTGTGTGTGGGGGGGGGGGGGGGGGGGGGTTGGGGAAGCGGGGGGTCACCTATTTTTCTGTTCACCGTGCGTATCCTTCTGCTCCATCTGTGCCCGTGAACCTGCTCTTCACCTGAAGTTCGTCGCCTGACTGGCTGGGAGTATTGGCCGTCCTCTGTCTTTGTTATGCTGTGACAATCGTTGTCATCCTGCTGTGCTGCCTCGCTTTTGCCTCTTCTTTCTGTCTATATCTGTCTCGTCTGATTCTACTGTTGTTTCCCTTCCTGCTTGCTGGCTTTATCCTCTTCTTGTTTCATAGCTGCTGCCTGCCTCTTTGCTTGTGTGTGTGTGTGTGTCTCAGTGAGAGGGTATGTGTGTGTGTGTGTTTTTCTTCTGCTCTGTCTTTGACATGAATTCGCAGCCTCAAGCTGTCTACTCCCGTCGTAGAGTTAAGATTCCGGAGAAAATGGGTCCCAAGAGACTCAAAGAATCGGTAACCGTGAATCATGATAAGCCTGATGCGCAGTATCTGTTTGATGTATTGCATAAAGATTTTCAAGAAAATCTAATTGCCTGGGACAAGCCTAAACCAACTTTGAAATACAAAATTTGTCCAGACTATATAGCCAACAGTTAAATTCTCGGAATGCGCAGTCATTTTGTTTTTTCCTGGCAAAATGCCTGCTGCGAATGATGTTGCTCGACGGTGGGTTAAGAACTTGCTTGTGGATGCTATGTTGATGGGGCTGCTCGTGGCTTTTGTGAAGTGGTTCTCTTGGAACCAATATACAGCCAGAAAATGTTAGAACAATCGCCTGTGTTTTATGGCCGTCAGATGGTGCATGTACTTCCATGGACTTCGTCAATGGACTATCAGGCTCTCTTAAAGCATCAATGCCCAGTATGGGTTGAGGTGGTTAACTTCCCGGTTGACTTCTTTGATGCATTGCCAAGATTGGCTCGGATGTTGGGCACCATCATTTGTCCCCCACATCTATTGGGCAGCAGAAATAGATTTTGTATTGTGTGGGATACAGATAAACCCACCCCACCATCCATTGCAGTGGAGGTTGATGATGTCTATATGGGCGAAAAATATTATGAACTGAAATGGGGAGTATTTGCAAGAGCATGCTACACTTGTCATAAGTTTGGACACTTGGCTTCTGATTGTCCTACTTATGTTGAGACATCTAGTTGATTCTATTCCTCCGACTCCAATTGTGGAAACATCAATAGGCCAGGCAAAGCCTACTCTAGCTAAAACAACGAATACAGTGCCAGTTGCTAACACATGAGTGCAAATAAGAACAAGAGCAGGGCAACCAGCGCATATGCCTGCTAGAACTGAACAGATTGTAAAATATGCTCCAAACAAGGATAAGAATGTCATAGATTCGGGTTGGTAGACCCGAAACCCTAGAAAGGTTATTTCTGTCAAACCTGGACTGTTATACTATATAGTCCAAAATGTGGATGGAATCATCTTCCTCTTAGAGTAAAGCTTGCTCGTCAGGAGAAGTTGATACAAGAAAGCTTTGGGTTGCAGTAGTTCAAGGTGGAATGCAAACTCTATATAAAAAGCAACAAAATATGCAAGCAGATGCTGATATGGCTTGCACCGCTCAATAAAATAATCATGAAGGCACCTCGTAAGTGCCAAGTCCTTCTCCATGATGCCCATGATTCTCTTGTCAGAGGTCATAAGGGCATCAAAAGTACCTTGGAGAAGTTAGAGAAGTCATTCTATTGGTCCAAAATGCGACATGATGTCTACCAACACGTCCAAGCATGGCAGATATGTCAAAAGGTGAAAGTTCCACGTACAAAACATGCAAGGTTATTTCAGCCTTTGTCAAAACTTACTGAATCTGTCCGCAATTGTCATACACTCTGTGTTTCTAGAGTAGGAAGAGGGCCTACAAAGTCCATACCGATGTCGGGAAAAGGTCCCTCTGGAATAACATACTCATTCCATGCCATGCTCATTCCACGCAAGGAGATAGCCAACCGAGGACATAGCTCGCTTGTTCATTCGGTTTTGGTATTGCATTCGTGGTTTGTCATGGACAATCACATGAGACAGAGATCCTAAATTCATGTCCCATTTTTGGAGAGCATTGTTTTGACAATTTTGGGACTAAGTTACAGCTGTCTAGTGCATTCCATCCACAAATAGATATATAATCAATTGGCCTTTGACGTTCTCAAAATCATATTGCCATGACCAGCAGTCGAAATGGGAATTCAGTCAATCCTAAATGATACTCATTCATCGAGTATTGGCCGGACACCGTATGAGGCAACATTTGGTCGCTAGTTCTCATCTCTTTTGACTAGACAATGCAGTCCTACAGCTATTTGGACTTGCATAAGTGGCCCGAAGAGTCTTCTGTAGTGCCTTGGTTTGGTGGATACTCAGCCGACGTACGGTCTTCTTTGTCCTTGCTTGGACAGTCATATCGCTTGTTCTCAAGCATTGTACAACAGTTCTCCAAAGAATTAATATAAGCAAATACTCGTGCTGGCGGGTAATTGGGACCCAATACTGTGTCGTCCACTTCTCTTCTATTCTCCTCTCTCTCTATCCACTCTGTGAATTGGATGCTAAAGATCTCACCAGATAAAGGTATAAAGAAGGCCCTGTTGTGCATTACCACGATCAACCTTAGTGCATGTAACACTCAAGAGAACAGATTGTTAGATTGGATGGTGCAAAGAGAGGAGCCTGGTTTTCCCAAAGTACCATGTTACAGCTTATTGCTGCTCGCTTATACAGATTGATAATTCCTGAGGTGTGGATTACTCCTTGTTCGAATAGGCTTTGGAATATGGATAAGACAGCCAAATGGTGGAAACAAGATCTCTAAAAGACTAATAAATTGCCATTAATAAAGCATAGAGTTTTTCTTTGGTGGTGCTTGGTTGGAGTGCTACTTGCTGGTGAAACTCTAGCCAAAATAAGGATAGCTTCTGCCTCTTGTGTTAGATGTTCAAATCACAATGAGATTGTCTCTCCTATACTACGGGAGTGCTTGGATACCAAAGATTTCTTGCTCAGATTATCTATTTCTTTGGCTGCCAGATTTCTAGGATGTTGTTTCTCCAAGCATTTCTGGATCCGTCACCAGCCTGGACATTTCCCAGTCTGAAAGGGGTCTGGTGGACTCCAGGATGTTTAAATATTTGGAAAGTACAAGCTTTGGGAATGGGGGATTATCCTAGAATACAAAGGACCACACTCCTAAAATTTAGGAGAGTTGCTATTTTTGGCTCGACTCCGATGGAAATTCTGTTCACGAAGAAATACTGAAGGCAAGGGTATTTAATCATTTATTATGATTTCTAGCCATTGTACTTGTTGCACCAGCATTTGTACTTGCCGTACCTGCCGTACCAGCCATCGTACCAGCTGTACCAGCCACCGTACCAACTGTACCAGCCACTATACTTGCTGTACTAGTCATTGTACCTGCTGTACCAGCATTTATACTTGCTATACCTGCTGTACCAGCCACTGTACCGGCTGTACCAGCCACTGTACTTGCTGTACCAGCCAGTGTACCTGCTGTACCGGCTGAATGGAGAGTTGTACTTGCTGTACCAGCTCTATTGCATGAAGACCCGTGGTTTTTGGGGACGAATCAGTACCCACACGGAGGTATATGGATTATGTTGTTGGCTCGGCATTTCTACAGCCTATGTTCCGGCTTGGTAGCCTTGTGTTGGGCTGTCTTATGGCATTTGTATAGGGATAATCCGGCATCTCCCGTGGGGAGAGTAAGGCCCTCAAAGCTTGTACATGATATTATTCTCCTTGGGTAATAAAATACTCCAAGGGGGGGGTCGGTTCATTCCAGCCTCTATGCGGTGTCACACGTGCAAGCTCCATTTTCAGCATTTGTGGATGTTTTGTCCAGCTTTATGTTTTATGCAAAGTGATGATGGATATGTGTTAAGGCTGTGGCCATGTTTAAGTGTTTTAACATGCATTGATGGTATCAACAAGTGTGTAAAAGGCCCTAGTCCCCCGGGCACCCGCCGCGAGTTACATTGGTATCAGAGCATAGGCTTTCTTGGAAGCGGAGGCTTCCTTCTATCAATAAGGAAGAGAAAAGATCTCAAGTGGGGACCACACTTACCATCATTGCTATTAAGCATCGCCAGCTGCTTCATAGCTTATGAAGCAAGAGCATGAGCAGTAGACAGCTTGTTGATCTAAGGATTTATGAATTCACAAAATTTATCTTGGAAGTATGGAGTTGGCTTTATGTCCACACGTTCAGCACTCTTTCCATATGGATATTGCGGATTATATTATCAAGCTTACAGGCAAGCTATATGGAGATATATCTCAGGATATCTTAAGGATATGGTGATGAGATATTTCTTTTGACTTCATGACCAACCTGGCAAAGAAAAGCTAAGTATACTTTGAGTTTGCAAAGTTAGTGCTTTTGCTATGAAGTGTTTTTGATGTTCACTAACCCTTGTATAGCCATGCAAGGAGAAAGGTGGTGTTGTTTGCCTTGAGATGGTTTTAGGGAAACATTGTTTATGGCTCCCTTTATTGGAATGGATTATATCTATGGAGATTCTTGGATGAGATTTATATAGATATTGGGCTTAACAAGCAATTTCTATGGACGAATCTGTCCCAGTTTATAGAGAAGAAATATTTGGATATCTCATGGATATGATGCTTTTATGGATAAAAGTCCACCTCTACTCCAAGGTGTGTGGTTAGCACAGAGTATGTGGTAAGAGTTATGGTATACAGGTCTATGGATTCTTCGACTTCTTTTCTAGGAATTTGGATCCATCCTCAGGTTTATGGATTATGTTTATGACTCCCTTTTACTGGGATGGATTATTCCTTTTGGCTCCCTTTATTTGGGATGCATTGGACTTATGAAACTCATGATTCACATACCCTGTGTAGTGTTCTCTTGTCCTACGTGCTCTCTTGAAGATTGTTTCTACCATGTGAGGGTGGAACAATAGAGAGCAGATGGAAGGGAACATGGGCACTTCAAAGGGTAGTGACAACCACAACATACCCTGTGTAGTGTTCTCTTGTCCTACGTGCTCTCTTGAAGATTGTTTCTACCATGTGTGGGTGGAACAATAGAGAGAAGATGGAAGGGAACATGGGCACTTGAGAGGGTAGTGTGAGTTGGTGGCCGAAATGCCCATAAACTATGTGTAGCAGAAATGCTTATGGAACACCAGGTTATCTATGCCTACGAGTGATTGTTTTATCTTGTTACTTGAGCCCACCTCTCATCCAAGGTGTGTGGTCAGAGTACCAACACGGAGTGTAAGTGGTAAAGTGGACATGACGGGACTTATGTCTATGCCAAGGGTCATGTGGACCGATGTCTTGTTGGCAGGAAACTTATTTTGTCTCGCGGGACATGGATTATGATATCTGGACTTATGGGGCTGATTTGTCTCGCCCATTTACTTGGGACATGATTATGATATCTGGACTTATGGGACTGTTTTTGTCTCGCCCATTTATCTTGGGACATGATTTTGATATTGGTATTATGGAGACTTATTTAGTCTCGCCCATTTCTTTGGGGCATGGATTCTTCAGTTATATTGGATTTTTGAGACTGTCTCGTCTCGCCCAATCGATGGCACATGATTATATCGTGCATATATGGCTTGAAGCTTAAAGTTGCGGACAACTTTTAAGAAGTTGGGGAGGATGTCACCAGCCTGGACATTTCCCAGTCTGAAAGGGGTCTGGTGGACTCCAGGATGTTTAAATATTTGGAAAGTACAAGCTTTGGGAATGGGAGATTATCCTAGAATACAAAGGACCACACTCCTAAAATTTAGGAGAGTTGCTATTTTTGGCTCGACTCCGATGGAAATTCTGTTCGCGTCATTACATCTGGAATTGAGCAGATACTAAGAGTTGGCAAAGTGCCTATGACAGAATGTCTACCAGTTGGGATATTTTTATAGATAAAGTATATGGAAGGAGTCAAGGACCCATCTCTTAGATTGGGACATGTGGCAAGAAAGTGGACCAAAGTGAGACAAGTGGCTTGACACTTGTTAGAAAGTGGATCAAAGTGAGACAAGTGGCCTCACACTTGTCACTTCAGCTATTGTGTGGCTCTCCACTTGTCATTGTAGCCTTCTCTTGCCATTTTAGCTCATGGGAGGCCCAAATCTATAAATTGGAGCCCTCTCTCTTCATTAATGAAGGCTCTCTTGTTGCACACTAGCCTCTACCACCGTTACAGGCTGCCCTAATGAAGGCTACTCTCTTTCTCTCTCTCTTGAAGGCTGCCCATGAAGAATACCGGCTGTTGAGGACTGTTTTGGAGGCTTCCATCGCGAAGAAATACTGAAGGCAAGGGTATTTAATCATTTATTATGATTTCTAGCCATTGTACTTGTTGCACCAGCATTTGTACTTGTTGTACCTGCTATACCAGCCATCGTGCCGACTATACCAACCACTGTACCTGCTGTACCAGCCACCGTACGGACTGTACCAGCCACTATACCTACTGTACTAGTCATTTTACCTGCTGTACCAACATTTCTACTTGCTGTACCTACCAGCTATACCAGCCACTGTACTTCTTGTACCAGCCATTGTACTTGTTGTACCGACTGAATGGAGAGTTGTACTTGCTGTACCAGCTCTATTGCATGAAGACCCGTGGTTTTTGGGGAAGAATCAGTACCCACACGGAGGTATATGGATTATATTGCTGGCTCGGCATTTCTACAGCCTATGTTCCGGCTTGGTAGCCTTGTGTTGGGCTGTGTTATGGCATTTGTATAGGGATAATCCGGCATCTCCCGTGGGGAGAGTAAGGCCCTCAAAGCTTGTACATGATATTATTCTCCTTGGGTAATAAAATACTCCAAGGGGGGGGTCGGTTCATTCCCGCCTCTATGCGGTGTCACATGTGCAAGCTCCATTTTCAGCATTTGTGGATGTTTTGTCCAGCTTTATGTTTTATGCAAAGTGATGATGGATATGTGTTAAGGCTGTGGCCATGTTTAAGTGTTTTAACATGCATTGATGGTATCAACAAGTGTGTAAAAGGCCCTAGTCCCCCGGGCACCCGCCGCGAGTTACAGGAGGATCTTTGGCAGATATCACCAAAGACATGCTGATTATGCAAGTTTCTTTGCTTGGACATGCTTTTGGGCACTTTGGACACCCTGGATTAGTCGCAATCATCTGATTTTTTACTCTACACAAATTGACAAGTACTCAAGTCTCGTACTTTTGCCAGTCTTTGCCTTTATATGATTGTCATAGATTCCAAGAGATGGACCAGCTGCAGTTAGACTTGTTTGCTCAATATTTCTGGTCTTCAAGAAGTTTGCCTCACTTTTGAGGGGTTCTTTCTTTGTACAATGAAGTAATACAACATAGCTTTTTACAAAAAAAAAGAGTGTGTGTGTGTGCGCGTGCGCATGCGTACATGAAAGTGCTCATGTGTATTGAGAAGAAGATGGGGAGGGGGGAGTTAAAACGTGTTTTCAAGTGAACCTACAGCAGAACTAATGTTGTGTCATGTATTGAGTGTGCAATTGCACATTGGTGCTACTTGTTTTGACGTGTGATTCCGACTGTTATTGAATGCTCTGACAAGGTTTTTCTAGATGTAGTCATATATAATTTTTTTGGAGGTCCTGACTCCTAATGTATGGGTGGTGATTGTCTACTTCATTTGTTGCAGCTCAACAACCAAATTTGACAGCGGCACAGGTTGGCCCTCATACTATGAACCGATTGCAGATAATGTGAAATCAGAAATGGATTGGTCTATTCCTTTCATGCCACGAACGGAGGTGCTCTGTGCAAAGTGCAATGCTCACTTGGGTCATGTGTTCAATGATGGGCCTCCTCCAACCGGCAAGCGCTATTGCATCAACAGGTTATCTTTCTTTGACCATTTGGGCAATTGTGTTTTTGGGAGTCAATTGTAAAATTTTATGATGTTGGTCTCTAAGCTTAAAATAGGACACTGTAAAGCCTTGTAGTACCTTTTCTTAAAGCATCCTCTTGAAAAACAAAGAGGTAAAGATGTAAAATAAATTAAACATAGTTAAGCACATATCAAAGAGTCCAATTTATTGTCACCTTTGGCTAGGTGCTTCTGTGCGCTATGGCTGTAAGCACACTTGCGGAATTCATTAACGTCCAAAGGGCTAGTGAACCATGCACATGCCATATTGGTGATCGGTGCCTGTTTTGGCTGGTCGCTCTGCAATTGTAGCCTACTAGTTATGCATATGCTTTATTACACTGACCTAATCATTTCACCTTCTATTTCTTTGTTGTTAAAGCTTCTAAAGATGCTCTTTGCATTTCCTATTATAGACTGTATATGCTTTGTACCTTCTTGGTCTCATAGGCCATTTTAGCTTCCCACAAATGTAAATAAATCTCTGCGTGCGTGCGGGCAGATCAGGATCGTGGGGGGACACGGGTATGTGTCGTGGACAGATGGAGAGGGTCCACCTTCTAGGCCATCAAAAGATGAGTTTCTTTATGGCCTCCTTTGTAACCTAATTCCTTTGGTACATAGAGGGCTTGCAGCCTTGGCAGGGAAGCATTTGTCCAGAACACGCCAGCAAATCACATAGCTTTTCTAGCATCCTCTTGGCTAGAGGTCATTTATGGTTGCATTAGCATTTATGTGTGTGCACGCACACGCATGCAGGTATATGCAGAAGATGAAAATAATGCTGGTAAAGAACCTGAAAGGCCTGTTACCGTTGTACTTTATCAAAATCATCTAGTGGTAGCGCGCACACTTAAAAAAAAAAATGTGAAACCACTGTTTTTATTAAATAGTAAACTGTACAGTCATAGTCACCCGAAGCAGGTGGAACTATGAGAACGAACTAAAAAAACTAGGAAAATTCTTCAAACTGTTGGAGAAAGCTTGCCAAGATCATAGCAATCTCGAAGAGACCGGAGTAGGGCAGCATGAAAATAGGGGAAGGGATGAACAACATCACCAGAAAAGTGCATATGATTTCTGGTGGAATAGATGGTCCAAAGAGCCCAGAAGCGCACCCATGCGAAGAAATCATCATACCCCGGTAAGGCCGGGGACAATTTGCCAAAAATCCAAAAAAGTCGCCCAAAGCGCTGTCGAGGGAATCTATACTGTAGCAGTGCTGTCAAGTGTTGAAGAAAATCTCGGGAATGCAAGCAACTCCACAATAAGTGAGGTACGGTCTCGAGCACAAGGCAGCAACATCGACATAAAGCTGAAGCAGTACACCTTGTGAGCCAGTGGAGTGCCAATTGGTAGCGCGCCCGTAATGCATCGCCAAAAAAAGACCCGTTGCTTAAGTGGCAACTTTGACTTCCACACCTTTTTTAAAGTCAATTTCCACCAGGGCAAAGGCTTATCCAAGTGCCATAGCCTGCTTCCATTCCACTATCCAAGGCTGAGGAATAAGCAAACGGTAGGCCTTGGAAGCAGTGAAGAGATGGAATGGGAATGAGGCATAACCCGGCTGCTGACAATCAAAATGCCAATTCTCTAATGAATCCTCCTCCTCAAGAGGGGGTACCAGCTGAAATGGAGCCAAAAGTTCAGCTATGGCACGCCATATCGGCCTATGATGCATGCCCAGATGCCACTGCGTGGTGGCCTTGGGGAAAGAAAGAACCATACCATGCTCATCAACTACATCTTGTACCATACGTATTCCCAAAGTCGATAGATGATAAGCCTTTCTTGGGTGATCTAGCGCTAAAGGTTGAGAAAAGGCTTGACTCCAATGAATACTCTGAGATCGGAGTGAGTTCCCTGTATGTGGAGTTTTTTTTTTCTTCCGAGAAAAGATCCTTTCATTAGTTATAAAAAAAACGCCCACTGGGCTACAAAACCCCTCTCCTGCTCATAAGAAGGCAGAGCAGAGAGCCAATCAAGGCAGCTAGGGAGACTCTCCCTAGGTGCAAAAAAAGTACAAATAACAGTACAAATAACTGAGAGGCTATATCATACAATAGGAGGGGGGAAAATCCAAACAGGTGGCCTGTACTGCCAGTGGGGGGTACCCGCGTGTAGAGTATAGAAGGGGCCGCTGCGCCAAGTGGAGTGGAAGGCCCGGCGCCGCAAGATCGCTCGATCCGAGTCGCCCCGGATGTGGTCATACTGTCCTCGCAGGGTGTGAATCAACTCCTGCCAGATCCCTCGCCGAACAGTCTCTGCTGGTGGCTCCAGTCTCCCCTCAAAGGCCCTGAAACAACGGGCTCTCCAGGTGAACCATATGGTAAGGCTGCTGAGGAGCTCCCATCGTAGATCCCTCTCGTAGGTCCAGCCGGTGGACGAGAAATCCGGTGAAGGAACAAGGCGAGGCTGGCCCCTAATGAATCTGATGGCCTGGCTGTCCTGCTCCGTCTCGTATCCTAGAGCAGGCCCTGACGAAGTCGACCAAGCAGCGGCTCCCCACGTATACATTCCCTCTGGAGAGAGGGGGGCCAAAATGCGCAGCATCCTCAACCAAATCTGTTGCGCTTGTGGACAGTCCCATAGGCAATGTCTCTGTGTCTCCAATGGGTGGCCGCATCGGACACAGGCCGACGGAAGGCCACTGTAGACAAGCCAGGTGCCAACTGCAGAGCCCCTGTGGGCAACCAGCCACTGGAAAGTCGAGATCCTGCGTGCCTGTCGGCTAGCCCAGAGCCTGGTCCAAAAATCCTCCAGGAACTCCTGTGAGAGTCCTTGTAGCCGCCAATGCTCCGATGCAGCTGGAAAGACCATCCTCCTCGTAGTCAAAATATGCCTCCCCAACCGAACAGTGTACTGGAAAAAGGTGATCTCTGTGGCCTCGGGGGACGCATAAGGATCATGCCACTCGTACTCGCCAGGGTCCCACTGGAGCCGGGCCAAGGGGCGCGCAACATATGCCCATATGCGCCAATCAGAGTCCACATCTGCAGGGTCTGGATCAATATGCCACTTTCGAGAAGCGGCGGCCACTACCCGTATCCTTTGAAAGATGCACTCTGCAACCAAAGGCGACTCCGCCTCCACTCTCTGAAGTGTGCCCTCATCCTGTATCTCATAGTAGAGGCATCTACCATCCTCAGTGCAAGCTCTGACAGCAATCAGGATCTCCAAATGTGTAAAGGCTCCCATCCACCGTGGGGCCGCTGGCTCGAAAGGCGTGAACCACTCCTCAGTGAGTGCCCTCCTGAATGTCATCCCTCATAATCAGCCCCCCTCTGAAGTGACTCAGCCTCTCCGCCTGGATCTCCTGCAAGAGACTGCAAAAGGCCTGCCAATCTCCAAAACTGCGTGCTCGGCCTGCCGCCAATGGTCCCCAGGCTAGACGAGGCCGAGAACCTAGCATATGACCTTGCTCTGTGCGTACCACGGGGCTCCAGATGAGCGGCTGTCTGGCCTGCTCCTCATCACAAGTGGGAGGTCTCTGAGAAAGCCCCGGTCTCAGCAGCTCCCAAGCTCGCAGGATGGTCAAGGCAAATCTGTCCTCCCATCCTCTACTGAGGCCTGTCCTCCTCATCTCTATGAAGATCCACCGTATCTCTGGTGCCCAAGTGCCCCCTGCTGGGGGAGCTCTAGCTTGCAGCCACTGAAAAAGAAGCTCCTTCCAAGGCTCAACACCTGGAAGCAGCCCCCGAACAATAAGCTTCCCCAACAAGGCTCTACTCTGATCAGCTGGATCTATAATGCCCAAGCCCCCCTGGGCCAGTGGAAGAGTAATAACTGCCCAAGCAACCTTAGCCTGGGCCGGCTGACCATCCCGCCCAGACCAAAGAAAGTTCCTGATCAGCCTGTGTACGTGGCTGATGCAAGAGCTCGAGAAGATCCAGCAAGACGTGATGTACCACATAGTCGCTAAAAGCACCTGATTTGCCACCACCACCCTCCCAGCCAAGGATAGCCGAGCTGTACTCCAATATAAAAGCTTCTTCCGAATGCACAGAAGAAGCGGGGCGATCTGCTACTCAGGTGACAAATCAAGTCCAATCTGGCATCCGAGATACCGCACTGCTGTGCCAGGAGGAATCCATCTAAAACCTCGGTCTCGGCTCCATGCCGGAGCGGGAGTGCTACTGATCCAAAAAGCCACTGTCTTGCGCCAATTGATCAATGCTCCCGAAGCCACACCAAAAACCTGAAGCGACTGCTCTGCCCTCTGTAGATTGGCCTCCTGGCCATGCAGAAACAATCCCGTGTCATCAGCAAACTCAGAATCGAGCAGGTCCTCACCCCGGACTGGGACTGGAGTCCTCTCAAACCAACCTCCTCTGCTGTCAGATACATGCTCATAGCCTCTGCAAAGAAGAGAGAGAGGAACGGGGCAAAAGGGCATCCCTGACGGACTGATCTGGTCAACTCAAAACTCGGCCCCCGTCCTCTTGCCATCAACACCTGGCTACGAGCTGTGGAATATAGAGCCGCCACTCCTCGAATCCACTCTGGCTCAAAACCCAGGCGAAGCATAGTGCCCTCTAGGAAACCCCAATCGACTCTATCGTATGCCTTCTCAAAATCGAGAAGCATCACGACCAAGTCCTCACCGAGAAATCTAGCTCGGGCCGTTGCCTCCCAGAAGGTGAAAATGTTGTCAAGGATACTGCGCTCCTTGACGAATCCTGTCTGGGTAGCATGAATCAACTCCCCAAGGAAGGGCTGGATCCTCAAACTCAAGGCCTTTGCTAGGACCTTGTAGACAGTATTGAGGATCGTAATAGGCCTCCAATGCCGAATATCATTTGACACTCCCTCCCCCTTGGGGATAAGAAAGATCAAGCCCTCTGAAAAGCTCTGTGGCATCACCCCAGTGTCCAAAACATACTGAAAGCCCTTGCAGAGGCCTGGCCCCAAAAGGTCCCAATAGCGCATAAAAAAGGCAGGCGTCAATCCGTCCTCCCCAAGGCAACTATGACGCGGAAGGACCCTCAAAGCCTCAACAAGCTCATCCTCTGAAAGGGGCTCACCCAAAACTGTGCGCATACGATCTGTGACCCTCCTCTGCACATGGGCCCACACAGTCTGTCTGCAAGCATCACGTGCCTCCGTGGCTGGCTCCGCTGAAAGCAGGTCTCTATAGAACTCAGTGGCAATGGCTCTAATCTCCCTGGGCTCAGTGGCTAACGATCCGTCCTGTCTCCTGAGCTGGCGTACTCCTGCTCGAGCATGGCGGGGTCCGGTGATCTCAAAAAACTCCCCAGTCACTCTATCACCAAGCTGCGTCCATTGAGAGGCCTGGTGATGATAGTAGAACTCATGTCTCTGCTCCTCTGCCTCTCTAACCTCTTGGTGTGCCTGGCTCAGTTGGCACGCCACCCACTCACATGTAGGCAGCTGCTCCTGAAGATGCTGGAGCGAAGCAAGGCTATGTCTCAAGCGACGCTCCGGCTCTCGTGTCTCTCCCAACCGTGTCAAGGCTGTAGCGTGCAAAAAAGAGTTGAGCTCGATGAGTCCCTGGGCACACTGGCCTGCTGCATCCAGGTCAAAGCTCTGGCTATCATGCCATATCCTCTCAATGTCCTCAGAAAGATTGGGATCTGTAAGTATCCTCTTTGGGATCCTCAACTGCAAGCAGGTCTCCCGTGTCCTCTCCTCAAGTGTCAAAATAACTGGCGCATGGTCTGAAAAAGAGGTGCCAGCGAGGATGCCCACGGAGCCACCACGCTCCCTGAACTGTCGCCCACATAGAAGCGATCAATCCGTGATAGATTAGTCCCTCCTTGCCGGCGATCCGACCGAGAAAAACTAAGACTGTCGTGAGAACGGGAGAAAACCTCATGCTGCCATGCATCAGTGATCCGTAGTGTCATACAAAATCGCTCCCAAGCTGCAAGCTCCGTGCCGTGCACTGTAACATGACTTCCTCCCACCCTATCGGCCGGGTCCTCAAGCATGTTGAAGTCTCCCCTGACACACCAATGTGCGGCCTTGGGCAATGCATCTGTAACAAGGGTCTAGAACTCTGCTCTGGCACTAGCATGGTTGGGCGCATAGACATTGAGCACACCAAAGTGCTCATCGTGCATCCTCAGAATAACATACTGTGCTCTACCAAGCACAATGACCCCGCGATCCACAATGGCCTGCCGCCATACATCCGCAATGACCATACATACTCCCCCCTGCCCACCCAAGGGGCCAAAACCTGCAGACCAAAATGTGTCCCATCTACCAGGAATCACCGAACCATATCTCCGAATCCTGCTCTCACTCAAATGGTGCTCTTGCATCATCAGAATATCAATACTGCCCCCAACCAGGCATCTCTGAAGCTCTTGCCTCAAGCAACCACGATAACGTACATAGTGTGTGCCGCCAAGGCCCTGTACATTCCATGAGATGATCCTCATGGATGACCTGTTGAGGTGGAGGCTATCTCAGCCATACGGCGGGCCTTCGCAAGCGGCTTGGATGGAGAGTAATCCCCATCCGAGCGGCCACGAATCTGCCCACCCGGTGTGCTACAAGAGTCTCGGACCAGGCGCCAGTGGCTGTGTCCCATAGCGACTGCCTCCCGCTCATAGAGAGAAACCTCATGTATGCATACATAGCCAGGGTCTCGTGCTAGGTCTGCCACTATGCGAACCACCAAATGTCAAATCCTGGAGGCATCCGCACTCCCGGTATCAAAGAAATGTGCCAACTCCCAGAGTCGGCCTATCACGTCTGTCATCTCCAGATCACTCACATGGTGAGAAAACTCAACTGCCTGAGTCTTCAAAATACTAAGAGCGAGATCCAGAGTCCACTCCTGGTCGCTAGTGCCGCAGAGAGGGAAGGAGAAGGCCACCGCTGAATCAAATGCCTCCTCCCCTCGGGCCGGAGGTATCACCACATGAACTCTGATGGGTGTTGGCTCATGGGGGCCCTCCGCTCCAAAAAGGCGTGTGAAGGAGTAGTCGAAAGCCTCCGAGCGCTGTCTAGTGTCCAGACTACTCAGCCGACTACGGATAGAGGATATCCGTGAAGCACGAATCGGCATGGTAGGTCTCCTCTGCGGTGCTCGAGCAAGGTCGGTGCTCAGTGCCCGCCGGACTGCAGATGAGCGCCAGGGTACTCCCAGTGCCTCCCGAGGAGCTGAGGCGAGCGAAGGGGGAGGAGGGGGGGGGAGAAGGGGGTGGGGAAGGAGCGGCTGAAAAAGCGGGAGCGGGAACGGGAGGAGGTGAAGGTGGAAGCGAGGCGGGAGGGGGGGACGGGGGAGGGGTCTCCTCCTGGAGGGGAGCAAAGCTGTTCCTCACTGGAACCCAGTGATGCTGAGGCTGTGACTGCTGCTGCGTCGGTCTCTGGGCATGTTGCTGTGGCTGTCTCCCTCTACGGCGCCCCTGTCCAGGCTGCCAATCCGAGGTCTCTGTGGACTGAGCAGGTGTCCCGGAGGCTGCCTGCCGAGCTGCATCTGTGTGGGCGGGCCATCGGGGGTCTGCTGCTGCGGTGAAGGTCGGGATCTCCTGCGAGGGCAGGCCTTGGCCAGGTGGCCGACCTGCTTGCATATAAAACACTGGTTCGGGAGCCCCGAAAACTCCACTCTCTGATCGATCCATCCCCCCCCTATCCTAGGTAACTGAATGACCTTCAGAAGGGAGGAGATGTCAGGAACCAAAACTCTGACCGAAGGCACGCCAGCTGCTCTAGCCACCACTGAAGCTGCTGTGGGGTCAGTCTCAAGCACCGAGCCCACCAATGATCCTATCCTAGAAAGGAGCGGAAGGTACTCGCGGCGGAGTCCAGGAAAGCAAACTGTGACATGTGATAGGCGCTCTCCCTGCTCGGCCGCTGCTGGGTCGAAACCATGCTGCCAAGGTATGAAGAAGGCCCGAGCGCCCCTGATGTCAAGGGGACTCATGGCTAGGACCTGGGCCACGCTCTGGGCTGTCTCGAACTCAATCTGGTAGTGGCCGCGGTCCAATTACTGAATGTCCAGGATCTTGCCCACATCTGCAAGAAGGCGGGCCTGGAGAAGATCTCGGATCTCCCCTCTGCCTGGGGCGAGTGCCAACTATACGGCAGATGGTGGAATGTGCCTGGAGGCATTCCACCTCTGCGGCGAGGCTCGCTTCCTCTTCTGGCGAAAGAGAAAGCCTGATGGGGGTATCCTCAGGGACGGGCGAGGGGGCTGCGCAAGAGTCCCTCTGAGGTGGGGCGGGAGGAACCTCCATCAGAGTTTGAAGCTGAGTCGAGGGCAAAACGAAAAACGGAGGGTCCTGCAAGAACCAAGCTACACAAAAAAGGCAGAGCGGGGAGGGGAAGTGGGGGAAGGGCGGAAGACAAAGGGGGAGGGGTGGAAGACAGAGGGGAAGGGGCGGA
The DNA here is from genome assembly GCF_041138505.1 of Cibotium barometz. NCBI lineage: Eukaryota > Viridiplantae > Streptophyta > Polypodiopsida > Cyatheales > Cibotiaceae > Cibotium > Cibotium barometz. The sequence goes on from NC_141047.1 coordinate 47,264,363, forward strand.
AGACAGAGGGGGCGGAAATAATAGAGGGGGAGGGGCGGAAGGGGCAGCGGGGAATGAAAGGGGGGGGCGGGGAAAACACGAAGGGGGGGGAGGGCGGGGGCAGGCAGGGGGGCGGGACGCGGAGGAAGGGGGGGAGTAGGGGGCGCGAAGGAGACGGGGCAGGCGGGCAAGGGGCGACGGGCGCGAAAGGGAGGGCGGGGGGTGCGAGAAGCACAGGGGCGTGGGGTGCGAGCAGGCGGCAGCTCGAGAGGGGGGGGGGTGGGGGGGCGAAAGCTTCAGCGAGCAACAGTCTGATACTCTGTATGTGGAGTTCTACCTGACCAATGGATGAAACATAAGATTTGCTGCCAAGCTGTAATCAAAGAAGTGGCATAAGGGCAACCTAGTATGTGCCCAGCAAGATGACCAAAAATGACATCCGAGTGATCCAAAACCTAGTGACCATAAGCATCGGCTTTCATGTGTGCACACATGGCTGCCAACATCTTTGTCCAGGGCTGCGTTTGACGGACAAAGTCAATAAGCAATGTGGCCTTACGTGCCAGCATGTGATAGTGAATGTCGAGAATGTTTAGGCCCCCATGCATTTTTGGCGAGCACACACAAGCACGTTTGAGCAGATGAAGCCCTTTGCGATCCGATTGTGTTTGCCAGAGGCAGGCAATGGCACGAGACATAAATGTATCAATCTGCTTACTAGTCCAGGGTAACAAAGGAAGGTGAAACTGAATGTATGCCACGATGATCGACTAGACAATTCGCAAGCGGACATACAAAGGCCAAGTGGATAGCTTCCAGTAATCAATTTTGCACTCCAATCGAGTCAATACCCATACCATCTCATCTTTCAAAGAAACATCCCAGCCAATTGGGTATCCCAAATGCCTGACCAACTGACCAGGTGAAACAATCTGACCTGGCCAAAGATTAGAATGCCAAACATACTGGCAGACTGATAACAGCTTCGACTTTCGAAAATTGACATGCAACCCAACTGCCAGCCCATAAAGCAAAAGGGCATCCATAATCCGTTGCAAATCCGTTGGGGTATTTCTAGGGAAGAAGGAGTCATCAGCATAGGCCTGTGCCACAAAGTGAGAACCATCCGGCATCGCAATACATGCAAGCTACCCTGCTGAGTAAGCTTGTCAATATATAACAGCAAGGGGTTTGTGGCAATGGCATAAAGCAGCGCACTAAGTGGGCAGCCCTGACGTACTGATTTACCCAAGGTCCAAGCAGCTGAAAGTTCCCGACCAAAAATGCATTGAGCAGTACCTCCCTGGTATAGCCAATAAATCACATTTTGCATTTTAGGTCCAAAGCCCATCCGAACATCACCCCAGCTATGAAGTCCCAGTGGATAGTGTCAAATGCCTTAGCAATATCTACTTGCATGATCAGGACATCCTGGTCAGTGTACTTGGCATACTCAATACCCATATAGGCATTTGCTATGTTGTCCATAATTTTCCGCCTGGGAACAAAGCCGTATTGTGCCGGGTGCAAGTAGCCCTTAATGCGATTAACTATCATTTTGGTGACCAATTTATAAACAACTGGCATAAGAGAGATGGGCCTCCAGTCACCTGAATTCTCAGAGAGTTAATTTTTTGGGAGCAATTTTAGCAAGCCTTCCTTCCAAGAATGAGGCAACATGTCGTTACGCCAACATTGATTAATCATGCATACCAATGGAAGCTTCAATTCCAGCCAAAATGTGTGAAAGAATTCAACTGTCAAACCATCCGACCTGGGAGATTTCCATTTGCCCAAACCTTTAAGTGCAGCTTGTAGTTCTTCCTCTGTAAAGGACTCTTCCAAGCCTTGTGCCTCATCAAGTGATAGGATCGGTGTAACCTCATCCATAGCATAGTGCAAGCAGCCAATGCATCCTGTGTAAGTGGCATAGGACAAGCAAACAAATCCCTAAAATGAGAGTGACACATCTCTATAAGCTGTTGCTTAGTAGGGGTCCACATGCCATTAGACAACATAAGACGTGCTATGCCTTGTTTTTGTCTCGATGCATGGAGACATTTGAAAAAATACTTGGAAGAACATCCCTTATCAATCATTGATTTTTGCCGGGCACGCACTTGCCACTTTGCAATCTTTCGTTTATCATTGTCCTTGATACAAGATTTAGCATCCATGGGTGTGACATTTTCCTGGACTGTCAGTGGTCTTGTATGACTAAGTTCAATGTTATTGAAATCCCATGTGAGAAACGCATTTGTAACGCATGGGTAGGATGGAGCGCCAAAGTTCCGCTCTACGAAGCGATGTTTGTGAAGCATATATACTAGCAAACTCGTAAACCTCACCAGCAATGAGACACTGCACCACCATCCACCGTCCATGTGAGTCATTGTATGCGACACATGGCTGCAAATCGTGTTTAACCATGATGAAAGTACTCGAAAAGTTGCCTTTGCCAGCATAAAAAATCTGATACCTCGAGAAAGCACCATTTCTACCAGCAAACAGGTGTCGATTGTGTTCTTGCACACACACTACATGCGGTTGCATACTGTTTACATATCCCCAAAAGAGCCTCCATTTATTGGGGTTGCAAAGGCCTTGTATGTTAAAGCTAATGCACTTTAATGGTATATACATATGGAAATGATGAAGGATGAAGAAGCTCATGAACCATTTGCGTACGTGCTTGAATCCCTGCATCACCATGTGAGGGGACAGGAACCTCAAAGCCCATTGAAACATTACCCATCTCATAAATGTTATTGGCAAAGAACGGATCCTCTTTAACGACCGTAGCCCATAGCTTTCCCACACCACTAATTTCAGCAAAGTGACTAGATTGACCATTAGAAGGTATTGAAGCGGTCCAGTTACGAGTGGGGACCACATGGGGTTTTGCATGGATTGGCTTTTTAGGCCGTTGCCATGCTGATGCATCATCTTTCTCTGCACTTTTAGCCTGAGTAGAAATAAACTGTGGGACTGCAGGCATCTTGCCTTTTCCTTTATCGCGAATTAGATCCTCAGAAGCAACTGGTTTGCCCTTTTGTTGCTGCTGCATTTGAGTTAATTCAGCCACTTTTGAAGGATGCATGGTTGCAACTGGAGGTTGCAGAAGGGTCTGAGGGCATTCCGAAGCATGTGTCCAAATTTTTTGCATGTAAAACAAGCACCTGCAAATGTGCCCCATTTCAACTCAAAAAACGCAAGACCCATGGTAAGGTCATCAATCTGGAGCATAATCGAGGGAGGAGTGGGTACATCCATGTCCCAGAGAATGCAAAACCTATTCCCATTGCCATTAGGCCTCGGAGGACAAATAACTTTTCCCAAACTGGTAGCAATCTGTGGTAAAGTTGCCCCCAAGCATTTGGGGAAATCCACAACCCCCACCCACACCGGGCATTTATGACGTATCAAACTTTGATAATCCTTTGTAGGTGACGACGACAATACATGAGTCATTTGTGCCCCAAAATACAATGGCGATTTTTCCAACAGCATTTGCTTCAAACGAGGCTCAGAACACAAAACCTCATAAAAGCCTCGTGCTGCAAAGTAAATACCATCAACACCACATACACCCAACTCTGAGTTCAACCATTGAGCAACATCGTTTGCATTGGGCATTTTTCCTGGAAAAAACAAAATGACTGCATTCTCTGCAAAGCGCTTAACAGGGGATACAATATTTGGCAATGCAATCGACACAGTGTGCTTAGGAAGTGGCTTATCCCATGCTCTGTGAATGTCAGCAAAACCCTCATGCATTGCATCATAGACTATCTGAGCATCAATAGTGTCAGGGCGATTGTCCTGCTGCATAACCTGTCGGCGTTTAGGCTCCACACTAGTTGAGCAGGCACGACGCTCACTATCTCGGCTGTACACTGCAATAGGCTGCAAAGAACTAGAAGCCATTATGAAAAGGGAAAAAATGTAGCTGCTCCTACGCACACACTGTTTTTTGTTTTTTTGTTGTTGAGAAACTACTCCTCCGTACACACAGTCACTACTGTGTATACACAGTGCTTGTCTGTGGTGGCAAGCGATCAACTTGAGCTGCTCCCAAAAGCCTATCAGGGAGTCATATTGTAGTCTCATGTATATATACAGCACAGATTTAACCCACTTTGGCACACATGTCCAGGACCGGAGCTGAAGATGCACTCGCAGGAAGGAAACCCTAATTTGCAGTTGAGGGAACAGAGAACTGCTTGAGGGGGTCCCAAAAATCTGCATACGAGAGGCCTTTGCCCTGAAAAAGCATGGCGACAGCAGATAACCCAACAGGACACCGATCGATGCACAAGGAAACTGAAGATCACGAAAGAGACCAGAAGCAATACACACACACACACACACACACACACACACGGGGAGGGAGGAAGAGCGGAGCCTAGTCAAAAGCGCACAGCTATGGGGCTGAAAGCAGCAAAAACCCCAAAAGCAGGGGTCGCGACCACGAGCAGGAGGGGCCGGGGGAGCGCACAATGGAGATGGAGGACCCAAGGGGGAGGCGCATCACAGACAGGAGCCCTAGCAGGCAGAGGTCTCTCGATCACACACCTTTTTTTTTTTACGTGAAACCAGTTGAAATTGCATTATATCATAAATGTACAAAGGGGTTTGACATAAAGAGGATGTCTAAACCCTAGAACTTAAAAACAGTAGTAAAAAAGTTCTATGCAAGAGACATGAAGATCACCCTCGTGACAGGGTATCCAATTGGCTGGAATATCACAAGGAAACAACAAATGGAATGGATTTTCCGGAAGCTTCATGACAAGTTGGAATATTGGAAAATTCCCACATGGCCGTTACATGTTAGACTTCAGATAGTCTCTCGATCACACACACACACACACACACACACACACACACACACACACACACACACATGTATATAACACATACACACACATACACATAGACACACACACCTTTTTTTTTTGTGAAAACCAATGTTTCATTATAAATGCAATGTACATTCATAGCTGCCCCAACATGGAGCAACTACTACGGAAAACTAGAAACAATGATAAAACACTTCCAATTGGGCTATGGAAAGGTCTCCAAGAAAGTGGGCATCTTGGAGAGACCGGAGCAAGGAGAATCTGAAAAAGGCGAAGACATCCACTAAAGTGTGCCTAGACAATTGAGTGTTGCGGGCATGGTATAAACTCCATAAGGCCCAATAATGGCACCACGAAAAAAAGAGAGCATAATTGGGGGTAGAGGGATATCTACCAAAAAGCCAAAAGTGCCTGCCAAAGGAAAGGTTGGGAAACTGGGCACGGAGAAGAGTTGTCAAACGAGCCAAGAAATCTCGAGTCGTAGGGCAAGCCCAGAGAAGATGCAGGACGGTCTCGCGCGGATGCGAACAAGTAGGGCAAACCAAGGAGACAATACGTTGGGCAGCTGGAAGGACACCCACTGGAAGGGCCCCGACCAGACATTGCCACAGAAAGACCCGCTGCTTGAGGGGAAGTTTAAGCCCATCCCATCCTGGGGATTTCAAGCGACCAATCGGGCCAAGGTAGCTGTCAACTCCTCATCAATAAGTGGCATCTCTGACAAATTTGCCTCATCCGCGGAGAGAATAGGATGCACTCGGTGTAAGAACACATCACGTAGTGCAATTTCATATGAGGTGGAGGGTCTAGGAGCAGCAAACAAATCAGAAAAATAGTGTTGAACAACACCATCAAGCTGCTGCTTATTGTTAGTCCAAATCCCATTATGCCGTTGCACCCTATGAAGGGAATGCATACTTCGGGTAGTGTCATAGTTGCATTCCGTACCCGTACTCATTCGATGAAAAAAGCCTTAGAGGACCAGCCCTTATCCTGCAATGCTTTATGACGAGAACGGACTTGCCATTTGTGGAGTTTACGTTTATCATTGTCAGCCAAGCAATGATGTGCGGATTGAAGGCAGGATTGCTCAGCAGTAGAAAGGGCATGTTGCTGACTAAGATCTGTAAACTGTTGTAGTTGAGACTTAGCATTGGCCACTCAAGTTCGTTAGTCTCCCATGTAGCATTTGCCATAGTCTTGGATAACATTCTGCATGCCCATGGAAAAACGATCCCATGCCCAGTCTGCATCGACTAAAACATGCAAAACAAGGCGATCAATGAGTCCATGTATCATGAACCGGAAGCACTGATGCTTGAGATAACTATTATTAACCAACAAGAGCCTCTTGCAAGGCAGTGGCACATCCTGCGGTGGGAGACCAAAACGCAATGTCATACAGACCGGGAAGTGATCCAACAAGCGCATCGAGAAATCCAAGCTCATTGCGTAGGTAAAAGCATCAAACTGCACTGCATGCAACATGTACCATTGGTCCAATTGAGCCCAATAGCTAGTGAGAGCATTGTGATAGAAAGTATAGCCAGTGCAACCCGGCATAAGATGCAGCCATAAATCACAAGCGTACAAGGAATCAAGCATACGACCCCAAGTGTGACGTTCCCTTAAGAGCATATGAGACCGATGCGTACTATTGTCCCCCAGATCAAGTGCATTATTAAAATCCCCGAAAAGAAAAGCATGTCCCGTCCAAGGGTAGGCTGTCAAACGGTGCCACATTTCAGCTTGCGTAGCAGAAGTTTGCGAGGCAAAAACCGAGACAAACTCATAAATCTCCCCATTAAGCATACATTGAACGACAAGGAAACGGCCGTGTGGATCATTGTACACAACATGTGGCTGCAACTCATGATGTACAAGCATAGCAACACGTGAGAAAGCAGAAGAACCAGCATAGAAAATCCAAAACCCAGCAAAATATCTTTCACGGCCCACCAAGGAGTGTTGATTGTGCTCCTGCACTATATGCGGCTTACTGCTATTAATGTAGTCCCACACTAGCCTCCATTTATTTACATGGCGGAGGCCCTGAACATTGTACGTAATGCATTTGAGCGGTATATACATATGTACAAATTGCAAGAAAATCCCACCACTCAACTCTCAACCTGCATGGCTGCACCAGGCTGGGCCATGACTGACTGCTCATCAACATTAGCAAGCTCCGGAAGGTCAAAAGTAGGGGCATGAGCAAGAACATGAGTACTGGATAATGGATACAATGAATCAGCTCCTCGAACCAAAACTGACCAAAGTCACCCCACCCCAAATCCATCATCAGGCATAGAGTCCGAGGAAGTAGGAGTTTCGGTCCAATTCTTGTTGACCACTAGCCTGGCTTTAAGTGGTTTCTTTGGCAGTTGCCAATCCGACGAGGCAGCAGCCTTAACCGCACCATTCCGCTTGTCCCAAGTCTTGACTGGCGGGGTAGACACTTTAGCTTTCCCTTTCTCAGTTGTTGTGGGTGGCAAGGCACCCGAGGGACGAGACTTAGGTGCAGGAGAAGGCCCGGAGAGAGGAGGGTCTATTGGGTGGACGGCAGCGGGGGTGGAGGCTTTAACAAAACTTGGGGACAATCAGATTGCATGTGACCAAACTTTCCACACTCAAAGCAGGAGCCTGCAAAATTTCCCCATTTGAGTTTAAAAAAGATCTCCTGAGAGGGCATACCAGGCATATCAATCTGAAACACATGGGGAGGAGTGGGATTATCTGTGTCCTACAGCACACAAAAACGATTGACATTGCCATCCGAACGAGGTGGACATACAACTTTCCCCAGCGCTTCGGCTAAGATCAGTAATGCAGGTCTGCAATACGAAGGCAAGTCCAACACCTCCCAAACTGGGCATTTGTGCCTGATAAGATTTTGATAATCCTTGGTTGGCATCCAAGGACAAACTGGTTCCTGTCCTCGTGTGTGAGCCTGAGAAAGGGGGCTTCTAGACTGTAGTGAAGTGGTGGGAGCTGACCCACTTGGAGTCTATGTGCCTTAAACCATGCACATACAATAGCATACCACGAAGGTCGTCTCTGGGCTGCTAGCTGCTGTGGAACGACTGTAAAGCAAGCCTCGGAAGTTGTGAGGGATGCATGTCCTGGATGTGGTGGATATAAGTGACTGTATGGAGGAGTGCCTCCACTACTTAGTGTTCTCCAAGAATGAGGAAGAACATCGAGCTCATTTGGCCATTGTTTTTGATGAGCTACGAAAGCATAACTCACCTATCCCTCTCCTAGCCCTTTTGGCACACCGTCTCACCCACACCGTCTTCCCCTTTCTCTATAGACCATCAACAGTCCCATGGCCTTCCCTCCACCAACCTCAACATCCGTCACCACTACCCCACACAACTCCTCCACTTCCCCACCCTTGTCAATCTCAAGGGGCCTTCCCGTCTCCATCCTCACCACCAGTCCTCCACTGGTGTCCAACACCCATACATCCAACCCAATGACTCCTTATGCGTGAGTGGGTGCACCTATTGGCGGTCCGAACTTTGGCCCACCTCTTTTTGTCGGCCACTTTGGTTCACCGACTCCTGCCAATCTGCAGTTTGGCACACTTCCATTTGCAGGACCAAGCTTCAATCCACATACTGGATTTTTTGCAAGCCCGAGCTACATCTTCGGTACTCCTGCCTGTCTGCGATTGTTTGCTGGTCTGACCTCCATCTATGGGGCACCAGTTCTTTTCTGCCAACCAAAGCTTCATATTTGGGGGACCAAGCCCATTTCTTGCGTGTGCGGCACAAGAAACTTCATTCTTCGGGGCAACCCTTGCAGGTACAAGCTCACACTTTGGAACACCTCTTGCTGGCGCGGGCTCACCTGCCAGTCCAGCCTTTACCACTACCACACAACCTCTTCGTTCACCCTCTACTACACCAGTTTCTAAGGTGGACACCTTGCAGCTCTGGCCCGAAATCTTCACTTCAGTCTCCTCACCTTGCTCGTCTCCACTTCGGACTGGGCCAACCCAACGCCGTCCACTGCAGCCTCACCCAGAGCCGGAACATGTCTACCTCTTCCACTCCACGCGGCAAACAACTTCATTGCCATTGCCACGGATGATAAAGTTCCAGTGGATAACATTGATTTATCCTCTTCTTCCACCACCACCTCTGAAGGCTCTTCCTTCTCCACCCCCTCACCTAGGTCCAACACCAACGACCCAACCTATGTGCCATCTGATGAGGAATGCTAGGAAGAGGAGCATTACTAGTCAGCGTACTAGTCTCCATTTTACTATATGTAGATGATATTGTTCTTAGTGTAGATTCTCCAAAGACTCTCCAGAGGCACTTGGATACCCTACACGACTTTCATATGCAACGAGACCTCTCAGTTAACCTTGGAAAAACAAAGGGTAGGGTCTTTAATACATCCTAACCCGTTGCATCTAGGATGAGGTTCACCTACATGGGCAGTCCGGTGCAGATTGTCTGATCCTATGTATGCCTTGGAGTCACCTTTTCTGGCCCACAATCACCATGCAGCACACAACAGAGGCTAGATTAACCAAAGGATACACAACCCTAGTCTTCATGGAGAGACAATGTTTTGAGGCCCATTTCCACGAGCCGAGGATGAAGTGTTGGCTTTTTGACACCCGTCACCCTGGCATTGATGTATGGAGCACCCTTCTAGGCACCAGATCTTTCAACGTTAAGGTACTAGGGTGTATAGTATCCGAGACTCTCATTTGCTTGGGCTTTGGTTCAAGCTTCTCTTGTGTTTTCGTAACTAAATCACTAAACTCTTGGACTTGCTCAATCTCCTTCTGAGGGTTAGGATAAGAACCAAGTTTTGTCATGTGTGATGTAGTTTCATGAATTACAGGTTTCCGTGGGGTCTCCTTCCCCGTGCCCTTGGTTTTGGGGAGTATTTCCCTAGGTGTGTGATCTAGATTTTGTAGGATCTGTTTGTGAGTTTCATTACTCACCACCCAATCATGTTTAGGGGTGTGATGATGGGTCCCGTCTGTGGACTTGTCTTCACAATCTTATTGGGACGGTCCTTAATCCATGGCATGTTTGAGGGCACAACTTGGTTAAGTTGAGGAAACTTTATAGGGCATTCCGAAACTTAATGGGGACCTTGACAGTGGTAACATTGAAGAGGCATTTTCCTTCCCGTTGCATTAATGTCCCGGCCCCTTCCCATCGCGGCAAGTTGGTAAACTGGTTTGACTCCCCCTCTCCCATCCACTACATAATAGTGGTCTCGGGCTTCATGGCCATAGCGCCCACAAAAGCTGCAATTACTATTGTAACGAGCTCTTAAAATTGGACATTTGTTGGTGGTATGTTGTTAACGGCACATGGAATACCAATAAAGCTCTCTCCTTTGGTACATGTGCACATTATTCGAAGCTTTGCTAGCCTTCATTTCCTCTTGGAGAGCTTTTGAGAAGTCAGTCCAAGTCATTTCCACTAAGGTATTACCTTTAGCTACAGGTTTCACAATGGTGGTGCTACGACCGTTAACTGTGCTGCTGACATAACAGACTTAGAATCTGAAGCTCTGACTCCTCTTATCATCAGGTTATCCTCAAGTTGGATAGCATTAGCCGTGATGTCCTTCCAGGTGGTGATACCTCTAATGACCAAACCATTATGGATATCTTCATGTGTAAGGCCGAGGACAAATCGGTCAAGCAGTTGATTGTTGGAGAAGCGCTTATGTAGAGCACATCGAGAGTTCAAATGCTCGAGACAACTAATAAAATCTCTCACTGACTCATCTTCTTCTCTCTCAGCCTTGTGTGACTGCGAAGCCACACTCCACAAAGCTCCCTCGCGCACCAAATGCTTTAGGAATAACCGTCAAAGCTTGGTAAAGTTTAGATGCTCTTCAACTCTCAGGATTCGATACCAATCACCGGCCTTGCCATTTAGTGTAAGGCTAAAGGCATTGGTCTTTGCAAGCGCATTCCTCTCACCTAAGGCCTCACAAACTTGATCGAAAACCTCGAGATGTCTTCTAGGATCGCCCTCTCCATTGAGCTTGTATGTGAGCTTAGCAATTTGTGTAACCTTTCCGGAGCTATTTCGTTCATTCTCTCTCATGACTGGAGGAAGACGCAAGGAATCGAGGATCTTGGGTGAAGGTTCCTCCGTTTGTGTCCCTAGCAGATGATATGGATGTGTTAACTAGGCCTGGAGGCATTGTTATAGGGATTGTTGCAACCGTGGTTGCCATAGCTATGATCGAAGGCATGAAACTAATGGGCAATGCTATGTGGTTGGTCACAGGTGGTGTTGTTATGAGTGGTGTGGTACCCAATACCACAGAGTTTGGAATTGTGCTGACAGCATCTTGAGTGGGTACCTCTCTACTACGGTCTCAAAATGTGAAGCCCGTGCTAGTAGACTCTTGAAGTCCTGTGTAATCTTGAGGAACAATAGCGACAGTTGGGGCTTGGTCCATCGTGTAGCCATGCGTCATCACACATGTGGGATCAGTAGGGCTTATTGATGGTGTCTCCATCTCACTCAAGGTAGGGCCGCACGCATTGCTTGTTCCAACCTGTGCCACAGGAAGTCACATGGGCATGGTGATCCCCCTGTCTAAGCCTCTCCCAATCTACAATAGCTTGAATACATTCCACGACCATTCGAAGTCGCTCTTTCTCGTCCGTGGAAGTAGAAACGACTTGCTTGATTTCCTTCCGGCTAACAATATAAATGAGGCCCATAGCAAGGTCTATTCAGGTTTCCTAGGTTTACAGTGATGTGTTCAAGAATCTGATACCTAGATCCACCTTGGATATGGCGCTCTCCAGGTTGTCAGTCACCTGGGCAATAGGTGAGGCTTGGGTGGCTTGCCCAATTGGTGCGGCTTGGGCCATTAATCATTGTTGGGCTCGGCGTAAGGTCTCTTTCACTTTCGCCCTAGTAGGTTGGATTAAGGCTTCTACTTCTTGCATCTCCTCTTGTGTCCTATCATTTGGCAGTAAGGTTTGGACAAGGTTTTGGTCTACATGCATCGGATTGCTAGTTTGGATTGGTTTCATGTGGACAGGCATTTCCACATGCATAGGGCTCGTATATATGGGAACACTAGGTGTGGCCTTGGAGCTAACCTCCACTCCCTCATCCCTAAATTGATATGCCGCTTGGTTGGTGCAGACGTTGCAGTCAAAGCTGAAGCCTTGAAGTAATTAGTCATGCGGCCTATGAAGCTAGTGGCGGGTCTAGTGTTTAATGTTTGAGTGGATATTTCTCTCCCATGGTCTGGTAATTCTTCCATCGATTCCAGATCGGAGGATGTATCGCTGCTTGTTGAGAGTCTCAGGCCCTGTACCACACTAAATCTCGTTCCTGAAGAGGGTCTAGAAATAAAGGTGGGTTGATAAGAAACCTACTTGGGTCGATGCGGTTTCCTCAAAATCTCTCTAAAACACACCCAGATTGCAATCGTATATCATTGCAAGTTGTTTTAGGGCTTGGAGAATGTTTCAGACAGTTTTCTTTTATATATATAATATATATATGTATATATGTACATATGTATATATACATATGTACATATACATATGTACATATATATATATATATATATATATATTTATGTATGTATATATAGATTTTTTGGTGTTAGAGAAACTTGTCCAAAATGGGTTTCAGAAAGTTCTAAATACTTTGGGAAGGGTTGTGCATGCACTTTTTTTTGGGCCGACGAGAGATGGTTTCCTATAGTTAAGGTGAGTCCCTTAACTATGAAAAATTGCAATTTTTTGAATCTTGTATCAAGTGCGCCAAACTAATCGCAACGGTCTAAAACATATAATAGGCAAACTTATGTGTGTACTTTTCAAAACATTTCTATACTCCTTTAAAATAATTTTTTTGAACTTTAAACTTTTAAACTTTTTACTTTCGTGGTTTACGGTTCACGGTCTGTGGTTTCCGGTTTTCGGTCTGTGCTTTATGGTTTTCGGTTTGTGGTTTCCGGTTTTTAGTTTCACCACAATTATTCGAAAAGGGGTAGTCAGGGTTTTTGGAGTTTTCTAAGATTCTCTTTTCGACTTGGGACCTAAAGCTTGCATGCATTAAATGCGGCCAGTCAAAAGACTTACAACTTGTGGCCCAAATTATAGGTGGATTAAGTTAGTTTAATCTATGTAATTTGTGCTAATACAAAAACGCATAAAAATTACACACACACAAATTAATCTGCTTTGCAAATCCTATTCCAAATCGTTGTTTCTAACCAAATTTCTCCATGTGTAAGGAGTCCAAATTGGGATAAACCCTATGTCCCGAAACCAATTTTAAGGTTTATTTTACTTAATTCTTTAAATTTAAAGCCCAATTTACTGTTTTTTATGTGTGAAATTGAAAATTGCAAAAAATAGGAAATGTAGAAATCGAACAAAAAACTTGAATTGTAAAAATCAAAGGGTACACAGTTTTAGGGCAACATTAAAAACTGAACATAGAATTCCTAAGATAACAAAAGAATGCAATGAGAACAAGAATATGCAACAAAATCAAAGTTCTTTTGAGATTTCCTATCAACTCTTTTCTTGCAAAAACCAGAAATTTTATCAATTTAACCATTCACTAGCTCTCAAAATGCATTGATACTATGCAGTGGGGCTATTCCCCGACAACGATGCTACTTATGGGAAGTCCTTTTGTCTTAGAAAGAACGCAGGGAACAATCCAATATCGTGGAGCTTTACCTAACCACACTCGGGAGCATAAAGAAACCAAATTACCATGGCCTAGCACACAAATGCACAGTCGGGTTTTGTCACTCACCTTGTGAAAGCTTGTTGCCTGGGATTCTCATAGGAGACGATGTTGCCACGTAGTTGCTCTCGAAAGCTCCACTTCGCTGCCACCACTGCCACCGCACTCCAAAGAAAGATCGACTCTCTTGACTTAATCTTTCACACTCACTCTATCACATAAGATCTCAAATAAGCAAGCAAGCAATAGCATAAGATAGTAGATAGAGAAGAAGAGCACTCTATTGAATTAGCATAAAAGAATGAGTAGTGAGAGTTACATTTTACCTCTTATGTGTGGCTGCGAGGGTTTACACTCTTGGGCGACCAAAGTTAAAAATTAGGTCCTAGGGCTCATTCGGCCACTCTAGCTTGTGTAAACACCTAATCCACAAATAGTACTCTCTATCTAAAATCTCGTGCTACACCTTTAATAGACAAGCAACGAGCACACACGTAAAATATACAATACATGGTATATTAACTTAAAAGCCCTATACTTAAGATGTCTACAAATATCTTATATGACTTATGCTAGTAGGAGACATGCCTTTGACTTGATGTGTCCAGTGGTACTATCGTTGCTGAAGGGCAGTGCATAGGCTGCATAGATGGCGCTAAGGTGGAGACTGTCTATAGCATAGAGGGGAGCTGGGCGATAGCAGGCAAGAGAAGTTGGGCCAATAGTGACGGGCTGGACGAAAGCAAGCTGGAGCACGAGGGGACAATAGGTGGGATGGTCTGCTTGGTGGCAGCAGAAGATCCACTAAGCGAGCGGATGGATGGTGCTGATCGTCACATCGCTAGCTAGGCCGGCAAAAGACGGGCACTAGGCCACCCGGTTGGGCTAAGTAGCACAGGGGCATGTTGCACACATCTTCGCCAAGTTAGTTGCAGCGCACAGAGGATCACACCCTGAGCTGTATGGCTTTTGTAGCTTACTCCAGCTTTGATACCATGTTGATGATCAGAGATACATGATACCACAATGGTGGACTAGAAGAGAGAAAGAGAGAGCGGTATAACAAGCTCAAAGAGAAGCAGATGTGCACGACTCAATGATGGTTCAATTGATTGAAGTGATTAATACTCACTAAGTACAATGCTTTTGTAGGCTAGGAAGTAGCCTTATCTTTTGACATATAGTTAGATACATGTCACATATTTTGTAAAACCAATGCTTCATTAACGAGTGTATGGTACATCAATAGCTGCCCCAAGGTGGGACAACTATTACTCAGATATCAAAAACAGTGGGAAAACACCTCCAACTATTGAAAGGAAAGATCTCAAGGTCAAAAGAATCTCGGAGTGAAAGGTAAAGAGACTTCCTAAAAAAAGCGAAGCATATGATTTCTGCATAGCAAAAAATCAGCTGATTTGGTGCATGGTGGATTATCCAAGTCCAAGAAAGGAAAACTGTGTAATCTGGCAAAGGCGAAGAAAGGCGTCTAAACATCTAGAAGAATTTCCCGAAGTTGTCGTCGGGAAATCACACTCTCAAGTGCCCTGACAGTCTGTCTAGGAGAGCACAAGAAGAGGGGCATCTCCATAACAAATGAATAACTGTCTCTTGGTGATGAGAGCACCTCTTACAAGAGGCAGGTGCAATCTTTCTCTTAGCTAAGAAGGTGCCAACCAAGAGTGCACCCACAATGCATCTCCACAAGAAAAGTCGTTGTTTGAGAGGCAATTTGCTCTTCCAAACTGTGGTCAAAGAGGCCTTCCACTAGCGAAGACTCGAGAGGTCTGTTTACATGCCACAAGTGATTTGCATGTGTCTGTATCCAAGGTGGAGGGAGCAAAATTTTATAAGCTCTAGTTGCCGTGAGGGGATGGAAAGAGAAAGGAGAGTAACTTGGAAGCTGCCTATCAAATTTCCAGTCTCTCAATCTTTCCTCCTCAAGTGGAGGCACTGACTGAAAATCTTGCAACATAGAAATTACTTCATGCCATACATGCTTGTGATGCATATCCAGATTGTATCTTTTGACAGCCTGTGGAAAGGAAAATATATTGCCTTGATCATCAACAACATCATCAACTAAGCGTACGCCAAAGTTGGAGAGGAAATATGCCTCTTTGGGTTGTAGTGTAGCCAGTGAGTGCTGAAAAGCCCTGCTCCAATGAATACTTTGTTTTCGCAAAGAGTTGCCTCTATCTGGAGGTTTGCTTGACCAAGAAAGATGACAAAGAAGCATTTGCTAGTCATGTATAAGCATGGTGGAATAAGGGCAGCTCACAATCCGGCCTTCAAATCTTCCAAATATGATGTCTTGGTGGGAAACTATCCAATCCCCAAAAGCTTTTGTTTTCATTGTTGTGCCAACATCAAAGGTTTTGATGAAGGAATTCAAGAAGTAGAGTTGCCTTTCTTGCAATGACATGGTAGCGAATACTGAGTATATTGAGACCTCCATGCATTTTGCGAGTGCATACAATTTCTTTTTTGAACAATCTGATGGACTTTCTATTTGTTTTTGTCCGCCATAAACATTCCAAAGCTTTGGACATGAAACTGCCAATATCCTTATTTTACCAAGGCACAAGAGGCAAGTGGAATTGAACATAGGCCATGATGATGGATTGGACAATATGCAGCTTGTTACAATCAGGTGCGTGGTTATACAGAATTTAAAACTGAAATCACAAGATTTATCATCCTTTGATCATTGCCATATCCCACATACATAGCCATAACAATTGATTAGTACTGAAAAGAAATGATATTGCACTAGGGACCAGAAGATGGGCTGGTCCCCCCCCTTGAAGGATATGTATTGCCTTAAGGGAGTAAGAATTTTACAAGTACATAAAACCGGTGGATTGGCCCAGCCATACACCACCATTTCTTCCAAAATGATTGAATATGAAAACAACTTACAAACACTATACTTGCTTACAAGTAGCCCAGCTACAAGTTAGCAATATGGTGACCAACACCCTTCACCAAGATTGCCCAGCAATCCCGGTTTCTTCAAATGTAACTTAACTTCAATCAAATCAACCACCTAATGGCTGAAAATTAGCCTTAGGAGAATGCCCAGCACTTCCCAATGGTTCTCCCGCATACCAAGATGATTCTTCCACAGCTTCAATCTTGGGAATAGTCTTCTTCTTCTTCTTCTAGCTTGAATGGAGACTTTCAATTCTGAAAATCAGAATTCAGCCAGCTTCTAAGTGTTTTGGGGAAATAAAAACACTATGGTATGGCTGGAAAAACACTCTAGAATAAGTGCATTAGATAGAGCAATAAACAAAGGCCAAGAAGTACTCTTGAATGAGGCTGGAAATCTGAATTTATAGAGTTCTATTCAGCCTAGAAGGAGGCGCCTACAAGAAGAGAAGGAGTGGAGGTTATTGCTTATGAAAAGATGTGGTAGGGAGAGGTTTGTGCAAGACTTTTGGATCAAAGAATGGCTATTAGTAAAGTAGCAACTCTGTAGCTAAAAGAGGAGGAAAAGTTTACTTTTTATCTTTTTCTTTTGAGTTAACTAGCTTGCATGACTTTTTTGGAGAAAAGTGAGCTTGCATGATTTACTTTCAAGTAAAGTAAGCTTGCATGGCACACTTTTAGGTGCATGAAAAGATAAAGCATTGTATGGTGCATGTATGTAGCTGAAAAAGCTTGCATGTTGCATGCATGGGGGGTTTTTGGCCATGCATGTCGCATGCATGAGGATTTATGGCCATGCATGTCGCATGTATGGGGGTTTCTAACTATGCATGTCACATGCATGAGGATTTCTGACTATGCATCATAGTGACAGGGGGACGGCGGGACGCCCACGTGGGACGTGGGAACGCCATCCCGACTAACGGCAGTGCGTAACGGCGGCGGGACGACCTGGGGGACGGGACGGCCGGGACGTGGCCAGGGGACGGGCGTCCCCGCCCGGGGGGACGGGGGGACGTTGTCAGCCGGGGACGGGGGGACGTCTGCAACGGCTACAAATTCGAGCCGTTTTTTTTTCAGGTAACGGCTACTAGCCGTTGGCGGCTGGCCGTTTGAGAGTTTGAGAGAGAGAGAGAGAGAGAGAGAGAGAGAGAGAGCTGCCATATGCTATATAATGGGCTTCCTGCTACTCCTCTTCTACTTAAGCCTCCCAACTTCCAAGACTTGAGTACCTCTCCACCATCTCTCTCTCCTACTCAAGCTTTCCTCTCCACTATCTCCCTCTCCTACTCCACCACCTTCCTCTCCACCCTCTCCTACTCCACCACCTTCCTCTCCACCCTCTCCTACTAGACTACTTCAATCTTCCCTCTACCTCTTCTCCTACTCTACCCTCTAAGCTCTCTCCACCCTCTTCTACTAGACTACTTCAATCTTCCCTCTACCTCTTCTCCTACTCTACCCTCTAAGCTCTCTCCACCCTCTTCTACTAGACTACTACTAAGTTACTAACTATTCATGGCATCCTCTTCTCGTGCGGGCGGTAGGAGTAGAACGGATGGGTGGTCATGGTGGGATGAGGTCAACTTCGAGCCTCCTACTCATGCGGGGGGTGCACGTCCATGGACATGCAAGCTTTGCCCATATAAGCGTGTGGGTGGGGCCAAATGATAAATAGGTCCGACTACTTCAAAACGATGGTGAAGAAGATTGGCGAGTACGGTCCTCACTACACACCTCCATCCTCCGAAACCTTGCGGACCACTATGCTTGACAAGGAGAAACGCCTTGTTGAGCAAGCGGCGGCAAACACAAAGAGACAATGGGCTCGCAATGGAGTCTCTTTGATTGCAGACGGATGGAGTGACACGCGGAAAAGGTCTATCCATGGCCTTGTGGCATACTCACGGGGGGAGATGTACTTTGTCTCCTCACATGATGCTTCAGGGACGGGAAAGAGTGCGGATGTACTTGCTGCTGAGTGGAGTAGTGCTGTCGAGATTATCGGCCCCGAATGTGTGATCGGTTTCGTCACGGATGGTGAGGCGACAAATAGGGCAGCGGGAGCTATTCTTGAGAGTATGTATCCTCAAATCACTGTCTCTTTTTGCATGGCACATTGTCTCAATAATCTTTTGAAAGATATTGGGAAATTGTCATGGATTGAATTGGTGATTGATGATGCATGTGCAATTGTGACCTTCATCAACAATCACACATACCTTCGATCCGAGTTTGGGAAGAGGTCCACAATGGTCCTTCTCAGGTACTCGGACACTCGCTTTGCATACAACTTTCTTATGTTGCATCGCTTGAAGGATTGTCAGGGTGCCGTGCGGCAACTATTCATCAGTGATGAGTTTTGCTCCTCATCTTTTGCACGTACACAGGTAGGGATTTCATGCAAGAAAAAGGTCGACGATGCTGATTTTTGGGAGGACCTCAAGCGCACTGACGCCATGGTGTATCCCATTGTCCACTTGCTCAGGATTGTTGATGCTATGCAGCCATGCATCGGCAAAGTATATGAAGCCATGGACGAGATGATAGAGAGTCTTGAGAAGCTTGAGCCAGACGTAGATGGATATGAGGAGATCCACTCGCTTTGTGTGGCGAGATGGAGCTCATATTCCTCTCCTTTACATGCAGCTGCTTTTATGGTGGACCCAGAATTTCAAGGAAAAGGGCAGGAGGGTGATAAAGAGGTGAGCAATGGTTGGAGACTCATCTTGGATCGCCTCATGCCGGATGCAGAAATCAGGCGCACAATTAGAGACCAGCTCTCTAATTACAGGGCATTTCAAGGCTCATATGGATGTGCAGATGCGCAGCAGGACAGATTCAAGGTTGGTGCAGCATTATGGTGGGAGGACTTCGGATCAGATGGACCAGAGCTACAACAGTTGGCGATCCGGATCTTGAGCCAGTCCGTTAGCTCTTCTTGCCTAGAGCAATTATGGTCCTCCTACAGTCACATTTCATCAAAGAAAAGAAATCGGCTTGGGGTGGAAAGAGCTAATGATCTTGTCTTCATTAGCGCAAACTTGCGCATGCTTGGCAAGAGTGCAAGATGCAATGCCGATACTTTTACACAGTGGGAGATGAAACAAGAGGAGGCAGCTACAACTATTGCACAGGAGGGTGGGAAAGATGGTTCTCATCATGAGCCTTCATCGGATGACACAACTCCCATCCACACTTCACGCACTCATGATCATGAGGCTAGCACCTCTCTTATTGGGAGCGCAGAGTATGAGAGCGAGTGACTTATATTTTGTATCGCCTAGGTCCCAACATCTTTTGAGTATATCTATTTAATGTTATCAACTTTAAAGTCTTTCTTTTCCGACTTTGCAAGTCTTGACTCTTGACTCTTGCACCTCGTAGCGTATTTTAATTTTAAATGTAATGTGTATCATGATTCATAACTTTTGGAGTTAGAAAGCTTGTTGTTATTGATTGATTAATCTTGATTCTTTACTCCTCTAAAATTAACAATTTTGAGTGCCGTCCCCACCCCCCGTCCCCGTTCCCTACCTTTAGCCGTCCCCCGTCCCCGTTCCCGTTCCCGTCCCCCGTCCCCGTCCCCGTCCCCTGGTAACTATGCTATGCATGTCGCATGCATGGAGGTTTCTCATCATGGAGAAGAAGTTTATTAACAATACTTAGCTAGATTGTCATTCATGCACGCATGTATACATGCATAGAGATAGAAAACCCACATAAGAGTGGGTTGCCTTCAAAATGTCAATCATTCCTGTACAAATCCATCAATACAAGTTAATTGAAGACAGGTTATGCAACATACTAACCCATGGGTGCAATCTAGGCGTCCCCAGATCCATGAGCTTCTCATGCAATAAAATACAAGCATAGTTCAGGCAAACAAAACAATACATGTAAATAAAAATAAGTCATGCACACAAATGTATGCATTTAAACTCATATTTTGAAAGAAACTCCATCTATTTATATGTACTTGATATTTACAAGGGCTATAGTATTTGGCTGTCCAAGATCCAAATACTAATCCATGGGTGCAATCCAGGCGTCCCCAAATCCATGAGCTTCTCATGCAATAAAATACAAGCATTGTTCAAGCAAACAAAACGATACATGTAAATAAAAATAAGCCATGCACACAAATGTATGCATTTAAACTCATATTTTGGAAGAAACTCCATCTATTTATATGTACTTGATATTTACAAGGGCTATAGTATTTGGCTCTCCAAGATCCATCAAATATCCATGGCATTATGTACTGCATTTGGTTCTCCAAGATCCATCAAATGCTTAACATGCTTCTATGCAGCCAGGATCTCGTAGATACAGCTAGCATACACATACATGGGAAGCTTAACCATAACCATTCCATGGCTACATGTAGTGTCCAACACCCATGTCCATGGATAATAGAGAATTTACAATATAAATCCCAAGAAATTAGGGAATAGTTACATTCCCCCTGGCTTCTAAACAGTTGTTCTCAACTGAAAAGCTTCCAAGTAGTTGTTGAGGAGATCGGGATATTCTTTAAGATCTTGTTCTTGCATCGACCTTGAATCCATAGGGGAATAGTTGTTGAATTTAACCAATACTTGCGTATGACCTTGCCTCCCTTAAGCTTACGCACTGATGGAAGACAATCTGTTTGGGTTGTAGTACGTCCTCTACATCATCCACTTCTGGTGGATCTTTTGTAAGTGGTTGAGAAGGTGGAGTTCCAATATATGGTTTCAACAGGTTGATGTGGAAAGCATTATGTATCTTCCAATGAGTGGGCAAAGTCAACCGAAAAGCCACATCATTAATCTTTTGATAACTTGAAATGGACCATAATACCTGTTGGCAAGTTTGAGAGTCTTACCTTCTTGTCCTGGCCTCTTGCGGAGACGCGCCTTTTCAAACTTGAGAAGAACCCAATCCTGCACTTTGATGTCCATATGACGCCGATGCCGATGGGCAGCTTTCTTGTGCTTTGCTTGAGAGCGTTGTATGGCTGCCCGAACTTGTGCATAGGCAGTATCCAGATCTCTAACATATTCATCAGCAACAAAAATCTCATCCTTAGTACGAAAGATGGGTGGAAGTATTATCTTGCCATAAATTACCTCAAATGGAGCTTTGCCAGAGTGGAGGAATGGCTTGTATTGTTGTATGCAAACTCAACCAAGGGTAAATACTTCTCCCATGTTGTCTTTTGATTAGAAACATAGCATTTGAGTAGATCGAGGACCACTAGATTTGCTATTTCACTTTGTCCATCTGTTTGGGGATGACAGGCAGAAGAGAAATTGAGCTTAGTACCCATATTGTCAAAAAGAGCTCTCCAAAATAAGCTTGTAGTCCTTGGATCTCTGTCTCCCACAATGGACTTAGGCATTCCATGATGTTTAAAAACATGAAAAAGAAAGAGTCAAGCCATATGATTGGGCTTAATAGTCTTTCTTACGGAAATAAAATGAGCTTGCTGACTAAAGCGATAAATAATAGTCCAAATAGCATTATTACCATAAGCAGATCAAGGAAGATCTGTGATAAAATCCATTGCTATGCTATCCCAAGGTGCTTGAGGAATAGGCAGAGGCTGAAGTGAACCAGTCAACTTATGCCTGTTGTCAGGCGTTTTTCTGACTGGTCTTTTTGGTCAGTGTATATATGGATGCGTGGCGTGTGTGAAGGTTTTGGTTTTGAAGGCGTTGACAGGTGTACAGGGTGGACGGATTTGGTTTGGGCTTGTTGCAAGCCTGTCCGAAATAGGGCTCGCTGGGATTGATTTCAACTGTTCGGCCGCTTGATATGTGTGTGCACGTCAAAGAAATGAGCGGGCACTCGTATGCTGCATCTTGAAGAGGTATGGCGACAAGGGCATGGGCAGAAAAAAGGTGAAAAGGCCAAGATTGTCTTAGACATAGTGTGAAAAGAAATGTTATGGTGGCCAATTTCCAAATAAGTAAAATAAATGCAACAATGATTAACGTGGCCAGCTAAAAATAGGCACGTGGAGGCTTGTGCTATTGCCAACGTAGCTGCCAGCCAATGCTTTGGAAGGTTGGCGAAGAAGTGCGAGTGGGCGCGCTGTAAACAAAAAAAAGAAGAAGGTCGCCGCGTTACAGAGGGGGCCAGAGAGGAGGCAGGTCGGTTGGAGAGAAGAGGAGGCCGCAGAGGTGGTAGGCCTCCCTAGTGGAGAGCAGAGAGACAGGTGGTTCGGCTGGAAGCCGACTGGTCTACAACACATAAGTGCAAGAGTAGTGGAGCGCAGCTGTTCGAATTGGCTGACGGGCTGCGAGCGGACAGAGAGAGGGGCTGGTACTGTATGGAGGCTGCCGCCTTTGGATGCTGCCGTCTCATTGCAGGAGGAAAGTAGTGTTGCTTTTTTTTGTTTGGTTGTCCAAGGTGGCTGGAGCGACGGAAAGAAGGGAATAAAGCTGAGCGAGCAAGGGTGGCTGCTACAGTGGCTGGGTCGGGGAGCATTTTAGCACAACAAGAGAGAGGGTTGACGACTGGCGACTGGCTGGGGGCAGCCTTGGTGCTGTTGCTGATAGACCGGTGGTGGCAGGATCGCCACAAAGAGAAGAGGAAACCGCCTGCAGAGCGGACTGGAAACAGCCGAGAGAGAAGGCCCCTTGGTGTGAGCAAGGCTAGCTGGCGACAGTGGAGAGCAGAGGCCGGCCTTGAGGTGACTCGCAGCTGGATGCGTAGGGGGGTCTCGTTGAGCTAAGGCAAGCGTGGAGCGCACGCGTGTCGGGCACTGAAGTCGAAGGCAGACGTGTGCGTGGATGGCCGCCTCAAAGGAATAGTGGCCGAGTAGAAGAGGAGTGGATAAGGAAAAACAAAAAGGGGCTGCTGGGCATAAGGTAGCTGGCGAAGGCAGTCGACTGTAGGTGAGCTGGAGGTGCTGGTCGAAGTGCAGAGAGCGGAGGTGTGGAGCCGCCTAGTAGGTTGGGCGCCCTCTGGAGATTATGCAGTGCAGCCAATTCTGCAGAGAGTCTGAAGAGAGTGGTGGTTGCCAAGGGTACAAGAGTTGGCGACTGGGGAGGCTGAGAGACTAAATGATGCATGGAGCCGCCTCTGGAAACTGAGAAGGGTTGCAGGTAACCGCGTGAGAAGGGAGCCGTGGTGGCGAGACTGAGAACAGTGTACGTGTGATGTGGCTTTGGCTGGATGCAGATGAAAAAGCTGCGTTGAGTAGTGGTTGGTGCTGAAGAGATTGTGCAAGGCTCTGGTGGTTGGTGAAGCTGCTGGTCACGACATACAGAGAGTGGAAGCGGCTGAGTGAAGGTTAGCTGGTGTGGGCACCTTCTGGTGAGAGTAGCTGGTCTTGTGTGGGCGATGATTGCAGGCAGTGCACGGATGCTGACCAGAGAGGGAGCCTTGGGTTTTTGTGTGGATTGGATGCAGTAGAGGTGCTGATGTGTGGGCTGGAGACAGTGGGGCTCGCCTACGACAATTGGCAGGTAGCAGCCGGGGACAGAGAGTAGCAGAGCTACAGAGGAAGTGAAGAAGGGTTGCTGGTGTGGGCGCCCTTTGGAGATTACAGGGACTGGGAAACAGAGGCTTGGTCGTCAGACGCAAGGGTGTATTCCCTTGGCAGTAAATCCTGGCCAGAGTCCTGGTCTTTGGTGTATTTGCTGAGTTGTACATGGTTGATGCTGTATATGTTTTTTGCTGAATGATCATCTGTCCTTCGTGGTTTTGAGCTGTCTTATGGTGTGGGTGGGTGGCGAATGGTGAGAGAGTGTTCCAGCCGGTGGCTGGTGGTGCCCCGCTCGTGGTAGTTTTTCCAAGTTTGGGAGGTGGAAGAGCTGTAGAGGCAGGGTTTTCTTTCTTTTTTTCACCTCACATCCTTCTGGTGCCCCCACTGAGGATAGCTCTGGCATTGTGTGACTAAGGAATAGCACTGGCGTTGTGCTTTGGCGTGTGTTCCACTGAGGAGAGCTCAGGGATTGGTACAGGTTGTCATAATGTGGTCTTATCCTGAGTTTCATGGCCGGAAGGGAGAAGATGTGGTTGACTTTTTGGAGCAGATGGAGTTGGCATGCATTAGCAACCATGTCACGGATGAAGAGCAGGTTCTGAAGCTGATAAGGATTTTCTTGAAGGGAGATGCCCGAAGCTGGCTGAAGGGTTTTGAAGCACAGGATGCTGGTGTCTTGACCTTGGACAGGTTGAAAGAAGGGCTTTTGGAGCGTTTTCAGCAAGCGGAGGATCCTAGTGTGCTTTGGCAGGAGTTGAGCATCTTGAAGCAGGTACATGGGCAATCACTGGACGATTTTGTGAAGGTATTTATATGTTTGTGGGATAAGTGGTGCATGACATTGAAGCAGGAAGTTCCTCCAATGTTTTTGAAGAAAAGTTTGTTTATTGATGGTTTGCTACCCCATTTAAAGGTCAGGGTTGAGTTGAAGAATCCCAGGTCATTTGATGATGCAGTTAGGGTTGCTAGGGAAAAGGAAGGCAAGGTTTTGAAGCAGATGGAGATGGGTATTTATCCGTATGAAGGTGTTGTTGTGTCTGTAAGGGATAAGCAGGTAAATTTGGTTGAGGTGGATAAGAGTCCTATGCAAGGCTTGATTAGACAGGAGCCTCAAAGGCCGATACAGGTACAAAGGGGGATCTTTTATGTGCCTTCTGATTTTTTTCCAAAGTTTGAAAAGCATGTGCAGGTGGATGAGAAGCGGGTGAAGGAGACTTGTGCAGATGAGGAGTTACCTGTGGATTCTTCTTTGGATGGGAACGTCGTGGCTGTACATGACAGTGATCTGGAAGATATGCATGTTGGCAAGCCGAATGAAGATTTAGGATCACAGGCTGAGTCTTTTGCAGGTGAAGAGTTATTAAGGGACTCTCCTTTGGTAATGGATGTCATGGCTACGAAAGGTAGCGCTGTGGAAAGCTTGGTTGACGATCCTTCAAGTGTCGAGAGTGATAGTATACAGGTACATGAAAGTGAAGACCTGGATGATACTTTGGAATTTGCAGATGATGAGTGGGAAGATGAGCCGGACACAAAAAGTCCTGAAAATAACTCTAGCAAGGAGGAGGATGGGGTAGAGATTGCTAGTGAGATTGTTGTTGAGAATGTTGGTGATGTGGATGTTCAAAACAGGGAGGACGACCTTGTTATCATCGATTTTTTTGGGCAATTGGATGATGATCCAGTACCTGTGATGGAAAAGGTGGATGTTTTGTCGTGGGATGCTTCATGTGAAGAGGAGTCTTTGGACAGCAGTGACACCTGGGGGGTTGGCAATGCCGTAGAAGGCTATCAGCTAGAAGAGCGTGAAGATGAGAGTTCGATCGATAATGATGCGAAGCTCGATGCTGTCCTAGATGGTGTACTCCAAGACCTGGTATGCTTGGGGGAATTGGAAGCTAAGCAAGTGAGTGGGTGTTCTGGGAGTTTGAAGGTTAATGAAACTGTGGAGCAATTAGCTTGCGAGCTTGGAATTCCCTGTATGGATGCAGACATGGTTGTGAGCGTATCAAAGGCTTCTATGCATGTGGCTGAGATGTTGAAGACAAAGGTCATGGTTAAAAAAGATGCTGAAAAGATTGAATTGGAGGATGATGTTATGATGCCTGTCTTGGAGAGCACTGAGGCACCTTTGGATGCTCCTGTGGTGGAGAATGATGATATGCTTGTGTGTGAAAATGTAAAGGTTGAGACTTGGGCCTCTCAAATGTTGTTGAATTGGATGTTAGCTGTTGTGATGCCGCAAGTGTTGAGAACTAGAATGTATATTGTAGGAGAAATGCTATATCAAGGTCTGTCTCAAGAGCAGGCGCCTATGGATGAGGATGTATGGAGAGAGACTATGGACGCTTATGAAGAGATGGATGAAAGTGATTTTGGAGCACATGTGGTTGACGTGTGGTGTGCTTTGATGCCACTTTTTTGGAAGAATGTTATGAAAGTGGATGATGGATTGAAGCAGTTTCCTTTCGATCCAGGTGGCTGAGTTTTTTGACAGCGATTTGGAGTTTTGTACATAAGGTTGTACATATTGCGATGAGTGTAGATGCTTTTTGCTGCTGAGCATGAATGCTCTAGCAGATGGGGGGGTGGCAAAGTATGTCAGGCGTTTTTCTGACTGGTCTTTTTGGTCAGTGTATATATGGATGCGTGGCGTGTGTGAAGGTTTTGGTTTTGAAGGCGTTGCCAGGTGTACAGGGTGGACGGATTTGGTTTGGGCTTGTTGCAGGCCTGTTCAAAATAGGGCTCGCTGGGATTGATTTCAACTGTTCGGCCGCTTGATATGTGTGTGCACGTCAAAGAAATGAGCGGGCACTCGTATGCTGCATCTTGAAGAGGTATGGCGACAAGGGCATGGGCAGAAAAAAGGTGAAAAGGCCAAGATTGTCTTAGACATAGTGTGAAAAGAAATGTTATGGTGGCCAATTTCCAAATAAGTAAAATAAATGCAACAATGATTAACGTGGCCAGCTAAAAATAGGCACGTGGAGGCTTGTGCTATTGCCAACGTAGCTGCCAGCCAATGCTTTGGAAGGTTGGCGAAGGAGTGCGAGTGGGCGTGCTGTAAACAAAAAAAAAGAAGAAGGTCGCCGCGTTACAGAGGGGGCCAGAGAGGAGGCAGGTCGGTTGGAGAGAAGAGGAGGCCGCAGAGGTGGTAGGCCTCCCTAGTGGAGAGCAGAGAGACAGGTGGTTCGGCTGGAAGCCGACTGGTCTACAACACATAAGCGCAAGAGTAGTGGAGCGCAGCTGTTCGAATTGGCTGACGGGCTGCGAGCGGACAGAGAGGGGCTGGTACTGTATGGAGGCTGCCGTCTCATTGCAGGAGGAAAGTAGTGTTGCTTTTTTTTGTTTGGTTGTCTAAGGTGGCTGGAGCGACGGAAAGAAGGGAATAAAGCTGAGCGAGCAAGGGTGGCTGCTACAGTGGCTGGGTCGGGGAGCATTTTAGCACAACAAGAGAGAGGGTTGACGACTGGCGACTGGCTGGGGGCAGCCTTGGTGCTGTTGCTGATAGACCGGTGGTGGCAGGATCGCCACAAAGAGAAGAGGAAACCGCCTGCAGAGCGGACTGGAAACAGCCGAGAGAGAAGGCCCCTTGGTGTGAGCAAGGCTAGCTGGCCACAGTGGAGAGCAGAGGCCGGCCTTGAGGTGACTCGCAGCTGGATGCGTAGTGGGGTCTCGTTGAGCTAAGGCAAGCGTGGAGCGCACGCGTGTCGGGCACTGAAGTCGAAGGCAGACGTGTGCGTGGATGGCCGCCTCAAAGGAATAGTGGCCGAGTAGAAGAGGAGCGGATAAGGAAAAACAAAAAGGGGCTGCTGGGCATAAGGTAGCTGGCGAAGGCAGTCGACTGTAGGTGAGCTGGAGGTGCTGGTCGAAGTGCAGAGAGCGGAGGTGTGGAGCCGCCTAGTAGGTTGGGCGCCCTCTGGAGATTATGCAGTGCAGCCAATTCTGCAGAGAGTCTGAAGAGAGTGGTGGTTGCCAAGGGTACAAGAGTTGGCGACTGGGGAGGCTGAGAGACTAAATGATGCATGGAGCCGCCTCTGGAAACTGAGAAGGGCTGCAGGTAACCGCGTGAGAAGGGAGCCGTGGTGGCGAGACTGAGAACAGTGTACGTGTGATGTGGCTTTGGCTGGATGCAGATGAAAAAGCTGCGTTGAGTAGTGGTTGGTGCTGAAGAGATTGTGCAAGGCTCTGGTGGTTGGTGAAGCTGCTGGTCACGACATACAGAGAGTGGAAGCTGCTGAGTGAAGGTTAGCTGGTGTGGGCACCTTCTGGTGAGAGTAGCTGGTCTTGTGTGGGCGATGATTGCAGGCAGTGCACGGATGCTGACCAGAGAGGGAGCCTTGGGTTTTTGTGTGGATTGGATGCAGTAGAGGTGCTGATGTGTGGGCTGGAGACAGTGGGGCTCGCCTACGACAATTGGCAGGTAGTAGCTGGGGACAGAGAGTAGCAGAGCTACAGAGGAAGTGAAGAAGGGTTGCTGGTGTGGGCGCCCTCTGGAGATTACAGGGACTGGGAAACAGAGGCTTGGTCGTCAGACGCAAGGGTGTATTCCCTTGGCAGTAAATCCTGGCCAGAGTCTTGGTCTTTGGTGTATTTGCTGAGTTGTACATGGTTGATGCTGTATATGTTTTTTGCTGAATGATCATCTGTCCTTCGTGGTTTTGAGCTGTCTTATGGTGTGGGTGGGTGGCGAATGGTGAGAGAGTGTTCCAGCCGGTGGCTGGTGGTGCCCCGTTCGTGGTAGTTTTTCCAAGTTTGGGAGGTGGAAGAGCTGTAGAGGCAGGGTTTTCTTTCTTTTTTCACCTCACACCTGTCATACTTAACTTTCTGGCATACCACACAATCACGAACATATTTTTCTATTCTTTCCAAAAGTGTGAAGAATCTGAAAATGAAACATGGAAAGAAAATTAGCCCACCGCATGTGCTTCTCTGAGAGTTTTCTCTGTGTGAGAAAGTGCTGGAGACTCTGATGATGTGTTTTGACCATAAATTCAGCACCTAAGAGATAGTGCTTCCATATGGTTAAAGCATGAATCATAGCCATTAATTCTTTCTCATAGATGGTACTATGCGTCTCTGCATCTTGCAATCTTCGACTTTCAAAAGCCATAGCATGGCCTTCTTGATTTAACACTGCTCCTATGCAGTCACCACTTGCATCACATTCCACAACAAACGGCATATGCAAATCTGGCACAATAAGAACTGGCCGTTGACTAATGGCATCTTTTAGCTTCTGAAAAGCTATCTTTTGTCTAATACCCCAAACAAAAGCAATCTTCTTCTTTTTAAGATCATGCAATGGACCAGCCAAAAGAGCAAAATGCTTAATGAACCTGCGATAATATGAACATAAACCAATAAAGTTTTTGACTTCATGCACAGTAGTCAAGTCAAACCAATCAACAATAGCTTGAATCTTGGCAGGGCCCATGTGTACACCGTCCTTAGAAATAATATGGCCAAGATAATGAATTTCAGCCAAGAAAATTTTACTCTTTTTGGGATTGATATAAAGTTTATGCTTGCGGAGCTCTTCAAAAACAATAGCCAAATGGTGCTTGTGTTTCTTCTCGGATTTGGAGAAAACTAGCACATCATCAAAGAAAACTCCTGTAAACATTCTGTGATTTCTGAAAATACGATCCATCATGCGATTAAAAGTAGGAGAAGCATTAGTAAGACCAAAAGGCATCACTAAATACTCATATAATCCAAATGTAGTCTTGAAGGTTGTCTTATGTATATCTTGAGGAGCTACTCTTATTTGGTGGTAACCACTTTTCAAATCAATGCGGCTGAAAACAGATGCCCCTTGGAGTTTATCCAAGATATCATCAATTCTCGGTATTGGAAACCGATTCTTGATGGTTATCTTATTCAAGGCCTTGTAGTCAATGCACATTCTATATGAACCACCTTTCTTTTGTACCAACAAAACGGGTGAGCAATAAGGTGATGAGCTAGGTTGTACCAAACCCTTCTTAAGAAGATCATTGACTTGTGTCATGATTTCTTCTTGTCGGCTTGCACTCACCCTGTGTAAGGGGGCTGATTTGGAGGTTTCATACGCTTGACTAACAAATTGACTGGCTCCTGTAATGTCAATACCATGTAGCCTTCCTTTTACAATCAAATTGTCCATGTACAAGAGCATTGGGTGAGTAGCTATCATGTAAAAGCAAGGCACTCAATGGACATCCGTGTCTCATGGATCGTCCAAGCTTCCATGGAGTAGAGAGTTCATTTCCAATAATACATTGGGCTGTCCCTTCCTGATACAGCCAATATATGATATTCCTCATTTTTGGACCACAACCCATTTTGTCCATCACTTGAGCTATAAATTGCCATTGAACTATGTCAAACGACTTTTCAATATCTATTTGCATTATGAGTACATTCTGATTTGTGTATTTAGCATATTCAAAGTATGCACACACACACTAATGACACATGGCACACTTATCCTCGTGGACACTTTTTTTTATAGTGAAACCATTGCTTCATTAATAAAAGTAATGCACATTCATAGCTGTCCCAGAGTGGGACAACCAGGACTCAGATCAGAAATAGTGGAAAAAACACCTGGAGCTGTGTCTCCAAGATCATAAGAATCTGTGAGAGACTGATAAAGTGATCTACAAAAGAAGGAAAAAGGGTCCCCATGAACAACATAAAATAACAGCTGATTCCGGACATGGTAGATAGTCCATAATGCCCAGAATCTCGTCCAATCCAAGAAGACTGCATAAGCTGGCAATGGTGGAGAGAGTCGACCAAAAAGCCAAAATTGCCTCTCAAAAAGTCTACCTGGAAATCATGCCCGTAGGTCCCCTGACAATCTATCCAGGAGGGCTTGAGAGTGGGATCAGTACCACAGAAGATGGGGCACCGTCTCATATGGGTGAGAGCATCGCCTATATGAGGCTGAAGCAATGTGTCTATGTGCCAAAAGAATCCCCACCGGAAAAAACCCATAATACATCTCCATAGAAACAATCGTTGCTTCAGGGGCAATTTTCTCATCCATATCCGTCCCAATGCTGCTTTCCACCAAGGCATGAATTTAGACATCCTCCATAGATGATTCGCATGCTCATGAATCGGGGGTGGGGGAGAGAAAGGAACTTGTATGCTCTAGAAACTGAGAGTTGGTGAAAAGGAAGAGGTGTAAATACAAGAAGTTGCCTGTCAAAAAGCTAGTCTGTAAGTCTGTCTTGTTCTTGATGTGTAGGCACTAGCTTTAATGGTTGAATCATTTCCATAATGACCCTCCAAATTGACCCATGATGCAAAATCCCAAGTGACAATGTTTGACTGCACAAGAGACACTTCGAACACCCTACTCCAATGAATGTTCTCCATAGTCAAAGAAATTTTGTGGTTTGGGGGCCGGCCTGACCAATGTAAGTGGTGTAACAAAGCTTTCCAGTCTTGAATGAGAGCAGTAGCATAGGGAGAACCCGTGATTTTGCCATTAAAATGTCCAAAAACTATATCGTCATAACGGGTGATGCAAAGTCCATATGCTTCTGTATGCATAGAGATACACGTACTGCCCAACATTCAAGCATATGGCTTTGATTGTGCCACAAAACCAGGTAGAAGCATCGCCTTCCTCGCGAGGACATGATAATGGATATTGAGAATATTAAGACCACCATGCATCTTAGGCGAGCAAACCAAATCTTTCTTCATAAAACGAAGGGCTTTTCTGTTCGCTTTTTTTTCCACAAGCATTCCAGGGCTTTAGACATGAAAATGTCAATTTGTTTGCGAGACCAAGGCAGCAAAGGGAGATAGAATTGCACATACGCCATGATTATAGATTGCACTATTCGTAGCTTCCAATTTTCAATTTTGTGATGTAGCTTTTGCATTGCCTACTTAGTCTCTTCTTTGAGGGAGATCTCCCATCCAATGGGGTATCCAAGATGTTTGACTATCTGATCAGGTGGCACAATTTGTCTTGGCCAGAGTAATCTATGCCAATCATAATTTTTTAGCGGTAACAGCTTTGATTTTGCAAAGGTGACGTTCAGCCCAGTAGCCAACCCATAAAGTGACAAAGCTTGCATGATTATCCTCACATCAAGCTCTGTGTTCCGAGGAAAAAAGAAAGAATCATCAGCATAGGCTTGAGCCACAAAATTGTTTCCATTCCAGATGGAAATTCCATGTAGTAGGCCATCCTGTGACAATTTATCCATATACAAGAGCATCGGATGTGTAGCGATAGCATATAGCAGAGCATTGAGAGGACATCCCTATCTGACAGATTTCTCGAACTTCCAGAAGGCTGAAAGTTCACCTCCCAAAATGCATTTTGTTGTACGTTCTTGATACAGCCAGAAAACATCATTTTCCATTTTGTACCCAAATCCCATTCTATCCATTACCTGTGCTATGAAATCCCATGGAACAGTACCAAAGGCTTTAGCTATGTCCACTTGCATAATGAGGACGTCCTGGTGTGTGTATTTGGCATATTCAATGCCTATATAAGCATTGGCTATATTGTCCATAATTTGCCTTCTTGGGACAAAACCATACTGATTTAGATGAAGGCCAACATGCAGTATACCTTTGATGCATCGTAGTGACAAGCTTGTACACCACAGGCATCATAGACATGGGACACCAATCCGTTAAACCTTCACAAAGCTGTTTTTTGGGCAGCAATTTAAGTAAGCAGTAATTGACCATTAAGAGGATGGGGCTGTTTTAGAACATCCCAAAATGCGTGAAAAAACTCCACCGTAAGCCCATCCCATCTTGGGGACTTCCATTTACCCAAATTTTTGAGAGCAGCATCCAATTCTTCCTTAGTAAAAGATGCATCCATAGTAGCTGCCTCATGCGGAGTGACTGTAGGCTGAACATACTGCAAGAGTTCATGGCGTGCATGGAATACTTCCTCAGAAGGGGGCTGAGGGGCAGCAAACATGTTTGCAAAATAGTGATGACAAACATTAGCAAGTTATGCTTTGTTACATGTCCAAGTTCCATCCGATAGTTTCGCTCTTGCAATAGAGTGCTTTTGTCTGGTTGTGTGCAAATTTTTAAAAAAGGATTTGGAAGAATAGCCTTTGTCAAGAAGCGGCTTTTGTTGAGCTTGAGTTTGCCACTTGTTCAACTTGCGAGCATCATTTTGGTCAACAAGACAATGTTTGGCCTGTGCCATATTTTGATGCTCATCAACTGGCAAAGGTCGCAATTGGCTTGCAGGGCTGATTTTGCATGAGCCACGTGCATCCTAGTTTTCTCCATATATCATCTACCATAATCCTGAATAACAGCCTGTATGCGCATCACAAAACCATACCAAGCCACATCCAAATCCTCTATCATGTGAAGTATAAGAGGGTGGACAACGGCATATACCATCTGAATAAAGTGAGCATGTGATAAATAAATGTTATTTAGCATCAACAATCTTTGGTCATGCAAAGCATGCTCATGAATCAACATACCAAAATATAATCCAAGCCATATAGGCGCATGATCCGAAAGCCTCAATGTATGATCAATCCACATTTTCCAAGTATATGCATCATATTGGGCAGCATACAGAAGATACCATTTGTCCAAACATGCCCAGTAGTCTATAAGTGCATTATGATGAAAAGTAAAGCCCAGTTACTGAGGCGTGAGATGTGTCCAGAAATCCCATGTATCCAAGAGTCAAGGTTTGATCCCACATTTGTTTCTCAATGCACATTATATGAGAACGATGAGACAACTTGTCAGCATAAGCAGGTGAATTGTTAAAATCCCCTGTAATAAAAGCATTTGATAGCCATGGATATGTTTGAAAAGACTGCCACATTGCAGCCTTGGTTGTTGAAGTTTGTGAGGCATAAACACTCGCAAATTCATACAGCTCATCATCAATCATACATTGCAGAACAATCCATTTGCCATTGGGATCATTGTTGCCAACTGAGGTTAAAGTTCATGTCTAACCATGATCAGAGTACTAGAAAAGGCTTGCTTTCCCACATAGAAGATGTGATAACTAGAGAAAATCCCATGTCTACCAGCAAAAGCATGTTGGTTCTGCTCTTGCAAACAAAGTATATGTGGATGGATGGTATTTACATAAGACCAAAGGAGCCTCCATTTATTTGCATCACAGAGGCCCTACACATTATATGCAAAGCATTTGATTAGCATATATCTATTTACAACAAGTGTAAACAAAACAGGCTAAGCTTGGCTTCCTGGCTCCCTGTATCACTATGCAATGTACAATGTGGAATATCATCATGAACATTGCTCGAATATAAAAGAGTGTCAGTGCCAGTAGATACATCAGGATTTGTCGCAGTGTGTGCAAACAAGGGGTTACCCCTCACAACTGTAGCCCACATTCTACCCACGCTTGTAACATTACTCGAGATATTAGTCTCCCCAGAAGTTTGCCCCACTGTAGAGGTTAACTTTTGTCCAATTATGAGACACTACATGTCTCCATCTAAGAGGGACAATTTTGTTAGGTGTCTGCCATGCATTTGGCTCTTGTTTTCTCTTTTCTTTCTCTTTTATAACAGGAGGGCTTGCTGTGCCAATTTTAGTTTTCCTTTATCTAGGGTGACATTTGGGGTCTGCGCCACATTTTTCCCCTTCTATGGCTGCACGGGTACAACAGGAACAACCTTTGGAGGTGGCATTGCCGCTACTGGCGGCTGCAAAAGTACCAATGGGCATTCTGATGTCATGTGCCAAAACTTTTTGCATGAGAAATGGGAGGCAACAAAATTCCCCCATTTGAGCTTGAAGGAAGCTCCGTGTGTCTGAACTCTTGGCAGCTCAACATCCAAGGTTTATCTATATTCCAAAGGATGCAAAATCTATTGACAAGGACTTCTTCATAATGATCTACGATCCATTGCCCATAAGCATCAGTGCGCATAGTACTGCCTGTGCATAAATCTGCAAGCATTAGCGTCCAGGGTTGCTGCTGCTCGAAAAAACACCTCCAATAATGTTGATTTGCGTGCCAACACATGCTTATGAATATTGAGAATATTCAATCCCGCGTGCATCTTTGGAGAACAAATTTTATCTGCTGCTAGCAGTCTCAATCCTTTCTTATGCTTATGATTAGACCATAATAAATCCATAGCTTCTGATATGAATGCATTAACACCCCCGGTCCCCCCCAAACACACACACACACACACACACACACACACATATATATATATATGTATAAAGATATATATAGAGAGAGAGATCTATATATATATATATATATATATATATATATATAGAGAGAGAGAGAGAGAGAGAGAGAGAGAGAGAGAGATTGATTAACGTCTTCAAAAGGCCCAGAGGGTTTATGAGAGAGATGAATTGAAATACTTGATGGACATGATGGTATTGTGATGAGACTAGGCTATTGGGTAACAATGGTCGTGGACAGGAACATTTAGGGCTAAAAGTGATTGAAAGTTTGCATTTAGGGCTAAAAGTGATTGAAAGTTTGCTTAATGTTGTGGGCTAAGGCAAAGTGACCTTAGGATTCAGGGCTGGTTTATTACATACTATACATATCCGGATGGTTTTTTGATATGTTTGTTTGTGCTTTTTTTTAAAAAAAAAAAAATTTAGTGCGTCACTCAATTTGAAGCCTAAGTGAAGCGAAACAAAAGGGTGCAAGGCCTTCAATGGAGGGGTGAACAGTTTGCCTCTTGCTCAGTAAATGTTGTAAAAGTTGACACTGATGAGAACCTATAATTACAATTGGTGTACAAAAAGAGAATGTTTTCTATACCTCACTGGAATGCATTCCTTCGTGATGATTACATGCATACACTGAGAACATAGATTTAGTTCTTACAGACTCTCTTGATTTTCGTCCATGTTTCATTCAATATGTGAGATTATTTGTGTAAATAGTTGAATGATTAAACTGTATTTAAATTTTACTTCTAGTTTGAAAGTGTCAAACGTGTGTGAACCAAGTT
The DNA here is from genome assembly GCF_041138505.1 of Cibotium barometz. Lineage (NCBI taxonomy): Eukaryota > Viridiplantae > Streptophyta > Polypodiopsida > Cyatheales > Cibotiaceae > Cibotium > Cibotium barometz. The sequence continues at coordinate 47,300,322 of NC_141047.1, forward strand.
GACTGATCCAAACCTCATCAATTTAGAGCATTAGCATGTATGAAGGATTTTGTTGAGTGATCAAAAAAGGAATTGACTTCATTAAATAAATAAATTCTGTGTCGTTGTTGCTATAGTATTTGAAGGTACCATTGCCTTTGGATGGTAAAGGGATATATATTTGGGCAAAAGGACCCATTTTAGTAGTTTCCATTCTATTTTATATAGACGCATTACACTCCTTATGGAGAGAATTAATTAGACTTGAGGATCAATCTTCCACATGGGGAGTTGCAAAAAGACATTAATAATTTGAGAGCCAACTAGTGGGGATAATGGAAGAGTGTACATACTTAGGGGTAGTATTCCAAAACTCCATATGAAACCAACATCAAGAGATAAGAATGGCTAAGGGTCATATGTCTTTGGCACTACTAGAGGCAATATTTCTAGGCTTAGTTCCATCGGCATGTCTCTTCTTTGATATCTCTAGGTATGGAACATTGTTTTGGGTGGTGGTTGATCTCACTTCTCTTTGTTTTGGAGATTGACAGAGAGGATGCAAGTCATGATCCACTCTAGTCTCATTTAGCTTGTCAAGTACATATATAGGGTACCACATCTTAGGGGCACACAACAAAAGGTAGACAATATCTCCCATGGTTGGCCTTGTCTTCATCCATGCACCTAGCATTAAGCATCCTACATTACAACATTTTTTGTAGCCCAACCACTACACAGATGCCTCATTTTAGCTTGTCACATACATACAAAGGGTACGAACACAACAAAAGGTCCTTTAAAATAAGTTATAGAAAATATGTTAAGGAGCTAATGCGCCGTAGAAAGTGTTTTGAGAACAGTGTAACACCAAAGAGTTAGATAATGAGGAGACATAAGCGCACCTAACTATTTCATTAAGCCACTTTGGCCTCTTGTAGACGACGTTAACAAATCATTGGTCACTTTGGGGACGTTTTGGGTAATGTTAAGAAATGGGAAAGCAAATAAATTGAAAAAGAGCAATCGAGTTACCTTGTGTCCACACATTGCATAACTTTTGGGAACATGTACTTGGAAAATTTATGATTTTGCAAACTATTGAATGTAGCTTAAAAGTGTTATGATACCATTGACTTTGAGAATTAGTATGAAAACATTTATGTCTTGAAGTGGTAAGGTATGTGGCAATGTTTTACATAGAAGATTTTTTGTACCATGTTTATAACATACTAAAGAGTTTATTTGAGGTGGTTCCAAAGCAAAACTCAAAAAGTAGAACTTTTGTGCAAAAAATATTCAAATAACAACCAATAATTATTTTAAGATATTTTTATATACTTACTTTTTTTTCCCGAATTACTATCGGAATTTGTTTGAAACCCTATAGTCAAAGAGGAAGAAATTATCTACATCAATCTTTAGACGCCAGAAGATTTGTTTTGTTTTTTCATTTTCTAGTTTTATCACGATGTACAAATTCAAAGGGAGCCTTTTAGCACCTTCTACTATAGCTTAAGACATCATGCAAAGTGATGCCCTTGAATGGGTCACAACGATGTAAGACAATATTTATTACAAAGAAAGGATGATAGAATCTTGTTACATTATTGAGCTTTATGTAAAAGAATGTCCAATTAAGGAACACAAGCTGGAAGAAAGAATTGAGAAATATCCTATAACCTCAAAGATGAAGTTAGGGGGCCCAAGAGGTTACACAAGAAATATGTAAAATAGGAAATGAATTTAATAAAACGATTTTATTGTTCATGTAAAATAGCATGTGAGTTTAACAAAAGGGTTTTAATTTCAAAAAGTTACAAATAGAAAGGAGTTCCTAGTTAAAAAAGTGAAAATTGCTTGAAAAGGAATAATTCTATTATGAAGACTAAGAACAATGATGTCCATTAAGCCAATGATACCCACTTAATATATACATATAGCTCCACAAAAAGATTGAGACAAGGCATCAAGAAAGTTTTCAAGGCTAAATAAATTTTCGTTGATGTGAACACATGAAGAAGCAATGTATATTTATGAGGAGCTCTTAGATAGAAATAGGATCATGTAACCTCTAAGTAAAAAATTTGCATCAGCATCCCAAAATCCTAAGGGGGCTACTTCTAGCTTGGACCTAGATGGTCTAGTTTTGAGAAGCTATAAGACAAGCTAAAGACTTGTGAGAAAAATTGACCAATAATTGAGCTACTAGTGCTGCCACACTCAACCCATCTATCCTAGGCAAGAATATGATGGTAACTACATTTCCATTAAATAGCATCTTCTTTGATTTCCTAGATAATAAGCAATCTATAATTGAGGAGTCATCCATGATTCTGATGATGCTATAGAAACCCAATAAATTTTCAAAGCCAAAACCAAATCTATAATTGAAGAGTCCATATTTTTGATGTATGTTGTAGTAACCCAATAAAATTTCAAAGCCAAAACTAAATTGGTTGACGTCTAACTAGGCTCGACTTTGAGTCGAGTTCAATGTATTTAATGACTAGCATTGTAGTTTTATTCGTTGATAATTAGTATAACTTTTGGATTTTTCTTTTGGTGGCCCAAATAATTGTCTTAATGACTAGCATTGTAGCTTTAATGAGTAGCATTGTAGCTTTATTAGATTATAATTAGTATGACTTTTGAAATTTTCTTTTGGTGGCCCAAATAATCGTCTTAAGACCTTCATGGTGCCTTCATATTGTGTATTTGTTTGGTGTCCCAAATAATTGTCTTAAGACCTTCATGGTGTCGTCATATTGTGTATTTGGTCTCATAAGCCATCCATAGATGTTAATATAATTTTTTTCTTCTTCTTCTTCTTCTTCTTCTCTCTCTCTCTCTCTCTCTCTCTCTCTCTCTCTCTCTCTCTCTCTCTCACACACACACACACACACACACACACACACACACACACACTCCCTTGCTCTCTCCAATGATGTCATGCATTCGAAGGCCCCAAACACCATGCATGGAGATTGAGATTAGTTACACCAATTTTAAGCAAGATCAATGCAGACTTGTACATACCCTATCCACATGTTTTCACAACTTTTTCTATTCCAAGAAATAAGAACGAGTTATCTAATTGGATGGGTGAATGACGGGGATTGAATCTATGAGGGATCCACAATCCATTGCCTTAATCCACTTGGCTACGTCTGCCCCCTCTGCTACTGGACTCCCTAAATGTGAAATGGAACATGATCCATCTATTAATCTATAAGGGTCCTTCGATTGATACATATACATATTAGTTGTGTATATAATAGAAAGTCTATGAAATGAAGAACATACTCCCACTATACCAAATTGATTGGTAGAGTACAAGTATTCTGTGAATTGGAAGTATCATTAGGTATTTAATAGAGAGCTCAAAGCAAGATATAGAATTGTATAAATAGTTTTTTTGCTTCATCATCACAACGTTCTATCTACAGAATTGTATAAATAGCTTTTTTTGCTTCATCGTTCACAACGTCCTATCTACCCTCTATTTTTGTACCCCTACTAGGCTTGGTATTTTTGGCTATTTGGCAAAATTAATAATGACTAAATCTGAGGAATAAATTTGAAGAAAAGTACTTGATGATCAATAAAAAAAGTTAAAATGATTGGTAGTTACTAAATTGAAGTTTTTCTTACATTAGGCAAAATTTGGACTCAAAAAGGACCCTCTAAGAAATGCTATGTTAGCTTTTTCTTTTAAAAAAGGGCTGATGGTTAAATTTTTGCAAATCAAACCAAAAATTATCGTAGATTGTAGATTGCGAATCTTCTCTTCGAGATATTTCCAATGATATATAGCATGATGGGTGATTTTACATATTCAAGAAGTTCCCAAATTGGTGGTGACATGGCATATTACATAAAAATTTATTGGAGATTGTAGATTGGAAATCTACTCTTCGAGATCTTTCTAATGATATATGGTATGATGGAAATTGTGCATATTTAAGAAGTTCCCAAATTGGTGATGACATGGCATGTTGATGGGCAATTTTGCATATTCAAGAAGTTTCAATCTTGGAACTTCTTGAATATGCAAAATTGCCCATCAAAACTTCTTGAATATGCAAAATTGCCCATCAACATGCCATGTTATCACCAATTTGGGAACTTCTTGACTATTCATAATTTCCCATCATGCTATATATCATTGTTTTGATTTGATTTGCAAAAATTTAACCATAATCCCATTTTTTAAAGAAAAAGCTAACATGGCATTTCTTAGAGTTTCCTTTTTTAGTCTAAATTTTACCTAATAACTTCATAGAACATAGTAAATCTCTCTCTCTCTCTCTCTCTCTCTCTCTCTCTCTCTCTCTCTCTCTAATTGAGCAATTTTGTTCAAGAATGTCCATTACTTTGAGGAGACAAAATACAATAATGTAGGTTATATCTTCTCTAATAATGAGTAAGAATGCATCCAATGGAAAAATAAAAAATCATCAATGTTGATATAAAGTTTCATAATATATATTAAAAGTTAAAACAAGCCAATACCTCCACTAGATGTGAATGAAGATGCATATCCATATGATTACCTTGAAATACTACATGAGGGATGCAATTTATGGGAAATATGTGCTTTGGACTTATATGAGGGCTATGGATTGTGTTGCATGTGGACGGCCTCATTGAGTGGTAGAATGCCCAAACAGTTTATCAATGCTCCACCCTCATATTTTATCATTTGGATACAAGCTCACTCATCTTTGTACGGCTCCCCGGATGCCTAGCCATGGTTGAGTAGCTCATCCTTGTATTCACACAAGATGGTTACCTAGGAGGCCAGATGGTTTAGAGATGATTGAGATTAGATTTGGCACACTACTAAATGGTGATTATAGCTAGCACTGGAATATATTGGATATCAATGCTCCCACCCTCATATTGTATCATTTGGGTACTTTCTCACTTATGTACGGCCCCCATGAAGATGACTAGCCATGGTTGAGTAGCTCATCCTTGTATTCATTCAAGGTACTTTCTCACTTATGTTTGTATGGCCCCCATGAAGATGACTAGCCATGGTTGAGTAGCTCATCCTTGTATTCATTCAAGATGGTGGCCTAGAAGGCCACATGGTATAGAGATGACTGAGATTAGATTTGGCACATTACTAGATAGGCTCCATGGTCCACTCATGGAGTAGGTAGACTTTACTCTTGGGGACAACTTGTCTTGACATTAAGGGCCAAATGGGTGCTCTTGTTGACATCGCCTCTTCATGTCGTTTGTCCCTATCTACTGGTGCTAGCCATCTTGCCATCTTCCTTCTCCTACTTCTTCTTCTGTAGATGTTGCTCTCCTGCCTATTCGTAGTCTTTTTTGCTACCTTTACTTTTTCACTATCTCTGAGGCTCGTATGTTTGTGTGTATGTAAGAGTGTGTGTATGTATGTAAGAGTGTTTGTGTGTGTTTGTTTTGTTCGTTTCCATGGATTCTGATTAGATAATATTTTAAGAAAAGGTCTACTCTCAAGGATGTGTGACTTGCAACAATGAACACCTTAAACAGTTGAAATAATCATCCCCTCGAATGCTTCACAATGAAAGCCCTAATGCACAATATTTATTTGATGATCTGCATCATGGTTTCTAGGAGAGTTAGGCTACATGGGACAAGCCTAAACCCATATCAAAATACAAAATGTATGTACATACAATTTTACCCAAGGTTAAGAAGTTTTCTAAGAGTATAATTATTTATTTTTTCCTAGAAAAATGCCTTCAGCCATTGACATTGTGTAGTGGTTGAAAAATATGCTCGGAGGATGTTATGTAGATGGGGTGTATTATGCTACATGAAGATTTTTTGAAGAGGTGCTTATAGATGCCGCATATAAACAATAATTTCTAGAAAAATCATGGGTGCTTTTTGATGCTAACTAAGGATTATCAAGCATCATTGCCAACTAAGGATTGTCAAGCATCATTTCCCTGTGTGGGTTGAGGTAGCCAATTTTCTAGTAAATTTTAGTGAAGCACGGCCTAGCGTGGCTCAATAGCTAGGCATTGTTATCTGTGCCCCCACGTGTGATGGGAAATTGTAATCGTTTTTTTGTACATTTTGGGACATTGACAAACCCACCCCTCCATTTTTTATTGTGGAAATTGAGGATGTATAGTTGGGGAAAAAATGCTTTGGACTCAAATGGGGAATTTTTACAAGGGCTTGCTTTACTTCTCACAAGTTTGGGCATCTGGACTCTGAATTCCCCACATTGATATTACATCCTTCAGAGCTTATTAACTCCCTCCTACTCCGATCAATTTTGATGATTCAATTCCTCAAACCAGCAAACCCCCTTCCCACCATAAGATAGATAATTCACCTCCTATGTGGTTAATATAGGTGTCTAGCCTGGAAATAGAGTTGGATCGCAGGCACAAATGCATTCTGGAGACACCTTAGAAACTTGCTATTGCAATAGAGAAAAGCATGCCAAATGTAGAGGGTTGGTAAACTCCACATCCAAGAAAAATGATCAATGTGAAACCTTGACCATTGTAATCGCACACTTGGACAGAGGCCACTACATCTTGGAGTAAGGCATCCACTTCTTCCCATGTTAATGCTGGAATGTTGTGGGCTGATGTACTTAAGGGTGGAATGCAAACATTACACAGCATGTAGGCTAATATTGACATGGCTTTCATCTGATGAACATGCATGCAGCAATAAAATGCCTAACATATAATGTACATGGGTTAAATAACCCGTAAACTTGGATATTACTTTGGAACTATGTATATAGGATGAAACTTGATCTAGTGTCTACATGAACATAATCAACATACTCGCGGACAAACTCGTTTCTTCCATTACTATGATATATATTATGCACTTTGACTACATTTTTTGGTGTTTATGTACTTATGCGACATGCTTCACACATAGTAGTGGCTCATAATGATCCAGATGGTAGACTGATCGTTGGATAGTGCATTTTAAATGGGTAGACTTATGAATTTGCATCGCTTTATGCTCCTTTGGTATCTGCTTACACCATAATTTGGCAAAAACTTATGTAGTAACTATGGGGGATGATTAATGCTTTTCTATGTGGTGATTTTAATAATTCACCACCATCACGAGAGGATAATACTAGTGGTCACTCTTACATGATTGCTAAGAGGATCTCATGGGATAAATGCATATTATGTCGTCTAAATGCAACAGAAATGTGGAAAGAAACTTGCGCGGATGTAAAAGCATTGTCATTCCAGCACAATGTTCTTCCTGATTATGGTGCTCATTTAGATCGTTCGTATATTTTAAATGCTGATGATGTCGATCCTCATGCATGTTGTATGTGTGGGGGGGTTGACTATTCCCATGGACTCTCTGATCATGCTTCCTTATAGATGGGTCTTTATTTGGATGCTCCCATTGATGATATAAAATTTTCCACAAAACGACTTTGTATGGTAAATATCAATTACGAAATTAATCCCTGTTTCAAAAGAAATGGTGTGTGCTATTGTGGATGTCCTAAAAGCTGAAATGTATGAGGACATAGACATTGCTTGGCATCATTTTGCAATTCAAATACAAGGGCTAATAACAGATTATGTAAAATGGTACTTAGGGGAAGAAACCTAACGGATCATTCGGCTGAAAAATCAACTGCAAGTTCTTGAAGAGCTTAGCCATATTCGTTTATTATCGTCCCATGAAGAAATGTAGATGAATTATGCTTGATGTGAACTAGATAAAAATGATCAACGAAACCTGTAAAAATGGCAAATTCGATCACGTCAAACCCCCTGTTGTGGACAAGGGCTATTCCTCCTAATCTTTCTTCAAAATTTTGCATTCACACGAAAAAAGTAATGCATATCATGACTTCAAATGCAAACTGGTGAATGAATGCAAAATCTTATGCAATTAGAACCAATGTTCCCCCAACCCCCCCCTTTCTTTAAAAGTTTACATTCACAACGCAAAAGTAATGCATTTCATGAGTTCACATGCAAATTGGTGAATGAATGCAAAATCTTATGCATATGCAATTAGAACAAGAATGCATTGCTTATTTTTTGCATTCTATCACTTCACCTACTCCATTTGATAGTTAGCATTTTTTGTGCTCATCTTGAGCTCCTATGTGGCAATAGAATATGTAAAATATATAGAGCATGATCTCTTATTACTACAAGTTGAATGGGACAATTTGACTATTGATTTTTTTTTCTCCAATTTTGAGAAATACTTGAGTTCGGACAACATCTGTAATGCCTATGTGGGGATGGGATATGTAAAATATACGGACTCTGAGCATGATCTGATCTTGTATTACTACAAGTTAAAGTAGCAAACATATTATTTGACACTGTTCAACGAGATTACATTGCTGCAGTCTCATGACAAATCTTGGGTTTGGGCAAAAACTGTCGAATGTTATTTATTAGCTTTATGAAGATAGTATGGCAAGGATGCCCCTTAATATATGCAATCGACACTCATCCTTTACTCCTATACATGGATAAACTCTTATACTGGGCAGTTACATGCATTGCAATTACCAAATGGGTGTGCTTTTTTGCTCAAGCTTATACCGATGACTCTTTTTTCGCCCCTAAGAATACACCAAATGATCTTAAAGTAGTTATGCAACATCTTGAGCTCTTTGGAGAGAGGCGGCATGCTTGTTCATAAATTTTAAAAAATCAAAATTATTGCCGTTGAAGGAGATGGATTAGCATATCATTTTATGGTTGGGACACATTATTCAACCCACTAACATTATCGACACTTGGGATATCCACTAGGTTAGAATATGTCTCATCAAATTTCTATTGACTAAGTCACGCCGCAGAGACTGTAAGAAGCCAAATTAGATTGGTGGCACTTATCTACTTAGCCTCTTCATGTGCAACTAAAAATTGTGCAGTCAATTCTTATGGCTTACATTCAATTTTTTTTGTCGCTTTTAATATGGTCAAAACAACAGATTTCTAGCTTTATGTTAAAGTTCATGGAGGTTTCATGGTGAACAAAATATTATCAAAAAGAATTGTGCCTTTTAAGATTTGAAAGATTCTGCTCATTCAAGCTGTATGGTGGTCTCCATGTTCTAGATATTCATTATCATATGTTAGCATGCAAAGTAGCCCTGTTACAAACTTTTTTGGCTTAACAACAGCCTTGGACTCTCATCATTTCCATAATGTTGACAACCTATCAAATTTTATCCTTTGGTAAATGGAAGCTACACTACTGGGATATACCATTTGGATATGTCCAAGGCAAGATTCTTAGCTGTCCATACTACATAAGCCGACTGATTACTAATTGGAAAGTGGTATTGTAATATGTTCATTGGTATGGAAGACATCCTCAGACAAAAAATTCATTCATGCAGGAAAACATGCATTGGAGTCATGCTTTTTTACTCCATTGGCAATTATAGCTCCTAGATTAGCATACTTTCTGTCTATCAAAGGCATAATATGCAAGATATATCCCCCAAGGGACGTGTTTTATCTTTCCTGCAAGCTCAATGAAGATGGGATTTGGGTATGCATTACAGGCCTACATGGCAAAAAATCCACACAATTATAACACTTCCAGAATGTCATATTTGGTCTTCGCCAGGATAGACTGGAAGATTGGATATTCCATAGAGAGGAGACTTTTGTTTCTATGAAATTTTCCTTTTTTTTTTTCCAGGAGAGAGATCCTACTAATAGTTAACATTACAACTCGCTCAACGTCCCAGACACGATGGTGTCGTGAGCTACAAGATCATCTACGCGGCCCTCTGAAGAGGGTGACGAGCACACTCGACCACAGAGAGCGGAGGGGCTACACTGGAGTCCTCCTGGGAAAGGCGGCCAGAACACGATCGACGCTGAAAGGGAAGCTTATGGAGAGCGTGGATGAGAGGTGCCGCCGAGGGGTCCAAGCAGGGTTTGAACCCAAGACCTTTCGGTCCTAGGCAAACACTTTACCACTTGGACTATCACCTCTTTGGCATGAAATTTCCCTTCTCACATATCACATCAACAAAGATCTATTGATTGATTAAACCACCACCATGGTTTTTTTGGAGCATAGAAATATGCTATAGAATATGAATGAGACAATAATATGGTGGAAAAAAACTTTGTAAAGGCTATGGAAAAGCAAGTTACCTCTGAAGCAGGTAGTCTTCTTTTGACGATGCATTGTAGGAGTATTTTTGGTAGCATTTTGGAAAAAATAAAGATTACTTCTTCTCATTTTCTAAGATGTTCTTGCTTGAATGAGACCATTCATCACTTGTTGTGGCACTGCCTTAACACACATGATTTATTATATCATTTATCTAGATGCTTGAGTGATGCCAAATTTCCAAGCGCACGTTTCTCTCAACATTTTTGGATATTTGACAGATATGAGCAGAGATTTGCACATATGGCTCCATTTTTCCAATGGATGTGATTTTGGGCTCTCTAAACAGTTTATATTACTTGTACTCGACCTCAATTGACATGTATCAATATTTTCATCAAAATCGTTTGCGATAATGAGATTACTGTCATACGCAATTTATTTTTCCACTGTTTTAAGTTTTCCACGTCTGTGAGACCTCTATTGCTTTGAGGGGGTCTCTTTATGTAGATTTGACCTATTAGAAATAATGGTTTTTACCACACAAAAAAGGGGTGTGTGTGTGTGTGTGTGTGTGTGTGTGTGAGAGAGAGAGAGAGAGAGAGAGAGAGAGAGAGAGAGTTCAATTATTGGTTAAATATGATTATGTTTCATAGCATTTGTGAACACATCGCCTCTACCTAGTTTGTCCCCAAGTTTTTCCATACACTATCATCTTTCTACACCTTATCATGAAAAACCATCTTTTTTCATGGCATCATGATCTTCTAGAACCTATTATGGATTACCATTATCACCTACAACATCCTTAAAATTAGGGATGAGTGGTTTAGATTTTGGAAAAATAAGAGGTGCTAGTGTTGATATTTGTGGAGAGAATATGTTTGGCACTTGCCCTATATTTATGTTAAATAAGAGAACTACATAGGCCCATTGCTCTTACAAGACGGCACACTTAAATGCTATTACATACTTTTGTTACTTTTCACTGTTATTTTCTTATTCCACTTATCTTGAGTTTTTTTGTTGACCATATAAATCCTTTTATATAAAGGTAATGGAGCCCATAAGACCCACTTGTAGTACCTAGTAATTTTTTATCCCACTATTCAATAAGTCACTTTACAATCGAGAAGACAGCTAAGAGGGCTAGAGATGACACCATCTTGCTCGATTTCATTTGTGTAATCTTATGATATTGAGGAAAATGATTGATTGATTGAGAGCATACGATTTCATTTGTGAAATCTTATGATTGAGGGCATATGCTTGGATTGATTCAAAGGAGTTCGAAGATTGGTAAATTTTCTATATTATAGCCCCTATCAATTTTTATATTATAACCCCTTTTATCATAAGAAATATAACTTATGGGCTTTTACCTTACTCAAGACATTCACATTTCTTGATGGTTCAAGGTCACTCCCCTAGGAGGGGGTCATTGATAATTATGTAGGATAGCATATGCATTTAACATAAGGGGTTTTATTTTGTTGTGGAGTTGCACAAAATATACATACATAAGGGGGTTTAAATCCAAAAAGTGAAAAGTTACATATAGAAGGGATATTTTTATCATCTGAAAATTTACAAAAGGGGTGTTATTATAAATCATAAAATATCTATAGATAGGGAATTTTTCAATTACCTCCTAAATTCACATGCTTTATACGGTATTCACACATAGTGACCACCACCTTGGCAGTCACTCTTATGAGCTTCTATGGTTCAAAGTAATCTAGGAGGGTTTGGCCATGTATCATAACATTAGATATAGCATGTGCTAAATTGTAATGTGACTTCAAAAAAATGATTTGACATGTTATACTAGTACACATAGTGATTGTACTTACATACATGGTTGACATTACATCCATAAAAACATGGTATAGTTGAAAACTAGTTCTAGGGGAGAACCAAGACTAGAATCAAATGTAGAGGTTCTAAGGGTGACATGCCTCAAACTATCTTTTTAAGGAGCATAGAGGTTCTAAGGATTACACGTCTCGACATGCTTATAGGTATGTAGTAGTTGCTACTCCTATTAGGAGTCTATAAGCTAGAGAAGAACTACCTATAGACTATCCATTTTGTATACCTGATGTGCTTAACATAGACATGAGCAAGCAAGGATGGCATTAGATGTTACATGAGAGCACCCACTTTTCAAGATAGAGGATTATACATTCTTTTATTATTGCCTGTTGATTTTTTATCATGTGTGTAATTGTTTACAATATTGATGATTTGGCTATGATTTAAGTTCTAAAATAAACTCATATCCATCTAACAAAACAAATAAACATCATCAAAAAATGAGAAATACCATCAAGAATTTAATATCATATCTAGTTTTATAATGGGGATGACTAACCATAAACATAAGTTAAAGTAGGAGCCTTAAAATTTTTAATTGGAAAGATAACTAATTTCTTTGGTGCTCATGGAGAGAGGAGAGAGAGAGAGAGAGAGAGAGAGAGAGAGAGAGAGAGAGAGAGAGAGAGAGAGAGAGAGAGAGAGAGTGGTGTATTAGATATCTTCAACCCAATGGGCCTATGAGACCAAAAGTGATACAAGGGTTCCATGAGGCACTCAACCATGGAGAAAAGACTAACAAAAGTACATTATGGTGAGCATATGCATACATGTGAAAGATATATCTTCAAGTTATTACAATAAAAGAAGGCTCATGTGTGTGTGATATCGTCATCCTCATCAATCCAAAATATCTAGCATAGGTGAGCCTATGACTATGTAGAGATACTTGCCAAGTCCATCCTTAGCTTGGGGGTCTCTCTATATTGGTAGAGAATCTCTTTGATCTAGAGCTAGAGCTATCATGGACCTAAGGCCTATGGACAAGTTGAGTGTGATGTAGATGGTGGGCATAGTCCAAGGTGAGAGGTTGAGGTGAGATATATGGACAACTAGTACTATAGGGTGGATTTGGGCATGATTACTTCTATAAATCATTAGCTTGTGCTATCATCATGTATCTGAAAGAAGCTAGTGATGGTCCACTATGAGGATTCTTTATTATGAAAAGACTCCTCACACAATGTAGAGAATCACCTCGTGAGCTATATCAAGTAAAGATTAACACTCATTATCTTGGATAGTGGACCGAACACATCTCAAAAAAGGTAATCAAATCTCCCCCATATCTCATTGAATACTGAGCGTCTGCAATGTAGTACTCCTCCATCTTGACATTTGTGGAGAAGAGAACACATCCTATTATTTTTTGCAATGCCCTTTGGTCTCCCTATCTCCCCTCTAAGGTGGTGGGATGAGACCCAAAAATATTCTAATCACAATAATGTGCATGGCATGTGACATGTGCCTATGCAGGTATCTTGGTCTCTAGATAAATCTGTCTGTCATCCTCAAGAAGTGAACTCTAAAGAATTGAATTTATGTGAAATGATTAAGGGGGAAAGACACATGTAGGCAAGGAGGTTTTGATTGGATGGTCGAGTTAGTATTCTAATGGGTGAAGCAAAGGGATGGGGCATAAAATATATTGAAAGGGTGGTAGATGATCCATGTGAAAACCTTGGTTGAGAAACCAATTAGTGACCCTAGCATATCATATGTGATCATGCCCTTTCTCTATTGGAAATCAAGGTCTTGCTCTTGTCCATGTATGAGGCCAAATGTACCCTCATGTGTGTGCCCTATCTATGTATGTCTCATGTGTGTGTCCTATCTATGTGTGTCTCATGTGTGTGTGTGTGTGTGTGTGTGTGTGTGTGTGTGTGTGTGTGTGTGTGAATAACCCCTAAAGGGTGTGAACACTCACTGATGTGTTTGTGTGTGTACTTGTGTGTGAACCATCTCTTATGGGTGGATAAAATAAGTATGTCATGTGGCAACTATCAATTGTGTGGTTATATTTGTTTGGGTAAAAAGATAAGGTTCCAAAACCTATAAAAACATTCTACTTGGAAAATCAATTTTGAGAAATTGTTAACTTCAAAGAAATTTAATCTTCAAAGTAATACTCTCTCTCTCTCGCATTATCTTCTCTCTCTCACTCTGTGTGTGCACACATGCATAACCATGTTCCAGTTCAAGCCTAGAGAAAGGTTATCTTCTTCATTTGTTTTAACTATGTGCAATCCTCCCCTTCTTGTTGTGAAATCTATCTTGTAAGGAAGATGAGGGAGTAGATTAAAGCTTTAGAGTCTCTACCTTGACTCCTTGCTCTTAACAGGGGAGAGTGGCTAACAGAGATGTAAGAGCTCTTGAACGGGTGCTGTCAAAATAGTAGCCTAAAATAACTCTTGGCTATTAAAACAACAAGTGTATCAAGTGGTACTTCTTTGCAATGTAGCATCGACAAAGGGGTTGTATGAAGAAGGAAACTTGCCCATTGGCGGATTGTCAAGGCAGCCAATTTTCAAAGTACAGCGGCACTGCACAACTCATGTGCGAGATACCACTCCGTCCGGTGAGGTCCGATCGGCCACTCTTTTGCCGGACGGAGCCCACCAGTCGGAGACATGTGAGCAGGCTAAGAGAAGAGAGCCTCTATGGCAGCATACAGATGACAGCGGCTTCCTCCGACATAGCCTGCCCTAGAGCATGAGTGTAAAGATAAGAGATCTTATTTTTTGTGTGGATAGTGTTTAAAACCCTAAGCCTCCAAGCCTTATTGCTTTGGGTTGGTGTAAATAACTTTAAACAAGAAGGTGTTCACATGCTAAACTCACTTTGTAATACGTCTTGTGCTATAAAAGGCAATAGTCCTCTCGTCATTATGGTTGCACGAGACCTGTCTCAGAGCATAGAAAGGATGCCAAAAAAATATGGCATCATCACTGACAGAGAGTGTCTACTCCTTAGAAATCTCAGAAAATATTTATGTGTGTTGTGTCAGTGGTGGTCCTCTACCTAGGTTATCCCCCTTAAAAGATTTGTAATAAATGTTATGTGTGTCAGTTTTTCTATGCGTATTTAGGAAGGTGTATCTCTAAAACCAAAATGTTTATCTGTGGTCCTACTTCTTCCAACCCAAAGACACCCCTACTAGGCATGAGAAACTAAGATATGGGCTTAGATTAATCCTTGCTCGGTATGGTTGCTCGGTATGGAGGAGAGCCCTTGAGGGGGGTGTTACTGGAAGCTAGGGCCTTGCCCGCAACCTTCTGTATGACTTGATCCTTGTTGTGCCTCTACCCATGGGACCCCACTGCCAACATGAGAAACTAGGCCACAAGCTAAGGTTTATCCTTGTACAGAGTGAGGCAATCCCTTGAGGGAGGATTTATTGGGAATCAAGGTCTTTCTCTTATCCATGTGTGTGGCCATAGGCAAAATGTATCCTTTTGTGTGTGTGAACATCCCCCTATCTATGTGCGTCTTATCCATATGTGTGTGTGAACAAGCTCTAAAGGGTTTGAACACTCACTTATGTGTTTGCATGTGTACTTGTGTGTGAACCACCTTCTATGAGTGCATAAGATAAGTATGCCATGTGGCAACTAATTATGTGGTTGCGATTATTTGGGTCAAAAGATAACTTAGGTTCCAAAACCTATAAAAGCATTGTACTTGGTGAAGCATTTTACATCAATCAATAATATAATTATCATTGAGTCGTGCAAACTCTAGCATTCTCTCTCTCTCTGTCTCTCTCTGTCTCTGTCTCTCTCTCTCTTTGTACACATGCCATAGCCAACGATGATTATACATATTACATATATATACATATTAAATTTATTTTCTTATATTTGTTGTTACAAGTATCTTATTATATATGAAATAAAATAAAAAAATTATTATTTTTTAAACTATCCAATGTCTTACTTATTATTTATTATTATTCAAGACATAACTTTTTATTGATTAAATCTTTATTTTTAAAAGGTATTTCAAAAACTATGGGAAATATATGACTAGATATTCTGCACATGGGAAAATATCAAAAGGATTAGCATCACAAAGAAGAATATAAAAGGTCTTGCTAATTAATGAAGAAGATAAAAGGAGACCTTAGAAGCGCGTTTTTCAAAAAAAGAAAATGAAAAATACCAAACATATCATAAAAGCAAATGCTTTGTCTTTGGAGCTTGAGATCTTCTAAACATTTATGATATGGTCACACGTGTACAATTTATTCCATAGGAACTAGGAAGATGAAAGCGAAGAGTTCATGCTGGAGGAGGAGGAGGAGGAGGAGGAGCACGAGGTGGGGGTTTGAACTTGGTTGTGGGGGTGTGGTATATGGGCGTGGGGGCGTGGTATATGGGCGCACGCCTACCAGGAGGCGGCGTTGTGCGTCGCAAAATTTCGCCCGTGATCATCCTCCGGCAACTCTGGCACCACAGCTCATCGTGAAGTACTACTTCACTCGCTGCCTGATCACTTTTAAAATCAGTATTGGGCGTCGCCTGCATCGAGCCATCTAGCTGGTCGTGATGTCGGGGTGGAGCCTTGATCGGATCAACTGACCTGAGATCGCTTTTCCCTGCGTGCAGAACCTTCTTGCTGTATTCCGCGGAGGAGGAGGAGGAGGAGGCCGCGCCCTGATTGCTTGAAACTACAGTACCCCAATCACCACATCCACGTACCGACCTACAAGCTGCGCCTGCAGCAGTATTTCTAACGTAGTTGTGAGCCTGCATTGGATCAACATTAATGTCGTGAATGAGCTGAGGGTTGAGTATGCCAAGCTGGGGACGAGCAGCGGCAGCAGCGCCGGCCATGGGCGGATTGGGATTGGGGTTGGATATAATGAGTGTAAAGAAAAGAAGGAGCATTACAGTTGAATCAATCCTGCTTCTTGTCAACATGTTGCTATGAGATCTCAACACGCTTGACACCAAGAAGAGCTGTTTTGTGAAAACTACAAGGCAGCAGCAGCTTCATCACGGGAAGCTTCACAATTTATCATCATTGGGGGAGAGTGGTCAAGGCAGTATGAAGCGGTCTTTCAACGCGGCACCTTCATTCAACGTGGCAATAATTTAGAGGTTTGAAAAAGGGAGGAAGAGGTTTGAATTTGGAGACCTTAAAGACCTTGGGAAGCACGAGTTGTCCACTAGTTTTCTTCGTCAATAATTCTATTTCACCCTTTTTTTTTTGGGGTTGAACATATTATCTACCCTTGGTCGCCACTTTTGAGTGACGGTTAAAAAAATAAGGTAAATAGTGAAAAAGGGCAATGTTTCTATGTTAATTGTCTCTCCTCTTTCTTGGTTGTTCTCCCCCCTTCACAATTCTCTAATTCTTAAATTTCTTTTCTTTTTTATGCTACTTTATTTAATTTTGTCTCCAATACATATTTACTTTCTTTGACATTACCTTCCCTCCTATCCTTGACATTAAGGACTTTTCTCCTGTTCAACTACATTAAGGACTTTTCCCCTTCTTAACTACATTCTCCAACTATCTATTACTCGTCTCTTTTTGCTTTGTTTGAGGTTAGTTGAAAAAGAAAAACAAATTGGCAAACCTTGGGGTACTTTTTATACACTAGGGTTTTGAATGCTACCGAACCCACTTTTGCATGGTGACTATAGTCAATTATAAGCTTTGTTGATACCTTAGTTTCCTATTTTATCTTCATCAAAAAAGCTTTGCATAAGATTGGGAGTTATCAAGGGTATCTAATTGAGATCCAACTTGATGGTTGTCCCTACCCAAAGACACCCCACCCCTACTAGGCATGAGAATGTGAGCTATGGGCTCATATTAATCCTTAACCGGTATGGAGGAGAGCCCTTGAGAGGGGTGTTGTTGGAAGTAAGTACCTTGCCCTCAGTCTTATGTATGACTTGACCCTTATTGTATCTATACCCATGGGACCCCACTATCAACATCAGAAACTAGGCCACAAGCCTAAGGTTTATCCTTGTGCAGAGTGAGGCAATCCCAAGGTCTTTCTCTTATCCATGTGTGTGGCCATAGATCGAATGTATCCTCGTGTGTGTGTGTGTGTGTGTGTGTGTGAGCATCCCCTATCTATGTGTGTCTTATCCATGTGTGTGTGTGTGTGTGTGTGTGAACAACCCCTACAAGGTTTGAACACTCACTTGTGTGTTTGTGTGTGAACCACCTCTTATGGGTGGATAAGATAAGTATGCCATGTGGCAACTATCTGTTATGTGGTTGTGTTTTTTTGGGTCAAACGATAAGGTTCCAAAACCTATTACTTGGTGAAGTATTTCACACCAATCAATATCATTATCATTGAGTCGTGCAAACTCTCTCTCTCTCTCTCTCTCTCTCTCTCTCTTTCCCATAGCCAACGATGATAATAATTTGATTATACATACATATATATACATATTAAATTTGTTTTCTAATCTTTGTTTTTAGAAGTATCTTAGTATATATGAAATAAAATCAAATTTTTATTATTTTTAAACTATCCAATATCTTACTTATTATTTATTATTATTCAAGACTTATAACTTTTTTATTGATTAGATCTTTATTTTTAAAAAGTATTTTAAAAACTATGGGTACTATAGGAGTATATCTTCTCTATATGGAAAAACACAGAATTGAAATGCCAAACATACACAAAAGTAAAATTAGATTACGTAAATGTTGTGTTAAAGGGTAGAGAGCACATAAGGTTGGGATGTTGGACCTTTTAATAAAGAGCATGAATTTGCACCCATGGCATTCTTTAAAAGGGATAAACACTTGTTATCTACTCTTACAAATGTTGTGTTGAAGGGTAGAACAGGATGTTGGACCTTTTAAAGGACATGAATTTGCACCCATGGCATTCTTTAAAGGGGAGATACACACTTGTTATATCTACTCTTACAAATGTTGTGTTGAAGGGTAGAGCATGCAAGGTGGATATCACTATTGATTTCCTTCTTTGTAAGGGATAAACACTCTTGAGATTTCATTGGACGAGAGGTCATTAGACTTCAACAAATATTTTTTATGCTAAAGCATTAATAAACTTTTGTGGTATTTTCACTTGTTTTTTTATATTCAAGATCATTAATAATTGTTTTACTATAGGTTTTTATATTATAGTCACAAGGTGTTTATAAGGATCTAAGAAGTGACACAGCATCTCAATTGCAACTTCTGCGATGAAGTTTGACAAGTATCTATATATATATATATATATATATATATATATATATATATATATATATATATATATATATATATATATAGAGAGAGAGAGAGAGAGAGAGAGAGAGAGAGAGAGAGAGAGAGAGAGAGTTATATTTGATAGATCAGGGATATATTGCTTAGGATGGATGTGGCAAGGAGATCATTTTCGTTCGTTTATGGTGATGGACAAGATATTGAAGGTAAATGTTTTAAACGTTTGCTATAATTTAGGTATTATTATTTTCCAAGATTTATTTAATATTCATGGCTGAATTGTAGACCCTCCATTTTGGGAAGGCCAAGCAACAGCTTCTCTAATTATCGAATTGTTAGAGAGCACTAGTGTTTTACGGTATATATACAAACTTTCTTTTTATGTAGCTTTTGTGTTTTGTTTGATTAATTTATATTTTTATTGAAACGTTCATTTGCAACAGGAAATATCTTCACTTTTTAGAACCCAGATTATTGTTGGGTTTGTATGGTCGAGACAGTTACGACGAGAGCTTTGGGCTCTTAGGAATTTACAATCTATGATTGTGGAAGGTTGCAGATCAGCTTCATGTATGTTTAATGTTTGTGGATTATAAAAAGCCTGATAAGTTAGATTTTTGGTGCATGGCACCGGACAATACAGAATTTTTCGATTTGCTATTCACACAAACCTATTCAAACGCCGTTCGCCTTAAATATTGATCCACCAAATGAGTTTTTTTGTAAGCTTTTATCT